>NC_058386.1:14073125-14381250 GCF_018350175.1 Felis catus
CCAGTGTAACTGCATAGGAAGCTGGAAAATATAGGTGCGCACACAGATATTTGGTAAGCACTAAGAAGGACAATTGGGAAGGAGTAAAAGGAAGCCCAGAAACTAGTGTTGCTTCCAGCCTGGAGAAACCTAATCCCTAGAGACAATAAGAGACTTACTGAGGATTGCCCACACAGCTCACAGACCAGTTCTGCCAGTAGAGCCCAGTCCCCCTGGCCTGCCTTTTAGGCCTTAACGGTTGCCACCTCGGGGCTTGCATGTTGCTAACTCATTTTTAGATGCCAGCTCTTCCAGAAGGAACTGTGAGCAGACTGGAGCACTAATAGACTGCTGTCAGTTCCCCGGTAGCTCCAGCCAGAAGCACGAATGGAGACAGGCGCGATGTGGGTCAGGGCAGGAAGTTTTGATGACAAACCTCCCGGGGGGCAGCAAAGCAGTCCTGCTCTGGGAGGCATCTGTGCTAAGCTCATGCCGGCCGCCTAGAGAGAACTCCCTGTCCTCTGTGATCTGGAGTCTCCCGTTCAGGATCAAAGTAGCCACCTCGGCAGAGCCCGGAACGCATGGCGAGGGGCACGGCAGCCACGGGATTTGCCGCTGGGACGTGTCGTGTGTAGCCAGAGGTGTGAGGGGATCACCTTGTCTGCTGCAGGAGGGTGGAATAGGAGGAGGAGGGTCGCCTTCCTTGGTTGGGCGGTAGTTACTGCTTGGTTTGCAGACTTAGTATGAGGGTCAGAGATGATGAAGGCAGAGTACGTGGCTCAAATTTTGACACATGCTGGGTTGCTCAGCAGAAGGTGCTGTTCCCAGTAGTGGTGGTGAAGGAACAGGAGAAACTCCATCTCCCATCTTAAAAAAAAAAAAACTAGGGGGGCGGAATGCAGAGAGCCTGTTGCTTTTCCCCCTGAAAGCTGCCTCCCTAAGTAGGGCTGCGGACTCTCTCCCCATTCCCAGGCACTGGTCAGCGGTAGACGCGTTTAAATAAGTGAAATAACAGATGCAAATAAAATGGCAGAACTCAGAAAATGAGCCCCCAGAGAAATGAGAAGTGAAGTAGTTGGAGGCAATAGTGAAAGGAAGGATTAGAAGAGATACTGTAACTATAAATGAATTAAGTAAGAAAGCCATTTCCTACTGCCCTTCCCCTCACCCATCCTATTCCTGCACTCTGGCTTCACTCTTCCTCAAACACTCAGACACGATCCAGCCCAGGAGCCTTTGCTTTTGCTCTTCTCTCTGCTTGAAATTCTCTTACTGAACATTTTCCCTTAGCTCCCTGCTTCACCAGGTCAGGTATCTGCTCAGATCTCCCCTTTGAGAGAAGCCCTCCCTAACTGCCTATGTTAGCTCGGGTTCCCTCACAAGTAGATCCTGAGACAAGGATGGGAGTACAAGTGGTTTGTTTGAGCACACAACCCAAGTAACACCTGCTGGGGAACGGGGACGAAAGAGGAGGGAACGAACGGACCAGAGATGTGCTACCAAGCAAGTACCTTGGGGCCACTTGGAAGTCGGTCCTGCTGAGGAAATCTGAGGGAGGTGAAGACCACGCTTCTGAGTTTAGCGTAACCTCAGAGGAGGGCATCTGACACTGTGGAGGGCTGCTCCCAGGGCGTGAATTCCCTAATACTCCTTGCCCTGCTGGCGCCCCAGCATTCCCCCATTGCCAGAAGGAAAATCGCCCCCAGGCAGAGAGTCTCAGGAGGTCATGGGAAGCGGCCTTCGGGGCGAATGCCAAGAGGATGCCGGCAAGGCGGTGGCTGGGCTTATCCGCGACACCACCCTCTTCACAACAGCAACCCCATCAACTCTTCATCCCCTTAGCCCACTTTCTGACTTCCTCACAGAACTCACGCCACCTGCTATTCTATCTGTACGTTTGTTATCCGTCTCTCCTGCTAGACAGCAAGCTCCAGGAGGACAGAGCCCTCACATGTCTCTCGGTGCCTCAGGCAGGGATGACGCTCGGTGGAGGCTCAGTGATTATTTGTCGAATGAGTGACTATTCAGAGAAAGATGGAAACCCGTCATCGACATCATTATCGTCTTCGTATCAAGGTGTGGGAGAAGCAGGACAGAAATAAGTTGCAGGAACAAAGGTGATCATTACACAAGGGAGGGCCGTGGCAGGTGCCTGATTAATAATTGTTGGTTTTGCTTTTCTTAAGTTTTTATTTTAATTTGTTAGTTAACATACAGTGTTATTTTAGTTTCTGGTGTACAATATAGTGATTCAGCCCTTCCATCCATCACCCAGTGCTCATCACAAGTGCCCTCCTTAATCCCCATCACCTGTCTCACCCATCCACCTGCCCACCTCCGCTCTGGTCACCATCAGTTTGTTCTCTATAGTTAAGAGTCTGTTTCTTGGTTTGTGTCTCTTTTTTTCCCTTTACCCGTTTGTTTCTTAAATTCCACATGAGTGAAATCATGTAATATTTGTCTTTCTCTGACATATTTCACTTAGCATTATAACTCTGACTCCACCCATGTCATTGCAAATGGCAAGATTTATTCTTTATTTTGGCTGAATGATATTCCATTACACGCACGCACGCACGCACTCACACACTTCCCCAGTCGATGGACACTTAGGCTGCTTCCGTATCTTGGCTATTGTAGATGCTGCTGCTGTAAACAAAGGGGTGCATGTATCCCTTAGAATTAGTGTTCTTGTATTCTTCCAGTAAATACGTAGTAGTGAGATTGCTGGATCATAGGGTAGTTCTATTTTTAACTTTTTCAGGAACCTCCATACTGTTTTCCACAGTGGCCGTGCAGTTTGCATTCCCACCAACAACAGCATGCGAGGGCTGCTTTTTCTCCAGGTCCTGGCTGACACAGGTGTGATGTGGTATCTCACAGTAGTTTCGATTTGCATTTTCCAGATGATGAGTGATGTTGAGCATCTCTCATGTGCCTCCTGGCCATCTGTAGGTCTTCTTCAGAGTAATGTGCGTTCATGTCTTCTGCCCATTTTTAATTGGATTATTTAGTTTTTGGGTGTTGAGCTTTACAAGTTTTTTTTATGTATTTTGGATAGTAACCCTTTATTGGTTATTTCATTGGCAAATATCTTCTCCCATTCCGTAGGTTGCCTTTTGCTGCTGTTGTTTCCTTCAGTGTGCAGAAGCTTTTTATTTCGATAGAGTCCTAATAGTTTATTTTTGCTTTTGTTTCCCTGTTGTTTTTCTTTGTAATGCATAAGGATGAAGACCAGAGAATGATTAGTCATTCCAGTTTCTTGGTCTCATTTTTCTGGGTACTCAAGGATTTCATTCTTTTCATGGTCACGATAGCTGTTCCTTTTGCCCCATATGCCAAATGGAAAAAAACCACAAACAACAGAAGTTTCTTTACAGGATGGAAAATGTAATATATCCAGAAAGGTCAGGCTAGTCTTGGTCTGTTAGAGAGCCCAGGCCCTCACCCAAGACAATAGGGAAAGGAGTGTGAAGGGGACACAGAAAGGAAGCAGAGTAAGATTGATGAGGTGCAGTCCAGGGAAGGAGGCAACGGAAGGGCCTGACAACCTGAGTCCTCACTAACAGTTGACTATTCAAGTGGGATTTTTGTAACTTTTGACATGAGCCTTTTGAGGTGTATCCAAATAAACACAACCCACTCCACAGCCCCAGACCCCTACTTGTGATTAAAAGGCCCTGATAGTCCCGCAGGTCAGACCCTGAACTGTCTGCTCCAGGCCACTGGCTGAAATTCACTCCAGGAGGACAGAACTTCTGTAATTTGTTACCACTGACATGGCAGCTTGCCTGGACAGCCCCAGTGGGTCCTGTTCTCTGTGGGTTTGCAGAACCTCCTGCCGCAGAGGACACTGCTATTTCTGGAGTGGGCTTCGGCCAGTAACCAGTATCTGAAAAAGACCGGGGAGGGGACAGTGGTAAGCTGACACAGTGGTGACAGAGGTGGGAATCTGGCACCTCTGCATGTCACTTGCCCCAGGTGGCTTTTGTTCTAGAAAGAACAAACCTTTGCCTGGGTGGATAAAAGGCAAATAAATGTTGTGCTTACCAAAGCTATTGGTTTGACAGCCTTTGAATGAAAATTTTTTTAAAAGTCAGAACATTGACTGAAACTTATTCTTAAGTAAAATGAGATTC
The DNA here is from genome assembly GCF_018350175.1 of Felis catus. Classification (NCBI taxonomy): domain Eukaryota; kingdom Metazoa; phylum Chordata; class Mammalia; order Carnivora; family Felidae; genus Felis; species Felis catus. Next base: position 14,077,244 of record NC_058386.1, read on the forward strand.
CCAAGTTGTGTTTAGGTACTAGCTGCTTTCTCTCCAGCATCTTCACATCTTCATGTAAACGTCCCTGCCCAAATATCTAATTCCCTGCAGAAATGACAGAAGGGGCCTCATGATAGCCCACTAAAAGAGGTCTGTCCCGTGTCTACACAAGACTGAATCTATACCTTTGATTGAGTTCACTGTCGACTTTTGGGAAACAGCCAGTGTAGAAGGTGTTTTATGGGTTGTGTGAGTGTAATGAAATAATAAATGGTTCTTCTTTATTACTGGAATGACCAGATTAGCCAGCTGTTTCTGTAGTGGGTGAAATTCTGTCACAAATCCCTCTTCCTGAGGTTGATCTGTTGTTAGGACAAGTAAGGTGACCCTACGTGTGACTTGGACCACCGCTTGGGCTCAGAACAGGTCTGGGGGCTGAGGTCATCGACTCATGCCGTTTGCTGTGCAGGTTGGATGACTTCTGTGTTTTAACCTGAATTTCTGTTGCTGCATGAGTCTGATTCCTGTCCTGATTGTGCTTCTTTGCCAAATTGATCTGGCCTTGGTGTCTCTTACCAGTGAAGCTCTGCCTTGTGACTCTCAAAGTTGCTATCCAGGGCCAAAGGCACGAGCCCACGTGGGCTTGGGCCACTTGCTCTGGGGGCACTGAGAAGGGGTCTCAGCATGGGCTGGTGGGAGGCACTCCTGGCCACTCATCCACCGCCCGGCAATTGGCACTGAAGAGAAATAAAGCACGGCGTTTAGGCTAACGAGGTGCCCGCGTTTTTCACTGGCTCGGTGACTTAGGGAGGTGTGTGTCAGGACAAAGAAGGACTCTGCCTGTAGACTCCTAGAGGTCATCTGGAGGTAGGGTTTGGGAAGAAAGAACAAATGAAGGTAGGAAAAAAAGCCAGCACTTAACGCAGCAAGAAAGTTGAGTCCTGTTGAGCGTGCCCTCCCGCCTAGTCCTCATTTCCGTGGATGCCCCAGCGCAACTTCTAATTCAGCCTGACTTCTATGTGTCTGGTTTCCAAAAAAAAGCTTTTGTTAATGCTTACTGTAAATTGAGGGGTGGCTTCAGAGATGTTTTCTGAAGAACAAAAACTTTTGCAAATTGTTTCCATAGCACACCAGCATATTTAACAACTGTATATAACCTTATTTGTTCATCCAGCAGGCATTTATTGAACACCTACTATATGCCCAATACTGTACACAGTGCTGAAATATAGAGAAGAAATACTCTTTGTCCTGAAAAAGCAAACAGTCTGAGGGGAAACAAGTAACTACAACCGCGTACGGATGATACTGTCATGTTGACTCCAACCCCACCAACTCAGAAATTATCATAATTTGGGGAAAGACCAAGATAAGGAAGGACTGTACTTTGTGGTAGTCTAGAAAACAGGTCTTCTAAGCAAACTAAAAGAGAAAAGATGAAAGCACTGATCATTCCCCTATTTAAAAGTACAAGTGACTTAAAGGGCCATAAAAGCCTCCACTAACGTGATACAGCAATGAAAACAGAATCCCACTTTAATGACCAGATGAGCTATCAAAGCACCTGCCTAAGAAGGGCAAGCCTCTGACTCTACCGTTGCCATCTGAGTTGAGGGGATGGGACCTCCAGGAAGGAGAAGTGAACAAAAAGTATGAAAGTAAATAGTAATACGATAGGGGCCATGTCCTAGGCCAAGAAGGGGCCAAAAGAGTAGCCATGGCAATGACACACTGGCTTCAGTGAATCAGCGTAGTGCAAGCTGCTATAACAAATAACCCTCAATATCTCAGTGGCTGAATACAATTCAGGTTTATTTATAACTTGCATATTATCCAAGATTGGTTTGTCTTCACTGATGAGTATCTCCTCTCCTAGCTAGAGTTCAAGGATCCGGGCTCCTTCTTCCTGTCTTAGGAATCTACCATCATCAGTATGTAGCTTCTTTGGTTTCAAGAACATGAAGGAGAATGTATGGGAGGTTTTCATGGGCTGTGCTGGAAGTGGTGCACATCACTTTTGCCCACGTTCTACTGCTAGCCCCCAACACAAGGCCATACCTTATTGCAAGAGAGGCTGGAAAATGCCGTCTAGCTGTGCGCCCAGGAAGAAGAGGAAATGACTTTGGCAATCAGCTAGGCTGGACTGCCATGCTGAGCTAGAGGAAGAGGTCATTCCACTAAAGGTCAGTTCCATATGGACAGTGACCCTCTTTCTCCCTTACCTTGGTTATCTCTGATGCCTAGTTGAGAATCTCAGGCCCTCTAGGTCATTAGGTATCCACTGTCATTCCTTCCATGCCACGCCTCCCCCTAGCCTTGCTTTCTCTCACCTTCCCCCGTTTTATCTCATCAAAGTGCTTATTACTACCTGATTACATCCTTTCTTATTAATCTACTTACTTCCTGGCATTCTTCCTACCCAGATGTAAGCTCCACAAGGACAAGGGTTCTGTCCGTCATGTCCACCACTGTATCCCAGTGGCTAGCACACTACCTGGCACATGGGAGGTCCTTAATCACTCACTGCTCAGTGAATGAATGAACCAACTGGGCCCTGGGGGTCTTGAATGGCTTCTTGGAGGAGGTCCAACTTGAGCTGGGTACTGAATAGAATGTGTCTGGGAGAAAAGGGATCAGGGAAAGAAAGGGGGTCAATTAAAAGAAGACAGAAAAGGCCCCAAGATGTAGATTGAACCATTTACAGAGTTGAGGCACACGTCCGTTCAAGCCACATAGTTGAGCTCCTTAACATACAGATCAGCGTTCTAGACTGTTGTTTAGCTGGAGGATGCAGAAAACACCCAGTAAATCCCATCTCTATCCTCAAACAAGTTGTGTTGAGCTCTGCTTTGGGGGCAACTAAGATACTTGCGGTGGCATAGCAAGTCCCTCATCCCAGTCACCAGGGCTTTCCACTGAATGACTTCGGTCTCCCTTTCTGGGGTGACCGGGGTCTTCCCTCATGGACAGCTGCTCCTGTGTGGGGCTTTGGAATCAGATGTACTCCTTTCAAGTCCCAGGTCTAGCATTTACAAACTTTGGGCCCTTGGCAACTTTTTTAACCTCTCTGCGCCTTTTCAGTAAATTGCAGATAATCACATGTGCTTCCTGGTTTTATTGTGGGAACCAAATGAGATTACCTCTTTCAAGAGCCGAAGCCAGTGCCCAGTTCGTGTGCGTGCTCATTAAGTGCTGATATCTGCCTCTTTGGTGGCCCCTAACCTGCCCCCCTCTGCTTCATACAACTCCTGGTCGAGCTGTGGTGAGCTTCTCCTGGGACCCACATTGACTCTTTCATACCCTCATGTTGCGTTGCCTCATAGGAACTGCCAATACTCAAAAACTTTTTACCTCAAAATGGAAATCCCATGCGGTTCTCTTCAGGTGTTTTCCATCCTCGCTGCTAATCCTGTCAGCCCTCCTCCCACTTCTCCCTCTTCCCTGTACCCCTTTCTGAGCCCCAGAGCATTTCTGTTGAACCTGTATGGCACTCTGGGCCTCTCTCAGGGTACACACTTGATCCCATGTGGGATTATCATCTAATCTGTCTAGTGTGGCTACTAGGTTATGAACTCCCAGGGGCACCAATAGTTTCTCTGAAAGTATGTCTGCACAATACCTTGAACTTAATAAGAGGTGACACATTCTATTTCCCAGACCCAAGTGTGATTAGACAGGGACTCCAGTGTACTTGGAGGGACTAAGGTTGAGATCGCTGGTGAGCCTCTGAACCATGCCAGCCATCTCTGGGGCCCAAGGCCCTTGCTCTCTAATGTGACCCTCTAGAATCAGTTGCCTGCTGTAACTTTTTTTTCCCCCTCTTCTCCTCTCACCTCTGACTGCCTCCTTAATAAATCAACCTGAGAAGAGAAGCAAGACGGAAATTCCTTGAACCTGGGAGGGAGAAACAGGGTGTCATTTATCTATTTTGAAAGATTGTTGAGTTTGGGATCCTCATTTGCTTATTTAAGAACTAGAAAGTTGAACCATAGGAAATTGACAATATCCAACTATTTTATCAATTTCATATGGTTCAGCCCAGTTTTGGTATTTGGGCTTATTCACAGGCATTCGTAGGTGAAGTGGTCTGATCCCTCCGTGTGGTCCACTCACCCAAATGCTTGGTAAGAGGGGTCCCCAGAGAGGCTATGCATAGCTCCTGATGGGTCTGTAGCCTACAGTAGGTTCTGTCATTGCTTGTGGAGTTTCTGTCACAGGCTCTGGATTCAAAAATGGCTAGTTCATTTCCCTTTTCCCTGCAGGTGCCAACGTAAGTGTTTGATCTCTGGGATATATGCCAAGACCTCCAGGCTTGAGTTTTCAAGTCTTCTGGAGATCAAAGGCTCTCCTCATCACCACGTGGGTTTCTCTGTGCTCTGTGGGTTTCACCAAAGCCAGTCCAGCTCCTCCAAGGCCCAGTGGCAGAGTGCCCAAGAGACAAGGGAGGAAGAGAAGGACCTCCCATATTTCTAAATATTGCAACCCATGGGGCAGATGAGTGTGAAGGGCAAGATGTATGGTTTGTTCAAGTAAACTATAAATTAAAAATGTAGAAACTTTAGATAGATTCAGTTATTTATGAACTAGATCCACCTGAATGGGCTGGCCAGGAGCCTCTCAGCCTTCTTGGGGCGCCTCGGTGGCTCAGTCAGTTAAGCGTCCGACTCTTGATTTCGGCTCAGGTCATCTCATGGTTTGTGAGATTGAGCCCCACGTCGTGCTCTGCACTGACAACGTGGAGCCTGCTTGGGATTCTCTCTCTCTCCTCTCTGTCTGCCCCTCCCCCCACTTGTGTGTACACATACTCTTCCTCAAATATTTTTAAAATGCAGAAACTAGATATTTATGAACTAGATCCACCTGAATGGGCTGGCCAGGAGCCTCTCAAGTTTTCTTTTTAAGCACCCAAAGGAATGTACAGGACCTTAACAATCTTTGTATTTGACACCTTCAATCAATGCATGTGACTTTTTTTTGAACTTTTTTTAAATGTTTATTTATTTCGGAGACAAAGAGAGCATGAGTAGGGGAGGGGCAGAGAGAGAGGGGGACACAGAATCAGCCGAAGCAGGCTCCAGGCTCTGAGCTGTCAGCACAGAGCCTGACGCGGGGCTCGAACCCACAGACTGTGAGATCATGACCTGAACTGAAGCCAGACACTCAACTGACTGAGCTGCCCAGGCGCCCCCAATGCATGTGACTTTTCAACAAAGTACTCCATTTTCAGTAGAAAATATCCTAAAGACAAAAGAACAGAAAGAAATCTAAGGCTGAATTCAGTTGTCTTATTGTAGTCATTTTGAGACTATTCAAATAAGAAATTATGCCACTGTCATTAACAACCAAGATTTTTAGCCTAAGAGAAAAGAGATCAATTATAAAATCAAGGCAGTTAAATTAAAACCTGTAATCTTAGATTTGAATTGGAAATAGCAGTTTGAACTCATGATTTATCTTCACCTTCTGAAACTTACATATTCTTTAGCTCTATTGAGAAATCTCAGAGTCAATGACAACCCGGCAAAAATGAGTGCCCGTGGCATGCAGAGTGTGCTCTCTTAAAGCCTGTTCCCTCTGACGGGAGCCAGGGCTTCGTGGGGAAAGGGCTGATTCCATGTCTGGGCAGCAAACATGCAAGGTGAACCTGGGACACCTTATCACACCTTAAAACTCTGACAGAGGAGGAGACAGACCTTGAGAGGTCCAGCTCAGTGCCACACAGGAAGCGGCACCTTGGGAAGAGCCAGGAGGCCCGGTCTCTGCCCTTGCAGAAGGCAGCCTCACCCAGGCAGGCCTCCAAGCCGCAGCCCTCTCAGGTAATGTTCCTACCAGAATCCAGAGCTGTCTGACCAGGTTTCCTCACTGCCACGCTTAAGGGATTTTGACAACAAATCCATTTGGAGCCATTTTGGCACCGGAGAACTTCACACATTAGCCAGCGGCACAAGCGAGACATCCCAGGTCTGAAATGCACGTTTGTGTGCTGTGAGGGTTACATTTCTAACTCCCCCAAGACTACGGGTACCCTGACCACATTCCCTCGCCCTGCCACTTCGGTGCACAGAAGCCTGATTTATAGCTCCCAGGCACTGCAGTTGTTGTTGGAGGGCTTTATCTGGCCAGGGAGCCTGCTTTTCTAGAAGTAGCAGATAAATCCCCCAACTCCCTCACCTCTAAAATGTGTGTTCTGCACTGGCTCCCAATAGATCCAGCCCCAGTTCCTCACTGTGTTCATGAGTGCACCCTTTATTGGCTTTCTTCCCTTCCTTTTCTCACTTCCCCATTACTCCCGATTGGTAGCTTCCTAGAGTTCTCTCCTAAATAAACTTGGACATGAACCTTTGTCTCAGTGCCTGTTCTGGGGGACACCAAACTCTTCATTCTCTGAGTCTGTCTTCCATGGGCAAATAGGGAAAGAGCCACTGTCCATGGAGAGTGAGCCTCCCTGAGCATCACCGCAGACTCAGCTAGACTAAAGCTAATTGAGTCACAAGAGAACACATCTTTTCTGACTCCAGATTTGATATATCATGCATTAAGTGTTCCCCACTCAGAAATCATGCCTCGTGTTTTTTAAAATTTATTTTGAGGGACAGAGAGCGAGCGAGCATACACACGTGTGAGCGCAAGTGGGGTAGGGACAGAGAGAGAATCCCAAGCAGGCTCCATGATTAGCAAGGAGCCCAGCATGGGGCTTGATGCCATAACCATGAGATCATGACCTGAGTCGGACGCTTAACCAATTGAGCCACTTTAGGCACCCCATGCCTTGTCTTTTATAGAGAGCACAGAACTCATTATAAATGTCTAGGCTTTTGGAGTGAAAAGGTCCTTGGAAAAGAATTCCTTTTGGCTGGCAGGCTGATGTATTCCTAGCTTCTTTGTTGGCCCCTTAAAGGGCATTACTTCTCCTCTACCTACGAAGATACTAATTAGCAAATAATAATTCTAAGTAAGTGCAGTGGAGGTGGTATATGGGGTCTTTTGCAAGTATTTTTAAATTTTTCATTGTCACTGATGATCTCTAAGTAAATTTTAAGAGCCTAATCTCTACCTAGGAGAGGCGATTTATTAGCATATATAATTGGATGTCATGTGCTAATTACCTTATTGCTTCACAATTTAACCAGGCCAAGGGCATCCGTCCAAGAAAACAAGAGGCTCCATGTACCATACTGGAAACAGAACCCTTTCCTCTTACATCCAGTGGCTGTGTGCAATGTCTTCTGAAATAGGTGATTTTCACAGGCTTTCACTGACCTGTTTCTCCCATTCCAGCTCCACTTTCTTCTCTGGAATGTCACCGGTGCCCATGTGCATGACATCACATCTGTAGTTTGAGCAGAAATGAAGGGACTTTACACCACCATATATTCATCTTAGTGGCCAGAGTGCCTTCTTTCCTCTCCATTTTCCTGCTTGAATTTAAAGGAAAGAAGAGGGGCGCCTGGGTGGCTCAGTGGGTTAAGTGTCTGACTTCAGCTCAGGTCATGATCTCGAGGTTCGTGAGTTCGAGCCCCACGTCAGGCTCTGTGCTGACAGGTCAGTGCCTGGAGCCTGCTTTGGATTCTGTGTCTTCCTCTCTCTCTGTCCCTCCCCCACTCATGCTCTGTCCCTCTCTGTCTCTCAAAAAATGAATAAACATTTAAGAAAAAAATTTTAAAGGAAAGAAGAACACCAACCTCACCTGGTTGTTTGCAAATTGTGAAAACAGATTTGTGACATTCACCCTTTTCTAAATCTTGGAAGTATTTCTTTTTCTAATGTTTATTTTTTTATTTTGTGTGTGTGTGAGAGAGAGAGAGAGAGAGAGAGAGAGAGAGCGCACATGCGAGGGTCAGAGAGAGCAGGGGATAAGAGGATCTGAAGCAGGCTCTGTTGCAATAGCACAGAGCCCGACGCGGGGCTGGAACTCACGAACCACGAGATCACGGTCTCAGCTCAAGTCGGACGCCTAACCTACTGAGCCACCCAGGCACCCCTTGGAAGTATTTCTTAACTACCCATTTGGTTCTCCTGAGAGATCAAATTCCTTATTTCTGATCATTGTTCTCCTTTCTTGACGGAACCTGTTTGCAAACCTATAAAACCGCCTGTGTCTCTTTAAGGGATGTGAGGCTGGTGAAGCAAGTGTTGAGCCGAGCCCCCATCCGTCCCTCTCTAGTTGAAGCTCCTGTACGCATGTCTTGAAAACTGGAACAAATGTGTCACTTCTTGGTGATGGGCTGGTCATTTGCAGCAAGGTTGTTGGAAAGGAAGCACTCTACCACTAAGAACATGCTGTCCTCTCTGGCAAAGCTAACCTTGGGGTTGGCCTAATTACTACATTGAGCTATTTAGATAGTTTTTTTGAGCAAAACAGTGGAATGTCACTAACTTAATATTTTTCACCCTAATGCCTACTTGTTGCCTTGGCCTCTCCTTCTTTAAACTCATGCTACTTGAATGTGGTCTGCTTCCTGGCAGCACCAGCATCCCAGAGGAACCTGTTCTTGGCTCAGCTGGCTGACGCGCTTCTGGAACCCTAAAATCCAGAGGACTGATTTCTTAGAGAACAGAGGAGAGGTTCTGGGTTTTTGTTTTGTTTTGGAAGTAGAACCTGGTGGATGTGTCGAGTGGCAGATAGTGACTAAGCAAGCCGAAAGGCGCCACAGCCAGGCTCGACACTGGCATGGGAGGAAGATGTCGCCAAGGGAAGTGCATGGGTCAGGAGACCTGAGCTTGGGTTTTGCCTCTGCCAAAACTCAGTTCTGCGATCCCAGGCCAGATCTTTGAATGTTGATTTCCTCATCATTACATGAGAGGGGTGGCCCAAACAGCAGCTTTCGGTGTGTTGACTGCTACCCGTTGCAAGAAACACGTTTTTACCAGCATGCGCACCCGCGACAGAAACAATCGCTTCACCAAACAATACTTACTACATGCGGTGCATTTTGGTATTTTGTATCCTATTCTCTTCTATTTCATTGTTTTAAAAATGCTAGTCTTGACCTGCTGAACGGATTTCACAATCCACTAATGTGTCATGCCCTATGGTTTGAAAAAACACAGAACTCTTTAATTTCCGAGGGCCCCTGTTAGATGCCTAAAGGAATTTTCTTAAAACAATAGCTGATCTGCGACAGATGGCTACATGCTTACATTCTGGGGGAAGTGCATGGTATAGAACATGGCAGCAGAATGGCCTGAAGATAAACAAGCAAATTATAAACCGCTTCCGAGAATGCATAGTGCTGCAGCTCTGACAGTGACTCAGAGAATTAGGATCTCCAAGTCCTTACAGTGAATGCTGCCCCAGTAAACCCACAGCAGAGACTGGGGACGTGCGACCTGTCAGAGAGGCCACGGGCTCCCTGACTGTGGGCAGCCTTCTTTCTAGTTTCCAGATTGTAAGACCCTCCTCCCCCAAAGAGTGATCTCTAGTGGCCTCATCTTTGTTTACACTTCATTCACCAAGAAGACAGGCAAATAAAGAAAAAAGAAACTGAGAGCTCCAGACTTTCCTCTTTTGAACTGTGACCCCAATCCTGGCTTCTTGGTCTTCTTTTGTTCCCAGTTCAGGAAGGGGAACAATATTTAGTGAGCAGGGATGAGGCAAGGACTTTGTCGTTTCATTGACTCCTCTGAACGACGCCGGGAAGGCTCTAGGATTCCCCACTTTGCAGAGGGGGGTACAGAGGCCTAAAGAGTTGAGTAACTTGTTTTGGATCCACTGCTGCTGTGAAGAGTCCCCATCCTTCCATCCCAGAACTCAGGGTCTTTCCCCCAGCATGAACACAGTCCTTCTTGGGCATACTGCAGCCCCACTTATCTTGGTGACCGGCAGAAAACGGGCATAAGCAGCACAGGACAGGACTCAGTGAGGAGAGAGTCCAAACCGCCATTTGTAAAGATGGGGAAGTGGACTCCTGGGAAGGTTCAGTGACTCGTGTAAGGGCACAGAACTGCCAGTAGGACCCAGGCCTCTAGTGGTCTTTCCACAGGATGTCAGACACGAAGACAGCAACAACGGTGACAGCAATAATTAAACAGTACTCCTAGTATGCAGCCTTATTTTATTTTAGAAGTTGGGGAAATATTTTTAGGGGAAAAACCGTTCTAGATCCTTTTAGTGTATAAATAAATACACAAGACGTGTTCTTTTCTGTGAGTGCTGGAATGTTTCAGGACACTGGAACTTGTTAGGAAGCCTAGATTTTTCTGATGCTGAGGGGTCCATTGGATGCTTTGTCCACAGTGGGAAACAATTCTGAATTACTGTGGTTCTCCAGAAAAGTCCAGCAGGGACAGACTGGGAACCCGGCTGGCTCTGGTGTCAGGCTGCTCTAGAAGTGGCAGGAGCTCAATGCTCCCTATCTGGCTCCTTCCTCCACACCCCCAAGCAGAGTAGGCAAGGGGCTGGTTGCCAAGGAAGGGCGGGCAGGCGGGAATGAATGGTTGCACTTGGTGAGACCCTCCTTCCCTAGCTCCCCAACAGATCTGAGGACTCAGGCAGCAGTAGTAGAGACCCGGAGTACATTTCTGTTTTGCTTACCAGGCTGACTATGGCTGAGGATTGGCTTCAGCATAGCAGGGACCTGGGGAGCAAATGGGTGATGGTGACGTATCTGTGACACTGACCCTCTCAGATGCTCCTTAATATATTTGTGTGCTAACACATTCCCTGCTGCTTTCTGTCACAGGGCATCAGAGTGGATGGGATTGTGGAGAAATGTGTTCCCGGCAAGAAATCCTTGTGATGGGTGGGAGGGAAGGAAGGTTAGTTAGGTGGACGTGGGTAGTTAGACCTGTAGGCACTCTAAGAATATTTAAAAATCCAAAAGGCAATTCCGTTTCTGGATCCCTTTGGACATCTCTCTGAAATTTTCACCACACACAGCATTCAGACTTTGATTTCGGCTGCCACCTTCCCCTTTTCAATTCTGGAGAGCTTGAGAGAAGGAAGGAGCAGCACGGGGAAAGAGTCAGCGGCAGGGGTGCAGAGGGGCTTGGAAGACAGGCCAGGGGTAAGCATTTTGCACTCTTCCTAGGGCTGATCAACCTGTAAGGGAATGAGGAGTTAGGCCAGAAAAAGCAGCAGTGAATGAGTACCAGCCCTCGCAGGACAGGAGAGGCCAAGGGCAAGATTCTATTTCTGCCTTATCTTTACCCCTTCGCAACCGTTCCTAAACGCGAGCCCCTTCCTGTCCTTAGAAATGGCCCTTCCAAGAGAGTGGCAGCCACTAGTTTTCCTCCACTTCCAAGTCACTTCATTTCAGATGAACCCAGTGACCAGATCTGCGCTTTCAATACATCACTATGCATCAGGTCTAGACAATTACATTATATTCAGAGTTTGACAGGGAAATGAACTAAGTTCAGTCTGTAAAGACTTTTCACTGCCCTGTGGACATTTCCTACAATGGTATTCTCTTTCAGCAGTTTGGTTTTACGGTGTCTGTATTTCTGGAATATGACAGATCTTCTGGGCACTTTCTGGAAGATTCACTCAGTCCTTGGTTACACCTAATCCTATGCATGATATAGACAGTGGCAATTCAGAATCTTTCATTTTGAGAAGCACTAGATACTTTTTATGTGGCAGACAGCCTACTCTACACCCGTCCCCAGTCAGCCTTAGTTTAGGCAAACATTTCAGTACTTGTTTGGGAAAGAGCAGCAGCTTGGAAGCCAAACAGACAGGGTTTCTAGTCCCAGATCATCCACTGGCCAGGTGTGTGAGACTTTGGAAATTTACATACTCTCTCTGATTTCTTTTTCCTTATCTGTAAAATGGGAGTAGTACTTTAATCTTTAGGTTGTGTGAAAATCCCATGAGTGTAATACACCTGATGACCAGCTTGGCATGTAGCGGAGCTCCCAGTGAGAGCCTATAGTTTTGGACAGGAGAAATGAAACAGCCCAGAACCTTTTTTCTGCTGTAGGGGATAAAAATGAGACACATAGCCCTATTTCCCATTGTAATCCATGCCCTTATCTACCCCTTTTTTGGAGAGCAATAACAAAGGAAGGAGAGGACAAGTACCAGGCAAGGCAAGCAACTGGCTCTAGGAAAATAGATGCAATAGTGGGAGGGTGGATTAGTTTTCTATTGTGTAACAACATATTACAAATGTAGCAGCTTAAAACACTATCCATTTATTATCTTGAAGTTTCCATGGGTCTGGAGTCTGGGCACAGGTCCACTGGGGTCCTCTGCTCAGGGTCCCAGTTGTCTGCAGTCAAGGTTTTCGTTGGGGCTGAGTTCTCATCTGAGGCCTGGGGGCTTCCCCCAAGCGCAGTGGCTGTTGGCAAAACGCATTTCCTTGAACTTGTAGAACGGAGGCCGTCCGCTATTACTGTCTGCCATTATTTGCCACTCAGCCTTCTCTACAGTGTGGCGGTTTGTTTCTTCAAGGGCGACAAGAAAATTTCTCTGCTGCTGCTTGTCTTTTTTTTTTTTTTTAAGGGCTCACCTGATTAGGCTAGATACACTCAAGAAAATTATCTTTTTGATTAACTCACAGTCACGGGAATAGGGATCTCAAAATCTCCATTGCCATATAATGTAACATAATTCCCAGGTTCCACCTACACTCAAGGGGGGTGGGGGACAACACAGGGTACACACACAAGAGGACAGGAATCTTGAAGGCTCTCCTAGAATTCCGCCTACCACAGACGGGCCCCTGATGTATCCAAATAAGCAGAGGAGAAACTCTTGCTTCTCTTTGTAGCATTTTTATGAGGAAGAACATTACTGGGAGTACTAAGCCCACTAGCTCTCATGGCTGAGCCATGGTGTAACTGTTAAACAGGGAAGAGAAGGGTGCAGAGTGCATGTGAAGATGTCTGACAACTTTGAAATGGCAGTGGTGCAATGAGCTCATGAATGAGTATATTAAACTTTCATTGAACTGTTACTTACAGAAAGGAATACATTTTTTTTTTTTTAAGAAGGAAAATGGGAGTTTTCCCTGGAAGAGCTCCATTAGTGCCTGTATGTCTGCCTCCAGTGGACACATAATACTAGTTAATGCTCTGTAACCAAAGGACAAAACTGAAAGCAAAGGGATTAAAGAGTTTTCCTTCCCTTCCCCGTCTAAGAGATAAACACAATTGTAGCAACTGATGAGTAAAATGTTTACCTGCTAATGCGTGGCAGAAATCCATTATAGCTTCTCGGCAGATAAAGAAACAGACTGGATGGGGAGAGGTAAGGATTCCCAGCCCTGAATGCTGTCATTGAGAGAGCTGGGTCTTCCTAGGAACTGTGACTTGGCTGACTGTGCTGGAACTTGTGTTAGTCTTTGCATCTATGAATCCACAACCCTGAGCAGCAGGCAGAGCGTTGCAGCCCAGAAACTCGGCGCTGCCTTGCCCAGTAGGCACAGCAAGAACGTGTTTATGGCATCAGCAAGTCAGGGGTACCTGAAAAATGCTTTTTTCCCCAAATAAGTTTGTATTTAATATTTAATAACGAAGAAAGAGAATTTTACAGAACTTCTTTACATTTGTTTTGTGATTGCCAATTTATGCTTTAATTTGGGACTAACCTGTGCAGAAAGGTGGAGTTGGAGGAGTGGAGGCTATGACCTTTTTGGTGTTAGGGCCTTTAGAAGTCTAGAGGTCTTAGACTATCCCTCGGGAATGGTAGAATAGTAGAACACAGGAGTCAGCCAGAGGTCTCTTCTCCCAACCTCCTGCCTCCAGGCAGGATTACATCTAAACCGTTTTCCCACAAAACCAGAGAACAGATGCTCCAGGAGGGCAAGGATCCTTGTGGGTTTTGTTCTGTGCCTAGGACATAAGAGCTATTTGGAAAACATCCCAGGTGTGGATAGAGGTTTTCACTTGCAGCGGTCTCTTCCCTCCTACCTTGTTGCCCGTCTCCTTTCACTCATAAGATCCCAAGGCATCATCACTTAACGTTCTGTGCTTCTCACATATGCCTCATGATAAAAACTAATCTGAGGCACTTTTCAAGTACAGAGATTACTAGGCCTCTGGTGGAAATTCTGGTTCAGGAAGTCTAGGCCGGAGCCCAGGAATCTGTGTTTCTGACAAGCACTTCTGGTTGAGTCTTTTCTTCAGATGAACGCTGAAATAAATAGCAGGAGCCCAGCTCTTCCCCACACTGAGGTTAAGGAGCCATGATCACTTGACCATGGTTTCTGAGGGGCTATCAAAAGTTAACATCCTGAGCTGCTCGTCAGTGGTGCTATGGGAATGAGGGCCTATATAGCCTTCTGATCTATCCCCAAGTCACCTGGGCCCAGCCCTGAATCCTGGCTCCTACCTTCCTGAAAGGATGGGCCTGGGAGAGGAGGTGCTCAGGAGTCCCTCTATTCCTAGAACTGCCCACTGAGCTTCTTGGCCTCCTCTTTTCCCCAGACAAGCTCTCCGTTCAGTCCCTTCTTCCAGCTGTCATGAGCACATGAATTCCCACCTGCCTCTGTTAAGTCTGCTAATGACCTCTGCATGCAGGCAGGGGCTGACTTTTTAGTCAATCTTGGTCACTGAACCAGAGCATTTCTCCAAGGGTGGCTAAATAAAGCCTCTGTCTCAGCACTTCCCCTACTTTACATGGGAGAGGAGGGAGGCTCTGATCCAGATGTGGCCTGCCCTTTCTACCCACCTCATGTGAGGCCTGAAGAGGCTGCTCTCTCCCTCAGGGATTCCTCCCAGGGTTTCTTATCCCCAGGACTCAGTGACCCCTGATTGGTTCACCAAGCACTTACAGTTTACAAGGAAAGGGTTGAAGTTCTAGAGTAACTCAAGAAAGAAAAGTTGCTGCCTTTATGCTTGGCCCCACAGAACTTTGCCCTAAGAATACTCTCCCCTACCCAGGGAGATCATCCTGGGATCTCTAACCCTTGGGCCTGAATTTCTTCTTGGAGATTAAACACCAAGGAAGAAAACAATCTAGGTCAAAGGGAGTAATCTGCTCTGTAGTTGAAGGTGAGAGAATAGAACAGAGTATTTGTTTATGGTTGTCCAGTAGAATAGCTACCTATAGCTGTTTAAACTTAAATTTTTGAAAAATTAAAAATTGTTTAATAGCCAGTGTGGCTAGTGGCTACCACATTGGATGGCACAGCTAATAGGGCATTTAATCATCACAGAAACTTCTGTTGGATGGCACTGTTTTAGAGGTATGGCATTGTCCCTTTGACCCTGTCCATGTGATGTTTCTTTAGCATCTTGGGAAATATGTCTTTGTTTCTATTGGCAGTCTTTGTGGTTATGATGCATTATTCTAGGGAAAAAAAACCCACTATTGAAGACTGCATTAGAAACCAAAACCAAAACCAAAAATAACTGCCATAAATGTAGTACTGGGTGGGAGGGATTAATTATCCAAAGGTTGTATTTTCCCCAGTTTTTTTCTATTTTCCTTCTACAAAACTATCGTTCCTCCTTTTCCATTTGCCTTTCTGCTTTATCTGTAGATTATCTGGTTCTGTGCACGGTTTCCCAGACAAGTGAAATGATAAACCAGACTTCAAAAAGAAAAGGATCAGAGAAGAACCAAAAATTTGTTTGGGGCACGGGAATAAATGGTTGGGCAGAACACCCCCAAATCACACACTGGGGGAAAGAGGGAAAGCAGTGGAAGGAGACGAGACTGGGAGGAACAGGGGTCTGGTCTGGATAGCAGGCCTGGCAGGTGAAGCACTGGGGGCCAGTTCTCACCATTCCTGAGGTTGGCAAGCTGCCCAGGCGCTCCGGAATTCCTCTGTGCAGTAATTTCCTAACCAAAATCTTCCTGCTTAGAACCATTTCCTCCCATAAGAATTTGTCTTCAACTCATGGTGGATCTCCATCCTAGACTCAGTGTGTGCATGAAGACGACCTTGAGCTTAAATGCTGTGTTTGGGGGAAAGAGGCCTCCTTCCCTACGAGTTGCAAGGACGGTACACCTCTTCTCACCAGCGCTGCCTGGTTTCCTCACTGAACCCCTGGGACCTCTGTAATGGGCTCTTCAGTGCATGTCCTCTCCCCTGCATGAAACTAGGGAAGCTGAGCAATGCTTCGAAAGACAGCAGGCGATGGAGTCGGCAGGTGATAGGCAGGGTAAGGTGAAACAGTGAGGGTTGGGGGCCCAGGGTCACAGGAGACAACAAAACAGGGGAGAAGCAAAGTTCAGGTGGGCATCAGGAGCAGGTGTACAGAAGAATAGTTCCAGGCCCTGTGGCCAGAAGACTGGAGCTGGGGTGACCTTTTTGACTCATTCCTGAGGCTTTTGTCTGCATACTTTCTAAAAAAACGTTCATTTATTTATTTGGGGGAGGGGAGGGGCAGAGAGGGAAGAGAGAAAGAATCCCAAGCAGGCTCGATGCGGGGCTCAAACTCACGAACCGTGAGGTCATGGCCTGAGCCGAAATCAGACCGACTGAGCCACGCAGGCGCCCCTCTGCATTCTTGGAAGGCAGGACCTCCCATGCCACCCCCTAAGCAAGGCTGGCCAGGAGTTTGTCCAGGTTGATGAGTGACTGTGTCAGAGAGCATAAAATGAAAGGTGTGGAGAGGATGTTAGCTGGTCACAGGCAGATGGTTGGTGTCCTGGGGTCTCCCATCCCTTAGCTCGGGGGCAAAGGGTGTCTTTTTCCATACTGTAAGCCACAAACCTTTCCCCAGCCTTGTGTGAGTTCCTGATGTGAATGCAGCAGTCTGGACTTCCACTCCACACAGATTCCCCGCCCCTGCCCCCCTCCCCACCCAGAGTCTGCCAGATGCACAATTTAAAGCTTATGATGTGTAACACCCTGTTTCTCTCTCTGTCTCACAGCCGTCTCCAACCTGGACATTGAGAGTAAGCTGAGCGTATACTACCGCGCCCCGTGGCACCAGCAGAGAAACATCTTCCTCCCGGCCACGAGGCCGCCCTGCGTGGAGGAGCTGCACCGCCGTGCCCGGCAGAGCCCACAAGCCCTGCGCAGAGGTGACTGATTCCGGGATTGGGGGTGTTGATTTTCAGGGAGAGGGCATGGAGCTTGTCCATCTGAGGGGGGGGGGGGGTTCTTTCTCTGTGCCATCAGTTCCGGCACCATCCCTTGTTACACAGCAAGTACTTCGAAATGATCCCTTTTCTACCCTGAAATGAAATTCGTGGGTAATTATATACATAATTAAAAATAGCATGATCTGAATATGATAATAAAAAGAATTTCAAAGGAAAATTATTTCTGATATTTGCAGTATACAATGCCTGGGCACGACTGCACTAGAAGACATAATGAAGCAGTCAGATGTCTGTGCCTATCAAAAGTAGGTTTGGATTAAGTCAAGACAATCAGAAGCCATTCTGAACAAAAAGTAGAAGGAAATGAAAGGGCAGAGGACACAACCATAAAAACTGGTATGTTCTGCATATATTAAGCATGAGCAAAAAAAGACTAGAAAAAAAACCTTTGGATTATAATTTAAAGAGAGTCAGATTTGACTCAGAAATAGGTTCTAGGCTTTTCTGTTACAGGAAATTCTGATAGGACATTTGTGGGACCTAGAGCACTATTTCATTGTTTAGGAACATCCTGTGCATTGTAGGAGGGCTGTCGTCCTTGGCTCCTGCCTAAACCTGCCCCCCCTACCCCCTGCCCCAGGGGATCCCGCTCCTGTTGAGAACCATTCTACAGCGGAGTGAGTGGCAGCTTGGAGAAGTCCGAAACCTCGCTTAGGGTCACACACAGCCCATTTAGGTAGAGTGCCAAGATTCAGAGCCAGGCCTCCAGACCCCCGGCCAGAGCTCTTTTCCTCCTCACCATACACTGTGTCCTAGGAAAATAAATATTTCTCTTTCTCTTTCATTCTGAGAAAGCCAGAGACAGGCACAGAACAAAGTAGAAGATAACAGCCTTCTCTTGCCTTCCAGGGGCTCAAAACCATTCTAATTAGGACAAGGAGATTAAAAACTGGCATCACCCTTTTAGAGACCCCTAAATTGGGTATGAGAAGTTGGCACGCGAGCTTTTTCGGCCTTTAGATTTTCGCTGTGGAGACAGATGGTATCTGTACATTCAATGTCTTTTTTCCAAATTCCCTATGTTCCTTTAAGGAATGGTATCTTCCAAAAGCATTACAATTCAAATGAAATAAATAATGTCACTAGCAGGATGGAGAAATGACAAATTTGTTTTCAGCTTATTTTCTTCCACATGTGTATGACTTCTCCCTTTTCCCATATCCCTGTGTTCTCCCCCTTTAATGAAAGAATTAACCTACTAATATCCCTAACACAACTGTTGCTAAAAATGCCCCTTGGTTATTAGTAGCAGATACTGTGACACTTAGGATGAAGAGTGATGATGGGTATCCTCTAGAGGTATCTCTGGCCTTCTATTGACTTTGATTTTTAAAGTTGAGTCACTTTGATTTTATGGTTGGCTGAAAAGTCCTTCTTTACCAAATTTTTAGTGCAGGCCACCTTCTGGAAATCTTCCTTAACATACTCCCCATTCCTTTGCAGCCTCGATTAGGCCCCTTTCCCCTAATACTATCCTTTGACTCCTCCCAATCGTGCCACTTACAAGCTTATAACTAACCTCTTACAAGCCTATCTCCACTCTTAATCCACGAGCAACTGAAGAGCTAGGATGAGATCTTATTCATTTGTATTCAAAGCACTTAGCATGAACCTGACACAAAGTAGGTCCTCAATGAATGTGTAAGTAAATCAAATTCTGTAAAAAACTGGTTGAGCAGAGGGCATAGAATGATGACAGGGGAGTCTGATCATTCTCACTAAATACTTTCTCTGATCCCATCATCAGAGAGCTTGAGTTGTGGTAGCCCTTTAGACACAATTATTTTTATCCCTTTATTATTATTCATAAGTCATCCCTGATTAGATTTTCCCAGATTCAACCAGATAACATCAAGCTGCTTGTACACTATCCCATTTCACTGTGTTGTCAGCTTTGGACTCAATGACAGAACTGAGGAACAGCCAGTGCCAATATCAGTTTTCTCAGAACTTCCTCCTGGGGACTGAGAGGGATACAGGGCCTCCTGGGGTTTTGGAAGACCTCAGAGCTGTGTCTCGCCCTCCCAGACTGGCTTTCTTTGAGGTTGTCTCAACAGCAAATCTTGGGTGTAGTAGTTTTAATAGCACTGCAGAGAGCCATAAACAGGAATTATAGGCATCATAGAATTAAAAACATGCAGTGTGGAATTAAAATTAGAAAGTGACTTTTTTTTTTTTAACCTTGTCCCGGAAACATAGTAGCTTAGCACTGCATTCATCAGAATACCACTTCTGCCATCTGGTGGCCGTGACTAATAGCTAGCCGACAAGGGCCTTGCTCCGCAGACGCCGGAGTAAGCTCCCTGTAGGTTCTCTATTTGGACAGCCCAAAGGTCCTGGCTTCCACCAGCAGTGAGTGGATAATGAAGCAGAGACAAGTGAAGCTGTGGTGGCGGCAGCACTGTGCTCCTTTTGGAGATGAGGCTGTAAGGAGGGAGCTGATGGGACTGAGATGAGAACCTTAGAAATTGGTTGCTTTTGAGATCTGCTCAATAGCAGTCCCTTCAACAAAGTCTACTGAGCTCCAAGCATTGTGCTAAACCTAGGATTCAGAGGGTAATAACTAACATTTGGGCCCTGTCCACGAGGAATGCCTGTCTAGTGAGGTAGTAAACAGGGAATTCAACAGGGATGTGGGTGCTCAGAGGAAAGGACCGATCATGCCATGGAGCTTCAGAGAAGGCTTCCCAGAGCAAGTTGCACCTCAATGCATTTCAAATTATTTAGAACCTGATTCCTCTCCCCCCCTCCTTTTTTCTTGGCAGTTCTTTATGCTCAGAGCCAAATGGCTTAAAGTAATGCCACTGTTTGTTTCTAAGAAGAGAGAGGGAGAAATTACTAAGTGGCTATAAAGAGAGATTTATATTTTATATTTCCTTCCTTTCAAGGTTCAGGGCTGAGGTCTAAGTTCCATTAGCCTAAGGGAATAACGACCAAGAGTCTACTGCAGTTTCAGACTCCAGTAGATGAATGTTCTCCCCACCCCACCGCCAGAAAAAAAAGTATTATTAGGGAGTCATTAATCTAGCCTGCCTCTTCCCAGCCTCGGGCAAATGAAAGAGAGAGATTTAAGAAAGTGTAGGAAGGGAGCAACTGAATGGGAAATTGAGTTGATGTGTCCCTCCTGACTCCCTTCCTCTGACCTTTTCCTAACCAGTGACACCTGTATTCTACTCGTTATGAATTTTAAAATGTACCTTTTTCTTTGTGCTGCCTGTTTAGAAAAGCCCACTGCTTGCTTGCAGAGAAAAACAGGTGGTGGCAGTGGAAAGACATTTATTTCAAAAGGTCTTTCGGATGAACACTGGCTGTGGCGGCAGTTTAGCAAAGACTACCTACCAGTATGTGACTTTGTACCTTGCACTTGTGAGGGGTCATAAGATTTCAGGCCCTGGGCAGGAGTGTAGGCTGGATTGGGCAGGCAGGGTGGCTGTTAGTGTGGTGTGTTGGGCAGGGTGTGCTTTGGAGCTCGCTGAGACACCCAGAGAAGAAAACTGTGCTCTTGATGCCTCAGTGATTCTTGTTAAGAAGCCAGGAGCACTTCATCCCACGCATGGAAATTTCTTGGCTTTCCCCAGAGGTAGCTTTACTCCTAAATCGGCCAACTGTCCTCATTGGGATTCCTATACTTTCTCTAGGAGCCCAGGATTTCAAAGCCCTTTGAGTGTTATACATGATGGGGCTTAGACGGCTGCAATGGTGTGGTCACAGGTTTTCTGGAAAAGAAAATGTAGATAAATAAATAATTGCATGATAGAAAGATAAAAGCCCTGATGTGTAGTACCCACTAATTTCTGTGATGTAAATACTCCCACCGTGGCCCACTTCTAAGCCACCAGTAGTTTCAAAACTGGTTTGCAAAAGTCCCAAACACCTAGCAATCAGCACTCCTGAGCCAGCGTGAGCTGGCTCCACCACCTACTGGATGGCTGGGAGTGTGTGTTTCTGGCACTCCCCAGGAGACTCTGGCACGTCTGTGCCTACTGTCCACTCCAGCATCAATGTCACCAAATCTTCCCCCGTTGTTCTAGACTTTTTTTTTTGTTTTGCTCACGTTGTTTTGAAATGAGGCATGTTGAAAAATGTACTGCTTTTTCCAGACTCAGAGTGAGCCATCTTGTAGAAAGATTACAAGATGGACCCACTAAAATGTAAGCGCCAGTCTTCATATTAATGTGAAGTGAACGTTTAGTTTGGAACCATTCTAAAAATCTTACTTGGTATACAGATGAGCTAGATTAGCAAAAACTTTTTTCTAGCCTTTTGCTCATCCTCCCAAAGGGGAAAGAGAAATGGAAAATGCCAAGGATGTTTCTGTATCGTTGCTTTTTCTGCCCCTAGAACACCGCAGCCGGAGCGATCGCCGGGAGCAGAGAGCCGCTGTCCCCCTTTCTGTAGTGGCTCCTCCACTGCCAGCCTACCCCCCATCTCACAGCCAGAGGAGGCGTGAAGTAAAGGACCGGCACTTCTTAACGGTGAGCTTGGCGGCCAGCGAGCAGCCCTGTCCTTGCTCATCAGAAAGCATGAGTGGGTCTTGGGAGTCACAGTGGATGAAGCTGGGCCACGTGAGAGAGCAAATCATGGGCATTTGAGAGCAACTGGAGTTTCTTCTCCCCTCTTTCATTCATGCGTCTTTTGGAGAATAGAGTGGGGATTCAGAAGTATTTTTTTAGTTAACTGGTTGCACAATGCAGCAAAGCAATAATTAAGGACTCTAACGTCGGAAGGAAAAACTTGCTTCAAACACCAGATTTCCTGCATACAAGCTAAAAGACGTAGGGAAGGTTCCTTCTTAGCCCTCAGTTCCCTCCTCTCTAAGATGGGGATATTAACAGCATCTACCTCATAAAGTTTGAGGGTGAAATGAGATAAGACATGGAAAGAATGTAGCACAGGGCCAGGCACAGAGTAAGACCTCGATATATGTTAACTGTTACTGTTGAATGTTAAGTGCTAACTGGCCGGCGATCGTGTGGATGACTCGGTGGGGGTGGGCTGAGAAAAAAATGATGTGAAAACTTAACATATGAAGATGAACCATTTCATCATTTTATGCTTCCCCATTCTATAAGGGAGGCTAGTTCTGCAGGGTAACCAGTTACCAGAGGGCCCCCCTCACTGCTAGTGATTTCAGCTTTGCCTGGGTGGGTGTGGCTGTAATGCAGCCCAAGCCCCAAGGATGGACCACAGATGAGCCCAGAACACCTACAAAGTCCATCACCCTGGGTGTGCTTTCTAAGGCCTCGGTGGGGATAAGTGCTCACCTATAGAATTGATCTTCCATTCAAGTTCTACCCCTCAGACCTAGAGGGGATGCAGAACACAGATCTATGCATTAGGCTCACAAGGGCTGCACATTGCTGCAAGAGAAAAGGCTGCAGGGACTGGGACCGGACCCTCTGAGGAGGGGCGATGACTTCTGTGACCCAGTCAGCCCACATGGCTGCCAGAGTGGGTGGATCCCTGCTCCTTTGTCATTCTGGTTTGAGGCCAAAATCTAAAGAAGTTACAAGTGTGGGTCCAAGTTGAGGTTTTCACATGAAATGAAGTTTGTATGTAGGATAATACACCCTGCACCTTTATGGTTTTTACACTATGCAAAATAGATGCGAAATATTTGGACCACATGACACCAAACGTGCAGCTGAGAAGAGACTTCATCTAAATGAATCTGCATGATGTACCATATCCGGATAAAACAGTGAGTGATAGTGAACAACACACAGACATTAGGCTTCACAGACTTCAGGTTCACCGAGTCTACTCGGTGCCATAGCACACTCAACTACACTGCTGCGGTGCAGCCCAGGGGTAAGAAAGGAAGGTGACAGACTCTTAGGGCTTTCTAGGTCTTTATATAGAGCAGTTACACATGCTAGTGATTTGTCACAAAAGCCCCTGCTCGACAAAAGTTCTTATTAAGCTCAAATCTGCTTGCTAAAGCATTTGCTTTTAATGAGGCATTTTCTGCATAAAAATGCTAAAAATATTTTTCCATTCATTATAACATGTTTTGTGGCTCATTAAGTTGTTTTTTCCAGGGGGGCGGGTGAGAGAGAAGAATGTTGAACATTTACAGAAATGACATAAAAATATCACCATTTGTCATAATCTGCATAATTTTTAATAAAGTCTAAATACCAAAGTAAGGCTCCAGGAAAAGGCCTAAAATCATGAATAACAATGAAGGTGCTTCATTGATTGACCCAACAAACATCAATAAGAGAAGAGGTCTAGATCATACTTATGTAAACCAGAAAGTGTACCCACCTCAAATGATAATACTTAGTATTTCCAAGTAATTGGGGAAATCTTAACTGTTTCATTTCTCTGAGTTTGGGTCACCAAGTTCACTGGAAGATCTTCCATTCAAGTTCTACCCCTCAGACCTGGAGGGGATGCAGAATACAGAACACAGATCTATGCATTAGGCTCACAAGGGCTGCACATTGCTGCAAGGGAAAAGGCTGCGGGGACAGGGACCGGACATTTGCAGCCAAACTGCTAGATAGACCTTTTCTTACACAGCAAATTGCTGGATACACGTTTTCTTAGACAGTAACTCTCCTTTCATCTATGAGACTTTAGTTGAGCCATTTTTTTTCTTCCTTTAAAAAAGCATTCCTAATGAGATTCTGATACATGATCTTCCACAACCCTGCACCCTACACACTGTAGTTTGCTCATTAATGGTATAGACTGTGAAGTCAAACTGCCTGGATGTGAGCACCAGCTCTACCATTTGTTAGCTAGCTGTGTGACCCTGGACAAGTTAATCATTTCAGTGTCTCAGGGTTAATAGTACACAGTACCTCACAGGTGTGAAACAAAGATTGAATGTGTTAGTACACGCGAATAGTACCTGATGCACAATAAGTACTCAATATGTATTGGACATCACCATCATTAATAGCCAATCAAGTTCGTGAAGTATCAGTGATATACAGTAATAAGATTATGGGTCTAACTAGATTTAAATCCCAGCCCTACCATTTTCTCAGTTGTGTGATTTTGAAAAAGTTACATCTTTCTGAGTCCCAGTTTCTTGTCTGTAAAATGGGGATAATAACTTCAATTTTAGAAGGTTGTTAAGAAGACTTAATACAATGTTATATAAATACAATTAAATTGTATATGAAAAAGTTCCCAGCATAGTGCCTAAAACAAATATCTGAAACTATATTCATAATCAGGATAAACTCTAACATATAGTCACATATAAGACTGGAGGGAGTATAAGTTGTTACACTTTTTCTAGAGGGCAATTTCCCAATAATTGTCAAAACTATAAGATACTAAATTATGCTAAGTGAAGTCAGACAAATACCATATGATTTTACTTCTATGTGGAATCTAAAAACCAAAACAAATGAATGAACAGAAAACAGACCCATAAATACAGAGAACAAACTGATGGTTGCCAGGGATGGGTGAAGGGCAGTGGGAGGTACAGGCTTCCAGTTATAGAATAACTCATGAGGATAAAAGATACAGTACAGGGAATAAAATCAATGGTATTATAACAGTGTTGTATGATGTCAGATGGTAGCTACACTTGGGGTGAGCATAGCATAATGCAGCATAGACTTGTCACGTCACTGTTGTACCCCTGAAACTAATGTAACATTGTGTCTCAATTATACTTCAATAAAAAGTAAATAAAAGTGGCCAAAAAAAAAAAAAACAACCTGTAAGATGGGGCAGCTGGCTGGCTCAGTCAGTGGAGCGTGCAACTCTCGATTCTGGGGTTGTGGGTTCAGGCTCTACGTTGGGTATAGAGATTAGTTAAAAAAAATAAAATCTTTAAAAAAATACTCTTTGATTCAGCAATTCTATGTGTAGGAATTTATCCCCAGGCAATAATGGGACTGTATGCAAAGATGTATTCACTAAGGTGTTCATCAAAGCACTGTTTCAAACAGGAAAAATAGTTATGTTAAATGTCCACGGTAGATACTTAATTCTGATATATTCTAGGATAGAATACAATATCAAAAATAGTGTTATAAAAGAACACTCAATGGGGCGCCTGGGTGGCTCAGTCGGTTAAGCATCCGACTTCGGCCCAGGTCATGATCTCACGGTTTGTGAGTTCGAGCCCCGCATCAGGCTCTGTGCTGATAGCTTGGAGCCTGGAGCCTGCTTCGGAGTCTGTGTCTCCCTCTCTCTCTCTGCCCCTCCCAGCTCATGCTCGCTCTCTGTCCCTGTTAAAAATAAATAAACTTAAAAAAAATTAAAAAAAAAAACACTCAATGAAATGGAAAATGTATATATTTTATCAGAGATTTTTAAACAGTGTATAAAACTGTGTATAGTATGAGCTCAAAAAATATGAGTGTATATGTGAGTACACACACACACACACACACATGTGTAGGAAAAAGACGGGAAGGCTTACATACCTGTGGTTCCCAAACTGTGTGCTGAGGTACTCCAGGGCACTGTAGTGAGCTCCTAAGGGTGCACTGGGATATTGTAAATTTTCAAGAGCTACAGTGTCCTCTGTTTGTATCTGGTGATGGCTCCAAAGCAGCCTCATAGCTCTTACAAGTGGAAAGAGGGGGTGCTTGGTTTCTTGACATGTGATTTAAATAAAAGTTCTCCAAGGGGAATGCACAGGAAACTGACCACACAATTTAGCTTTTTAAAAAAACCCTCTGTCAGCTGAAGAGTCAAGGTTTGTTTCCCAACTTTAAAGTCCATCTGGGAGTCCTCCTTCTTCAAGGGTGGCAAAGGAGATAATCTCAGGCCACCAGATGGTTTTCCAGAGGAATTCTAAACCTTCAAAGTTTAGATAATCCCAATGCTCTACAAATTGTTTCAGAGCACTGAAAATAAAGTAGAACTTCCCCATTTCTTTTATAAATCTTTTATGAAGGTTTGATACCTAAACCTGGTAAAGACTGGGAGGAAGGGAGGGGGAGGGAACCATAGACCAATATCACTCATGATTATTAATGCGGAAATACTAAACTAAATGTTGGCAAACAGAATACCACATTAAGAAATTAATATACCATGACCAAATGGGATTTATTCTAGGAATGGAAGGTTGGTTTAATATTAAGAAATCTATTAGTATCATATACCATATTAATTGATCTAAAGGAAAAAAAACCCATATGATTATCTCCATAGATGCTGGAGAGGCCTTAAATAAAATTTAACACCTATTTTTATAAAAAGACTTGAGAAAATAGGAATTGAGTGGTACTTCATTAACACAATAAAATATGTACACCTTAGTCCTAAAGCCAGTATCTTAATGGGGAAACACTACAGGCATTTCCACTAAAATCAGGAACAAGGCAAAGATGCTCACTATCTCTGCTACTAATTAGCATTTTACTAGAGAGATTAATCAATGAATTAGACAAAATAAATCAATTACAGGCATAAGAATTAGGAAGGAAGAAGTAAAGCTATATCTAGTTGCAGATGATATGATACTATAGGATTTTCCTGGTATACAATCAATGATAAAACTCAAACAGTAAAAGAATTCAGTAAGGTAGTAGGATACAAACACACAAAAATCAATAGCCTTCATTTACACAAATGATAGCCAATTAAAAGACCTAATAGTAGAGAAAACTCCGTGTATAGCAATAACAAAGACTAAACACTTAGGAATTAATTTACCAGAAATGTGCAAAACCTGTATAAGAAAAACTATAAAGCATTCCTAAAAGACACAAAATTAGACTTTCTCAAATGGAAGGATGTCCCTTGTCCTTGGATAGAACGATTCAGCATTATAGGCAAGTCAGTTCTAAGTTAATTCATAAATTTAATCCAATCCCAATAAAAATACCAATAAGCTTCCTTTTAAATGGAGTTAGACCCATTGATACTAAAGTTCTCATGGAAAAACAAACATACAAGAATAGCCAGGAAAACAGTGACAAAGGAAACCAATAAGGGTGAGTAGCTCTACCAGGCATTAAAATATCTTTAAAGCCTTTATAATTACGATAGTGTGGTACTGATACATGAGTAGAAAAACATACCAGTAGAAAAGAATACAAAATCCAGAAATCAACCCAAGTATATATGAAAATATAATCTACGATAAAGGCAGTATCTCAAAACACTGAGGCAAAAGATGGGAGCTTTTTTTTAATGATGGTAGAACAACTGGTAGAAAAATTTCACCAGAGTTTCTCAGTCTCGGCACTACTGATGTTTCAAGTCAGAAACATTTTTGCTGTGGGGGCTGTCCTGTGCATTGTGATGTTTAGCAGCATGCTGGGCCCCTACCCAAAAGATGCCAGGAGCACTCTTCCCCCTCGTTGTGACAACCCACAATGTCTCCAGACAGTGCCGCCAAACGTCCCCTGGGAAGACAAAATTGCCCCTGGTTGAGAGCCATGTAATGAGATCCATACCTCACACCATACACAAGATTAAGTTCCTAATGGATGAGGGACCTAAACATAAAAAATGAAACCATACAAGTACTGGAGCAAAATAGGGGTGAGTTATTCTTTTTTTTTTTTAAGGTTTTAAGTAACCTCTACACCCAACGTGGGGCTCGAACTTACAACCCCAAGGTCAACAGTTGCATGTTCGATGGACTGAGCCACCCAAGCACCCTGAGGTGAATTATTCTCTAACCTCAGTCTAGGAAAAGGCTTTCTAACTCTGACTCAAAATACAGGGGCAGTAAAAGATTGATGAACAGTAAATATTTTTGCATGCTCAAACACCAGAAACAAAAGATAAGCAAAAACTGGTAGAAAATATATGCACTTTGTACCACAGATAAAAGATTATTATCACTAATAGATAAATACCTCTTCAAAATTGAGGGACAAAGAAAGGAACAAAAACCTAGTAGGAAAATGGGGGAAAGCCTTGAACAGACAATTCAAAAAACACAAAAATGTTGCTTAAACTTAAGAAAAACTGTTCAAACTCACAATGAGAGAAATGCAAACACTGACAATTTATCACCTAATTAGATCGGCAAAAATTAAACAATATGACAACATATATATTTTATTGGTGAAACTGGGGGCGGGTAGGTGCGGACAGGTACTCACAAACTGCTGGTGGAAATGCAAACTTGGTACAACTTATCTGGAGGGGAATAAAACTACACCTCTGATAATACAAAAAGATCAATCACTGTAGTGTTGTTTAAAATCACAAGCTATCGGAAATGACCAAGATGTCTATACATAGATGGATGTATTTAAGAAGTATTTATTTATTAGTGATATTAGCCCTTCTTCTGAGGCTCATGTACCTGTAGTGATGGAATAAACTACAGGACATCCACACAGTGGAGGAGCACTGTGCAGGTGTAAAAAAAAAAAAAAAAAAAAAAAAGAGGAAGATCTTTCTGAACTAATAAGGAGTGACTTCCAGGACATATTCTTAAGTGAAAAAGGCAAAGCCCAAGGTTCCAGGCACAAGATGACCAATGTAGGAAGGCCCTGAACTAACCTCCTCCATGGAACACACACCGATTTGCACCTATTAATAGAACAATTCCTCCTGAAGAAGAAGTGAGAGCTGACTGGACAGCTTCTGAACAACCAAAGATGGAGAGAACAGCAAGAGAGCGAAGAGTCACAGTAACAAAGGGAACCCCTGTACCCACGCTGGGAACAGCAGCGGGGAGGGACAGTACTGAGGAACCAAGAACAGATCCCTCTGTCCTTGGGCAAAGAAAAAAAAACAGCCACAGCTTTAAAGAGCAACTAGCATATAAAAGACACAACACTAGAACTCTGCTAAGCAGTGCAGGAGCTGTGGGAATGTTCTCCAGGTCAGAGGGACTGGAGAATGCACAGTTGATGTTTCCACACCACCTTAAAAGCCTAGAATGGAGCAGGGTCCAGACACGGGAACAGGTTGGTCTGGTCCTCACAGTGGGCTTGCAGCTTCAGTGAGCCCAGGGTCTGAAAGCCCACACCAGCCTCAGTTGCACTGAAGCACAGAAAAACAGCCAGGTTTAAAAGGGCTAAGTAGCTGCGGGTGCACTCTCTCCCCCACTACCTTAAAAGCCCAGACAGGAATGGCATACCTGGTAGGTCTGGATGCTGTAACTGGAATGTATGGTTATCACCAGGAGCTTTGACCTCAGCAAGCCCAGGGTATGTAAGACCACACCAACCCTGGTCACAATGGGACACAGAAAAAAAGTCATGGTTTCAAAGGGTCAGAGAACAGCTGGGATGCTCTCTCCCACTCTACCTTTTTTAAAAGCCCAGACCAGAACAGGGCTTGGCTCACAGTGAGCTTGTGACCTCAGCTAACCCAGGGCTACACAACCACCTTGTGTGCTGGAGCACAGAAATTAAGCCACATTTTTGTTTTTAATTGAAAAAATTATTTTATTATTTTTTTAATTTGTCTTGTTTGGTTTTTATTTTTGTTCTTTTTGGTTTTTTTTCTTTTCCTCTTAGTTCTTTAAAATTTTTAATTTTATTATTTTTTCTTCTTTCTATAAAAAGCCATGGTTTAAAAGAGTAACTAACATATGCAGCCACAGCTCCAGCCAGCCAGCAAAAGTAACCAAGCACACACACAGTCTACAGAGGGGACAACATATACAAGACCACTCCTTCAAGTTTATGAGAACTAGCCTTTCTGCCTAATCCATAGAAACACCAAAAGTCAAGCAAAATGGGGAGAGAGAGGAATATGTTCCAAAAGAAAGAACAAGAAAAAAACCTCAGAAAAAGAACTAAATGAAAGAGATAAGCAATATGCCTGATAAACAATTTAAAATAATGATCATAAAGATACTGGGCTGGAGAAAAGAAGGGAAGAATTCAGTAAGTCCTTCAATAAAGGAATAGAAAATATTTTCAAAAACCAGAGTTGCAGAATACAGTAACTGAAATAAAAACCACGCTAGAGAGAGTGGACAGCAGATCAGCAGATGCAGAAGAACGTATCAGCAATCTGGAAGACAGGGCGATGGAAAGCACACAAACTGAACAGCAAAAAGAGAAAAGAATTTTTAAAAATGAGGAAAGATTAAGAAATCTCTTGGACAACATCAAGAGAACAAACATTCACATCATAAGGGACCTAGAAGAAAAGAGAGAGAAAGGAGTAGAAAACGTACTCAAAGAAATCATAACTGAAAACTTTCCTGACCTAGGGAAGGAAACAGACATCCAAATCCAAAGGACACAGAATTCCAAACAAGATGAACCCAAGGAGGTCCACACCACGGGCACACAATATTTAAAATGTAAACGTTAAAGAGAGAATCTTAAAGCAGCAAGAGAAACAAAAAGTTACCTACAAGGGAAAAGCCTATAGGCTATCGGCTCATTTCTCAGCAGATACTTTGCAGGCCAGAAGGGAGTGCATGATATTTTAAAGTGCTTAGGAAAAAACCTGCAACCAAGAATACTTTACTGGCAAGGCTGTCATTTAGATTTGAAGGAGAGATAAAGTTTCCCAGACAAATGAAAGATAAAGGAGTTTATCACCACTAAACCACTTTCACAAGCAATGTTAAAGAGACTTTGAGTGCGAAAGAAATGGCTATAATTAGACATAAAAAATTATGAATAAAAAGAGGTAAAATGTGACAACATATACATTAAGTGTGGAGAAGGGAGTAAAAAAGGGAAAAGAATGGAAAAAAAAGTTTTTTTTCTTTTCCTCTTTTTTTAGAATGTATTTGAACTGAAATGACCAAACCTCATAACCACAAACCCAAAACTGATGATATATAAAAAATAAAAAGAAAGCCAAACACAACACTGTAGAAACTCATCAAACACAAAAAAGGAGAACAAGGGATGCATGGCTTGTTCAGTCAGTGGGGCATTCGACTCTTGATCTCAGGGTTGTTGGTTTGAGCCCTACATTGGGTGTAGAGATTACTTAAAAATAAAATCTTGGGGCCCCTGGGTGGCTCAGTCAGTTGAGCGTCAGACTTTGGCTCAGGTCATGATCTCGCAGTTCATGAGTTCCAGCCTCACGTTGGGCTCACTGCACAGCCCACTTCAGATCCTCTGTCCCCCCTCTCTCTGTCCCTCCCCTGCTTGTGCTCTGTCGCAAAAATAAACAAACATTAAAAAAAATAAAAAGTAAAATCTTAAAAAAGAGAGCAAGAGAAGAAGGAACAATGAAGAACTAAAAAAAGAAACACAGGAAACAAATTTAAAAATGGCAATAAGTACATACCTATCACTAATTACTTTAAATCTAAATGGCCTAACTGCTGCAATCGAGAGAGGCAGGGTAGCAGAATGGATGAAAAAATAAAAAGGACCCATCTAGACTTCAGGAAAGATGGTGGAGGAGGAGGATCCTGGGCTCATCTGTCCCACGGACACAACTAGAAAACACCCGCATCAGTGTAAATAATCCAGAAAACAAAGAGAAGACTGGCAGAACAGACTATCACAGCTGAATGTAGAAAAGAGGCCATATCAAAGAGAAGAAGAAGGGCTGAGACTTGGTGGGGAGCCAAACAGACTGGCAGGACTGTCCACAGGAGGGACCTGCAAGCCCAAGAGGGGAGAGAAGAGGACCCTGCACCGGGCACCCCACCCACAGGGACCGCACTGTAAAAAAGAATCCCCATAACATTTGGCTTTGAAGGCTTGAGGATCCTGGCTTCACACATTTTTATGATCAGTAAGACTTTAAAAATCAGCAGGCTCAGCTCTGCAGGAGCTGGGAACACAATAGGAAACTGAGTCCCCGCCCTTAAAGAGACAGTATAAAGAACAGCCCCACAGAGATACAACATAGAAGGAACAGTTTGAAAACCACGTGCGGTATTCTGAAAGGAGATGTATTTGGTCATTTCAGGGCAGGTACTGGAGGGGCAAGGAACTTTGGGAGACTTGTCCAAGAACAAAAGAGCTGGTAGGCCCCATTTCCCTCCCCAATCCCCCATCCCTGGCTTGGACACACAGGTACCTGCAGGAACCACAGCATGCAGCACTCTCCACCCAGCTTGCTAACAGCTTGCCACCCACCCCCTGCACTCTTTTGTGGATCTGGCCCCTCCAACCCAGCAGGATTCCACAGAAGTTTTCCAGGGCACCTGCAGCTCCCCACCCACAGCACTGGCTCAAATCTTGTTGGCGCTACATGCCCAGCCCCTGCATTCTCCTACGGACCTGCCCCCTCCAATATACCCTTGGCTGGAGCACATCCAAGGCAGTGCCAAAGGCTGGGTGTGCACAAGCAGCCCAGAGAAGGGCCAGCACCACTCCAAAGTGACTCCTGGGGAAGATAACCACACACACCAGTCTGACTGCAGCCCCAGCAGCGGGCTGGGGACAGACAATGCATCTCACTACAAGCCCCACCCACTAATGAAAGCTTCTCAGGGCACAACATTGGGAAAATGCCCCACAGTTTGGTGCTCCTGCAGCCCTGACAAAAGCCTGATCTAACTTAACTAAAACCCGAAGTGGCCCCAGACTGGCCCACTAACAACACAGGAACCAAACCCTGCTCAGCCACAACAGTAGGGCACATACAACACACATAGGAGATACCCCTGAAGTGCCAGATTCTGGTGAACAGGGGATTTTGCACTGCAGGGCACTACAGAACCTCTGCATCATAAGGACACTACTTTCAAAAGCAGGAGACATAGCTGACTTTCCTAACACAGAGAAACAAACACAGAGAGTCAGACAAAATGGGAAGACCCAGGAAAATGTCCTGAATGAAAGAACAGGACAAAATCACAGCAAGAGAGCTAGATAAAATGGAGATAAGTAGTATCCAGAATAGAGCATATATTAGGCCACATAACAAGTGTCAACAAATTCAAAAAGATTGAAGTCATACCATGCATCTTTTCCAACCACAGCACTATGAAACTAGAAATCAACCAAAAGAAAAAATCTGGAACTAGCACAAATACATGGAGGTTAAATAACATGCTACTAACCAATGATTGGGTCAACCACAAGTCAAAGAGGAACTCAAAAAGTACATGGAGACAAATGAAAATGAAAACACAACAGTCCAAAATCTACGGGATGCAGAAAAAGCTGTTCTAAGAGGGAAATGTATAGCAATTCAGGCCTACATACAGAAGAAAAATCTCAAATTAACAACCTAACCTTACACCTAAAAGAGCTAGAAAAAGAACAAACAAAACCCAAAACCAGGAGAAGGAAGGAAATAATAAAGACCAGAGCAAAAATAAATAGAAACTAAAAGAACAATAGGGCAGACTGATGAAACCAGGAGCTAGTTCTTTGAAAAGATAAACAAAATTAATAAACGTTTAGTCAGACTCATCAAAAAGAAAAAAAGAGTGAGAGAGAGAGAAACAGAGGACTCAAACAAAATCAGAAATGAAAAGGAGGAAATAACAACCAACACCACAGAAATACAAAGGATTATAAGAGAATATTATGAAAAAGTATGTGACAACAAACTGGACAACCTGTAAGTAATAGATAAATTCCTAGAAACATATAACCTACCAAAACTGAATCAGGAAGAAATAGAAAGTTTGAACAGACTGATCACCAGCAATGAAATTGAATCCATAATAAAAAAAAAATCTGAACAAACCAAGGTCCGGCATCAGATGGCTTCATAGGTAAATTCTACCCTATATTTAAAAAAGAGTTAATACTTATACTCCTCAAACTATTCCAAAAAAATAGAAGAGGAAGGAACGTTTCCTAATTCATTCTATGAGGCCAGCATTACCCTGATACCAAAACCAGATAAAGAAACCACAAAAAAAGAGAACTATAGGCCAACATCTCCGATGAACATAGATGCAACAATACCTGACAAAAAAATTAGGAAACTGAATCCAACAATACATTAAAAAATCATTCACCATGATCAAGTGGGATTTATTCTAGGGATGCATAGATAGCTCAATATTCACAAAATCAATATGACACTTCAAAAAGGAAAAAAAAACCTTATGATCATTTGAATAAATGCAGAAAAAGCATCTGACAAACTACAACATTCATTCATTCAACAAAATAGGTTTAGAGGAAATACTTCAATATAATAAAGGCTATATATGAAAAACCCACAGCTAACATCATATGCAATGGGGAAAATTTAGAGCTTTTCCCCTAAGGTCAAGAACAAGACAAGAATGTCCACTCTCCACCACTATTATTCAACACAGTACTGGAAGTCCTAGCCATAGCAATCAGGCAACAAAAAGAAATAAAAGGGATCCAAACTGGTAAGAAAGAAGTGAAACTTGCACTATTTACAGATGACATGATACTACATACAGAAAAGCCTAAAGACTCCATCAAAAAAACTACTAGAACTGATGAGTGAATTCAGTAAGGTTTCAGGATGCAAAATCAATATACAGAAATCCATTGCATTTCTATACACTGATAAGAAAGTAAGAGAAATAGAAATTAAGAACTCACTTGGATGTAAATTTAAAAATTAAATTATATTAAATTTAAAAAATTAAGAAAACAATCCCATTTACAATGACACAAAAAATAATAAAATACCTAGGAATAAAGTTAACTAAGGAGGTGAAAGAGCTCTACTCTGAAAACTATAAAGCATTAATGTAAGAAATTAAAGATGACACAAATGGAAAGATATTCCATTCCCATGGACTGGAAGAACAAACATTATTAAAATGTCTATACTACTCAAAACACTCTACAGATTTAATACAAATCCCTATCAAACTACCAACAGCATTTTTTCACAAAGCTAGAACAAACAATCCTAAAATGTGTATGGAACCACAAAAGACCCCAAATAGTCAAAAGCAATCCTAAAAAGAACAGAACCAGAGGTATCACAATCCCAGATTTCAAGATATGCTGCAACGCTATAGTAATCAAAAGAGCATGGTACTGCAAAAAAAGAAAAAAAAAAAAAAAGACACATGGATCAACAGAACAGAACAGAGAGCCCAGCAATAAACCCACAATTATATGGTCAATTAATCTTCCAACAAAATAGGAAAGAAAATGCAATTGGAAAAAGTCTCTTCAACAAATGGTGTTAGGAAAACTGGACAGCTATATGCAAAAAGATGAAACTGGACCATACACAAAAATAAACTGAAATGGATTAAGGACCTAAATATGAGACTTAGAACCATAACCATAAAAATCCTAGAAGACAGCACAAGCAGTAACTTCTCTGACACTGGCCATAGCAACATTTTCCTAGATTTGTCTCTTGAGGAAAGGAAAACAAAGGAAAAATAAACTATTGGGATTATAAAAATAAAAATCTTCTGCACAGCAAAAGAAACAATCATCAAAACTAAAAGACAATCTACTGAACATATTTGTAAATGGCATATCCAATAAAGGGCTAGTATCCAAAATACATAAAGAACTTACACAGTTCAATACCAAAAAACAAATAATCCAATTAAAAATGGGCAGAAGACATGAACAAACATTTCTCCAAAGAAGACATACAGATGGCTGGCACAGGAAAAGATGTGCAACATCACTAATCATCAGGGAAATTCAAATCAAAAAACCACAATGTGATATCACATCATACCTTTCAGAATGTCTTAAAGCACAAAAGACAAGTGGAGAAAAAGGAACCCTCATGCACTGTTGGGAATACAAACTGATGCAGCCACTGTGGAAAAAAGTATGGAGGTTCCTCAAAACATTAAAATAGAATTACCATATAATCCAGTAATGCCACTACTGGATATTTACCCAAAGAATATGAAAACACTAATATGAAGAGATACATGCACCCTATGTTTACTGCAGCATTACATACAATACCAAATTATGTAAGCAACCAATTGGCCATCGACAGATGAATGGATAGAGATGGTGTGTGTGTGTGTGTGTGTGTGTGTGTGTGTGTGTATTAGCCATAAAAAAGAGTGAAATTGCCATTTGCAACAACATAGACTGAAAGGGTATAATGTCAAATGAAATAAATGAGAGAAAGACAAATACCATATGATTTCACTCATATGTAGAATTTAAGAAATGAAACAAAGAAAAAAAGAGACAAACCAAAAAATAGACTCTTCACTATAGGGAACTGATGGTTACCAGAGGGGAGGTGGGTGGGGATGGGTAAAACAGGTGATGGGGATTAAAGAGTATCCTTATGATGAGCAGCGAGTAATGTACACCTGAAACTAATACAACACTGTGTGTTAATTATACTGGAATTAAAATAAATTTAAAAATAAACTTAAAAAATAAGAGCATGCATATTTTAAAAAAAGGACACATCTGTATGGAATATTACACAGCCACAAAAAAGGATGACATCATGCCATTTGAGACATGGACCTACAGGATCCGTGTATTACACTTATGCTAAGTGTAATAAGACAAAGAAAGACAAATACCATAAGTGGAATCTTAAAAAAAAAAAAAGTCAATAAATGAAGAAAGAAACAAAAAGCAGAATCAGACCTATAAGTACAGAGAACAAACTGATGGTTGCCAGAGGGGAGGGCTGTGGGGGGTTGGGCAAAATGGGTGAAGAGGCGAGGGAAAAAACAGGCTTCCAGTTATGGAATGAATAAGTCATTGGAATCAAAGAGACAGCCTAAGGAATACAGTCAATGATGTTGCAATGGCAGCATAACAATATGACAGATAGTAGCTACACTTGTAGTGAACACAGCATAATGAATATACTGATCAAATCACTAGATTGTATGCCCAAAACCAATGAAACATTTTGTGTCAACTACATGCAAATAAATAATTAAAAACTAAAGTTAAGTATCTTTAAAAAAAAAAAAAAGCCAAAGCCCCAAAAAAGTGGCTACAGTATGCTACCCTTCATGTTAGAAAGAAGAGTATGTAAGAAAATATACAGGTATCCACTTACTTGTGTAAAAGAAATAGTCAATTCTGCTATAACACCATATACTCATCCCTAAAAACTTCCCCACTATGCAAAATTGCATGATAAAAACCAGTTTATGGGGCACATAGGGCACAACACTCAACTTCCTCTATGATACACATACACAAAAAGTTAGGAACCTAATAAGAAAAAGCAGTAGCACAATTTTACAGGTTAAATACTTAAGAACTATAATATGATAAACGTGTCACTTTACCTAGAAAAAGCCCTGAAGTCTGCTTATGGAATGAACATTGGGAGGGCTGTAGCTCTGTGCGCTGGTGCAAAAGGGGCAGAAGGCTGTAGCCCCAGGCATGGATAAGTGTGGCTTCTAACACACGGGGTAAAGCAGGGAAACTCAGAGATGTCTGAGGTATGTGCATTTTATGTATTCTTACCCAGCTCAGGTCAGCTGGGTGCAGTTTCTGGGTTGACCTAGAATTTCTCATGCATGAAACTGTCCATAAGCAAACACAAAATTCGCATGAAGCTCAGACCGTTCTCCAAGATACATCAATCATGTTGGAGCAAACTCACTTTTTCACAACAAGCATTACTGCGAAACTAACTACACAGGAAGGACAAATCAGAAACTCATGAGATTGGTTTACCAACAGTAAGCAGAAACAGGCTAGAAAGAATGGGGGGCGGGAAGGAGGCAGTCGAGTCTAGGGAGAGTGCCACTTCTGAGTAGATTTTTGGGTAGGTCTAACTCTTGGAACCCAGGTAATGTTTTATGTACCAGCCCGCCCAATAAATAAAATCAACCAGAATGTGAGCAGAACCCAAAATGGAAAACAAAGAGTAAACCTAACTATATTTCAAATGAATATCACACTGAAGGAGGTGGGGAAGAAAGTAGCTAAACCTAAGTAACTTTGGAAAGAAGTATTTTTGCTTTGTTTCATTTTAACCACAAATATTTATTGATGGATTGATATAATTTTAAATAGGATAATAAGGCATAACCATGGATTCAAACAGTTCAAACACCAAAAGAGAGAAAAGCCATTAACTTAGGAACTTTAAACATTCAAGTCAAAGACCTTCTGAGATACTGAATAGATGAGTATCAGACAGCTCTTCCCTTTTGTACGATTCCTATATTACATCACATGATCACAAGGCCAAAATGATTACTTCTTACGGAATTCCTCATTTATTTATACTTGAGCCATCCCACCCGGCTGCTCCTCTGTTCCCCAGTCCTCTCTCCTTCCTTTGCAGTGATGTTCTACGGCCATTCCCTTCCTAAGGAACTGTGTGCACATCTTCCTTCCAAAGCAAGAAAGCAAACAAGCAAGCTAGGAGTCACAGAAAGTTAGCCACAGGCAGATACATAAAGGAACAGACTTGGACATTAGGATGGCAACTGCCTAATTCAGTGAGGCCTAAACTCAGCTGACTTG
This sequence comes from Felis catus, assembly GCF_018350175.1. Classification (NCBI taxonomy): domain Eukaryota; kingdom Metazoa; phylum Chordata; class Mammalia; order Carnivora; family Felidae; genus Felis; species Felis catus. Next base: position 14,115,452 of record NC_058386.1, read on the forward strand.
GGCAAATAAGCTGCTGTGGCTTGCAGAAATGTCTAAAATGCCACACCATATCATGCCACCAATGTCAGATCCCACGTTTCTAGGGGATTAACAGTGGTCTACACAGGGAGGGAGGTAGTCAACGTAACCAGGCAGCTAATGTGACAATACAGTCAATGCTTTGGACTTCCACTGGGAGTGGACTACGGCTTCCAGCATGATCATTTGCCAAGTGCAAAAACCTTTAGGACACTAGGATGATCTTTAAATCTCTTGGACAGATAAATTAGGCACCTCTGTAACTCTAACCCTTCTACTTGGAAATGTGAAGTGAAAAACATCTCAGGGCATGCAACACTGAGGCATAAACCATGCAGCACAGGTGGGAATAAAGGAGGCTTTTAGGGTGCCCTGCCTCCTTTCTAAAAAGCCATGAGAAGGTCCCCAAGCATATTGTGAGAGAGCAGCCATTCTGGTGGCGCCAGTGGCCCAAAGCTGAGCAAACCTGCAGGCATATGGCTATTTTCTGAAGAACAAGAGTAGCCACATATAGGTACTCTCTGTGTGAAGAATCAGAGGCATTGAGTGACCTGGGCAAGCCACCTAGAAGATTGGGCTCGACATCTTTCACCTTTTAAGAAGAACATCTCCATCCAGCAGCCCTTTGATGACGGAGCAGAGTGCAGAGGATCACGAGACGGTCAAGTTTTCTGAGAGAAGTGCTGATTCCCAAAAAGCTCCTGAGGATACAACATCCCAGAGGCTCATTTGCGAGCAAAGGCAGATAAAGTCGCCAGACCACGGAACCGCCTTGTCAAGTTAGATCTACATTTAACAGGCATGACTTGGGGTGCCAGGTAAAACAGAGGGAACTTGGAAGCATAATAAAAAGCAGGAAGACTGAAATATCAAGTGAATGGCATGTTGGGTGACAGAGAAGCAGGAAGCGAAGGACATATGGAAAAGGTTGCAGGAGCATGCTGAAACCCAGGTGAAGGGAAGGCTACATCCAGTGAAAGCTTGCTTGGCCAGTTCTTGGCATGAGTCCCTCTCTCACTTTCTCAGACAGGAGGGGCCTGTGGCATTTGGCTGCGTAACTGGGGGGAGATGATATTTATAAATGGGGAACAGGTGAATGGATACTGAAGAGAAACAGGGTGGGTGGGCCGTTTTGTAATGCCCTGTTTACACCAAAAGCAGGTTTGTGTTAACAGAGCACACGTGGGGTTGTCACACAACAGCTGTGGCATCTTGGGAGAAAAGAGATGATAGGGGAGAGGTGGGGCTGGGAGATAGGAGGACTCTCGAGTTCCAGTATTTAAATACTAGAAGGCAAGGAACAGTTTGGTCTCAGCCTTTTAGTCAAGAAATCGGATGCCCACTTTCTGTTACATGTTCACCTTCTCCAAAACTTTAACAAATTTTGCGAAAGATATGGCACCATCTGCACCCTGACCAGCCTCCTGGACGGTCCTGTGATGCTGCTCAGTTGCTCATGTGAGATAACCATTCCAACCATCATGCATAGCACCTGGGACAGCTTATTGCAGGTGATCTTGTCATCTTTATCCAAATCATAGAGCTGAAAAGCAAAGTATAATACGTTGCTTCAGCTGTTCTGTGGTTCTGGTTCATTCTTACCTTCGCTCCTTGCACTATATTCAGTGGATTGGAAATGAGCCAAAGTTTTTATGAATCAGTGGAAGTTGACCTGGTCTTCCCCCTCTGAAAAGAAGGCACCAGTGAGCCAGTCCCCTGGTGGGTGGATGACAAGTTCTGGAGTCAGCTGGGAAAATTTCCAGGGCCCCATTTTCGCCTTTGTCCAGGCTGGTGAGCCCGCTATAGAGGTGGGTGGTCTGACTGTGGGAAAAGCTGGTTTACTTGATCTCCTCTAGTTCTTTCCTTCACGGTAACGTGGAGGCCTGAGGCCCCATTCCCATATGGGAGTTTCTCTAGGAGCAGCCGCACCTGAAGCAACAGCGTAAAGATAAAGACAAGAGGAACTGTACACAAATATTGTACTCTAGTTGGTAAATTTGTTCTTCACAAGAGAATGAACTAGAAAATTCTGAAACTATGTGGATAATAGGACTGAGCAAATATGTTGTGGATAATGATAATCAGTTGGTCACTGTTAGGGAAAGGAGTTACAAATAGGAAAGGGGAAGTCTAGAATGGATCCTTTGGTATTGGATTACATCTAAAATATCAGTATAAAGTCATACATATGTTTTCAAACAGAGATATAGACATGTATAAGCAGATGGATAGGCATAAAATAAGTATGTGTATATGTGCATGTAGGAGTATACAAACATATTTCTTAGCTCTCTCATCTGAGACAGCCTTAGAAGCAATGATACTCTGGCAACACTGAGCACATCTACTGCCCAGTTCTTCTTTGTAAATACCATTCTCTAAAAAAGAAAAATAAGCCAGGGATCCTTGGAGAAATTATTTATTCTAGGGCTGGGCCAGGGGAAATATATGAGTCTAGACTATCTTGAGATGTTGGAAAGAGAGTCCTCAAAAAATTTATAGGAGGCCTGTCAAAAGGGCACAGAAGCCAACTTGAAGGAGCTCCCAATGTCTAACTATGGGACACCTGGAGCACTAAAATAATGATAGTAATGGATTATAACACAGAATAAAACGAAAAAGCCATGAGTCTATACTGACATAAGTAAATTGGGATAAATACATGGGAGTGAGGTATCTCTTCCTTACCGAAGAATTCTAATTAATAAATGTAGAAGTATTGAGATAAATTTTAAAAATCACCATTAGCCAAATATGAAAGTAACAATTTTACAGGGGAAAATCACTGATGAATGCTAAAATTAGTTGGGTGACATTATGTTGAGAAATAGGATGTGTGCATAGTCTCAAAGTTTCTCCCCACAATATATTTGTTGATTACAAACAGAAAACAGTAACTTTAGCTGCAGAAAGCTGACAGACACCATCTTAACCAAATGATCAAAATTAACATCACCAGTAAAAGGGCACAGCTATATATGAACCTCCTGATATAATACAGTGAGATGGCACTTCTGTGGGATTCTTGACAAAAATGTGTAACTACAATCTAATCAGAAGAAAATGTCAGACAATCCTAAATTGAGGAACATTCTAGAAAATAGTTGGCCAGTACTCTCTGAAGGTGTCAAGATCATGAAAGACAAAGATTAAGGGATTACCAAAAACTGAAGGACACTAAGGAGATCTGACAACTAAATGCAATATGGGATCTTGGACCAGAAAAAGGACAGTAGTGGGAAAACTGGAAAAAGCCAAATAAAGAGATTAGTAAATAATATTTACCAATGTTAATTTCCTGCTTTCAATATATGTAGTATGGTTATGTAAGATTGTAACATTAGGAAAAGCTGCATAAAGAACATATGGAAGGGGTGCCAGGGTGTCCCAATCAGTTAAGCATCTGAATTCGGCTCAGGTCATGATCTCACAGTTTGTGAGTACAAGCCCCATGTTGGGCTCTGTACTGACAACTCGGAGCCCGGAGCATGCTTCAGAATCTGTGTCTCCCTCTCTCTCTGTCCCTCCCCTGCTCACGCTCTGTCTCTCTGTCTCTCTCTCTCTCTCAAAAATAAACGTTAAAAAATTGTTTTAATTAAAAAAAGAGTATATGGGAATCCTCTCTATTAATTTTTGCAACTTGTCTGTATTCGGTTATTTCAAAATAAAAAATAAATATATATCTATATGTATACACATGTATGTATATACACATACACTCAGCCATAAATATTACGCAGTTACTGGGTTGGGACTTATGCCCCAGTACCTATGACAGATATATGGCTTCTCAAGAAAGTAAGTTCAACCAGGACATGCTTAGTTCATAATTTCTTTAAATAGCAAAATTCAGGGGTGCCTGGGTGGCTCAGAGGACCCAACTCTTGATTTTGGCTCAGGTCATGATCCCAGGGTTATTGGATCAAGCCCTGCACCAGGCAGAAGATTCTCTCTCTCTCCCCCCCTCTGCCCCTCTCCCCAGCTCATTCTCTCTCGCTCTCAATTAAATACATACATACATACATACATACATACATACATACATACATACATAGCAAAATTCAGAAGACCAAAGAGAATCAAATCTAAGATGATTAGACGCTGCTATGATATATGACACCCTGGCCCCTAGGGCACCCTCAGGGCACAGATTCCCATTTCAGAGTGTGGAGACAGTCTGTCATAGCAGTGCACCCTTGTCCTCTGCTGAATGAGATGTCCAGCTCATCTGTTGTCATCAGTAAGGTCCCTCGGTCCAGGCCTAGATGTGCCAATACTTGAGACATTGGTCTGCTCTTCCCCTGTGCAAGCTGAAGCCAGGCATTATCAATAGATCACAGCACTTTCCTGAGTAGGCCAGACAGCCGCTACTGATCAGAGTCATTGGCACTTCAGCTGAAACATCTCCTATTGCTGCATTCAACTTGCAGTCAGGTCCATGGGGACCCTTGGAGTCTAAGTCCCTGCTTAGATTCTGATGTCTAGACATATAGGCATGGAAATCATCCTTCCTCAAATGTGGTAAGAGACTCCAGCAATCTCACCAAGTGTCCCTCTCCAAGCTTCATCAGTGATCCAGGGGTAGAATATCTAATGGTCTCTGGGGTAGCAGATGACAGAGCTTGACATGAGATGGAGCCCTATGGCAAAAGCTGATCAGGTCCCTGGGGAACACTGAGGCCTAAATCCTTATCAACAGGATTGACAGTTAACTCTTCCAACATATCGTGTTCACAGTTAGACTCTCTGTCAGACTTCATACAATTAGCCTGGGAAGAATATCAGGGATTCTTTGTCATTTCATATCATGATAGTACTTTTCTAACTTACTACACTGTGGCATCCAGGGATTTTAACAGAAAATTGTGTCAAATCATACTTTTCTTCCTACCAAGGAGGTGCATCTTAAGGATAGGGGACATTCCAACAGCTTTGCTGGGATGTAAATGAAGGAAAGTACTCAAACTAGGACTCAGACCTCCTTGGTCATAGCCCAGATATAAACAATGACCATGTTCACTCTCATTTTCTATCAAGAAGAAGAAAATAGGTCTTAGGAGAAAGCAGCTTCTGAGAAAAACTAAACTGGCTTACAGAAGAATTAGAAGACTGGGAGTGGAGATCCAAGCCAAGGGAGGGCTTCAAGACTAGAGCTGGTAGGAGGGGCATTTCAACAGTATTTGACCCACCCTGGGATAAAGACCTTCTCACGGTCTCACTCTCTCTCCCATCCCCAGCTATGTCTCCTCTCATCCAGCCTCTCCCTTCCTTCCCTTTTTCCATGAGTTCTTGTTAGAGATTTCTGATATTCTCTTGGTTTACAAGATTGGGACTGAGAAATGCTGACCAAGCCATTCCTTTGTTATAAAAGAATTACACCTACCGGGGCGCCTGGGTGGCTCAGTCAGTTAAGCGTACAACTTCAGCTCAGGTCATGATCTCACAGATCATGAGTTCAAACCCCACAATGGGCTGTCTGCTGTCAGCACGGAGCCCGCTTCAGATCCTCCGTCCCCCCGCCCGCCCCTCCCCTACTCACGTGCACTCTCTCTCTCAAAAATAAACATTAAAAAAAAAAAAGAATTACACATACCACAATGTCCTAGACAGGTGTTCTGCTTTTATAAAACATCTTCATAGTTTTCTCTCAGAAATATTCTGTTGTTTTATGACCTGTCTCAAAATGGTTCTGTCCACCTAAATTAAATCCCTCTTGCTGCAGTTTAAGTGTTTTCCATTATCTCACCCAGTTTGCTCCTTTAAGCCAATTAAGAAAAATTCTAATGTTGGTATGAGAATCTTTGACATAAAAATTCTTCCCTAATCCTAAACCTTCAATTCCTCCATTCTGCCTAGAGAAATAAATTCAAATCTTTCACCCAACTCTCCACCCTCTGTACAATCTGGTCCTAACTTGCCTTTCCAGACGGATTTCTCGAAAGTCCTTTGTACAGGCCTTAGACCTCAACCAAACCAAACCACATGTGCTTCTTGAGATAATATCCTGCACTCTCAAAGCAGTATCCCCACTTGGAATGCCCTCTCTCCCATCATGGCCTCTTACTTATTCCTTCATTTTGAAAAAATTAATGGATATAAAAATGAGACATAATCTCTGCCATGCAGAGTGCCTGGATATTATCAAGTATAAGGTGTTAACACCTAACACCTGTGGTGTGGTGTTAGCCTGGGGTTGGGTGTTAGGATTAAACTTCATGATAAAGGAACTGAAAAGGCCTTGAAGGATGGGGTAGAATTTGGATATGAATGCTGGCAGGAGAAGGATTATAGGCTGAGGAAACCATGAGAGCAAGCTCACACAGGCAGGAGAAGATGAAGTGCGCATACATAAATTCAAATACTTTGGTTTGGCTGCAACGCTTCAATTGACCAGATCTTGAAGGACCTTGAATGTCAGACTAAAAAGTATAACTCTATTCCATAGACATAGGAAATTATTGGAGAGTTCTGAGCACAGAAATAACATGATCAGAAAGAGCAGTGCTTTATAAAGATACCAGACTGTGCATGTATAGGATTAACTTCCTCAATTTCTAGAGGTTCCTTCTTGGTATAGTAGGGAGAGAGGAGCCTGAAGTTAGTTTCAAATCTAAGGTCACAGGAGTGGTGATGCCTATCACACTCTCCATTTAATTCAGGTGTCTGGTCTTGCAAAAGGTAGACAGATCTAGGAGACTGGCTAAAAGTAGCTTGTGACTTTACTTGTAGCCGTTGTTGTGATACAGGATTTTTCTTGGAGCAAATCAGCACAGCACCTAGGACGTGGAACTATACAGCTACTGACACCAGTAAATACTTTTTCCCTCTATACCCATGTTCGAGAATCACCAGAAGCAGTTTGCTTTTGAGACATTAGTTCTCCTGTTCTCTGCCATAAGTTGCAGAGATTATTATCATGCTGACACCCCACGGACGATCACACCGGTTCCTATTTTCCTCATGGACTAAGGAACCAGAATTAGCCCACTACTTTAGATGCCTTAGACATTAAGTAAGCCAGGGGTGAAAGCCTGGTACCACATACTTGATCAGTCAGGGTCCAGCCAGGAAAAAAGAGTCCACACCAGTTGTTTTAACAGACAGAATTCAGCATAGGGAAGGTACCATAAAGCAGACACAGCACATGGGAAACTGAGGTGACACAGAGATAGTAACTGCAGAAAGGAGCTCACACTCCTAGGGCAGAACCTAACAGGGGGCAGCTGGTGAAGAAGGGTTATTTGCAGGGTCCCAGCATAACAGAGCATGGAAGAAGAGATCTGCAGCTGACAGACGACAGCTTAATAGGCAGCACAATAGCTAATAGCCATTAGCCAATAAGCCAATAAGCATTAGCCAATAAGTGCAGTTAACAACAAATATTATGAGAAATAAAGAAAATTCCTTGTTGCAGGTTTTAGCGTTGGAATTCTTTCTTTCTTTTTAAAACATTAGCCTGGCTGTGGAACAGCGAATAAAATTACTTGTTTGTACACATCATCACAGAATATTCTCAGGTTCCCATTTTCTTGCATGCCTGAGACATTTCACTGTTCAGAGTCTAAGCAGATAATGGAATACTACTCACAATAAAAAGGAATGAATTGCTGATACGCACAACAACTTGGATGGATCTCAAAGGCATTATGCTGAGTGAAAGAAGCCAGGCTCAAAAGGTAGGATTCCATTTATATGACACTTTCAAAATGACAAAACTATAGCGAAGGAGAACGGACTCTTGGTTGCCAGGGGCTAAGAGCTGGGGGAGACTGTGACTCTAAAGGGACAGCACAAGGGACCTTTTTGAAGTAATGGACATGTTCTGACTCCTGATTGTGGGAGGGTTATGTGAGTCTGTGCACATGATAACACAGAGCTATACTGAAAAAAAGAGTCAATTTAAAGAAGGGGGAAAAACAGGGAAAAAAGTAAAGGCGGGACATGCATGGCACGTGCATAAGAAAGTTTTATCTTTTTTATTTTAATTTGCTGGGATAAGGTCAAGTAGGACCGTACCGAGTTCTCGCCACATTTGGCGTGAGTTAGAAGGGAAAAGTGTCAGTTGGAGTGAGACCAAATACACAACATGTCTTCAGTTACCGCACACCTCAGAGCCCCCAGGCAATGGCAAGGCAGGAGGGTGAGGGAAGAAGTCTCCCCGCACCTCTGGGCCATTGTGGGTGAGGGTATTTGCGCTGTTTGCAGGAGTTCAAAGCCTCCTTCTTCCCTCCACTTCAAAGCCTGGCCTGCCTTTTCCCCACTCATGTCTTTTATTTGGTGCTAGCAACCTTTGAAGACTGATGCTGAATGGCCCTTGGCAGTGACCCCACTAACTGGCAAAGCTGGCCACAGGGGATGAATAAGACACTCACTGGCGTCAACATCACAGTGGTCGTGGCCCAGTAGGCCTTGTTTTGTGTTCTCCCTGACAGTCCAGAGCAACTCCCATGAATAAGTGACTGAGCAGCAGCAGGAAGTGCTCTCTGTCCCGGCCTCCCTGGAGCCCTCTTTTCCATTCACATGGGGACTACCTTCCACACAGGCTTCAAAGTAGAATTTTGTTATGCTCGGCACATTTAAATCGCTTCATTCATAGAACACCATTAAACAAAGTGTTCCTGAACTTTAAAATACATAAAATCATTTTGCATTCCATCACCCTAAGAATTTGCATTCAGTTCCAGCTGAGATCAAAAGGAGAGAGAGATTCTTTGTGGTTACCTGCTATCTTTCAAAAAACCTCTCTTTGGGTAAAAACTGCACCGTTGCCATTGCATTCGTGTTCTGCTCTCTAGACACGGATCTCATACCTGAGACGTCTATCAACAAGATGGGATTCAAAAGTGAATGAGCACATACTCTTTGGTGTCTGGCTTTTTTCACTCCACATACTTTTTTGAGGACAATGTTGTACGTAGCAATACTGTATTCTTCTTTATTACCGGGTAGTACTGCATTGCATGAATACAGTAGTCCCCAATTTGTTTACCCATTCTGTTGTTGGTAGATATTTGAGGTGTTTCCAGTTGTGAGGGTTTTGGGGGAGGGACTTTGTGGATAAAGTTGCTGTAAATGTTTTTGTGCAAGGCTTTCTGTGGACATACTCATTCTTCTTACCTCCATTTACCTAAGAAGGAATTAAAGGGTAGACATATGTCAGGTTAGATATTGCCAGTCTCTGAAATGACTATACCATTTTACCCTCCCCTCATCAATTTATGTGAGCTCTACTTGCTTTTCATTTTTGTCAACACTTGGTGTATTAATATTTTTTAATTTTAGCCCCTCTAACATATAGCAGTATTTGCTTGTGGTTTTCATTTGAATTTTCCTGATGAGAAATGATGTTGGGGGCCCTTGCGTATGCTTATTGGCCTTTTGTATATTTCCTTTTGCAAAGTGTTTCTCAGGAGAAGTGAGGAAGTGGTGGTGGCAATATCCACCAGAGAAGAGAAAAAAAGTTATGATTTGGAAAAGCAGATTTATCAATGATTAAGGCCGTTTTCCCCAGTCGTGCACATTTATGAGTTGTGCTGTTTTAAATAGATAGCAATGTGTAAAGCGGTTAAAGAACCTAGTAGGCACTTGTTCCCAAATATCTCCCTCCTGGCCTATAACCACTGTCCAGAATTCTGCTTCAGAGACGTGCTCCTTTGGGCTTTTCACTAGGAGTTCTCAGCACATTAACATGAATGCACCTGTGGGCTCCTGTCTACCCTCACAGCTGGCTGGGAACGTGGCATGAAGGGTTTGGGCACTTGGGGGTGCTGCATTCAGCAGCTTCCTTAGGGGAAGCATGAAGGCTCCTGCTGCCTGGGAGAGAGTGGTGACAAAGGAAACACCAGGAAAGGGAAGAAAGGCTTAGGACAGAGAAAGCACAGGATGCGCCCTAAGCTTTTACTTAACTTCATTTTGTTTTCCCAAGGTTGTTCCCTATGGTAAATGTTGGAGTTGAGGAGAGAGGAAAGGGAGGAGCACAGCATGAGTCAGAAATGATGTCATTAAACATGTCTGGAAGAGCACAATGCCAGCCACGAGGAGACTGTGGGACACCATCATGGAATAAAAGTGCCATGTAACTGTGGCACTAAGGGTGCTATGTGAAGAAGGTGTTCCTTTAAGCCCTCCAGAAAGACCAAACACTTCATGTTTATGTGCAACACATACACACACTCCAGTAAAGAAAAATCTGAGGCAGACAAGGTCTCCTCCATCTCACAAATGGGCTATAAGCTGTGCACAAATGCAGGGACCAGGTCTAAGGGACAAGTAAGTCTCAGAGTAGGGTGACAATAAGAGCCCAGATCACCTCACCGGGAACCCACTTGGCTTGCAATGAACATCTTTAAGGTTTTATTCCCCTATCAAAGTGTACCACAACATCCATTCTCTAGTAAATATTTCTCATGTTTAAGACAGCACGACAGTAATAAATCAGCCCTCAAAGTCAGCTGCTATAAATGCCATGTGTTATCAGTTAGATCACACACCAGAGCCAAATTTTCAAAACATTTCCTTTTGAAATACTCACAACATTTTAACAGATGTCTTTTGGAGAGTTTTGAAGCACAATAAGCTCCCATCAACATATAAAATAAAACCAAAAAGAAAGTAAAATGTGGAGAGATTATATTTTTCTTTTGGCAGTAAGACAAAGGTGGGGGCAAATCTTGAGATCTTTGGAGAAATGCTTGTTCACAGCCACAAAAGTGAAGAAATTAATAATGTCTGTTATTTCCTGCTCTGAACACTGACCAAAAATATATAACTCTAGCTTTCGTGGAAGCAGTTTCCTGGGCAGGTAGAGAAAGGATGTGAGGGTGTAAATTATGGGGCCATCAGGGACAGAAATGGGATGCAAGCATCCAAAAAGCATCTTTTGTCAGGGACAAGATGGGCAAGACCAGCGGTGGCTGATTCTAAAATGGTGCATCTTGGAGTCTAAGCCCTCTCAAAATCAGTGGTAGGAGGGCCAGAATGGGAACCTAGGAAAGGAAGGAGAAAGTTTTATGTGTGTGTTTTTCTTCAACATTTGTTTATGAGAAAATTTGGAAGTACAGAAAAGTCAAAAGAATTGTGCAGTGAGCATGCCTATACCCATGAGAGGGATATCATTTTTCATGTGACAGTTTGTTTCCACTGGGGCTGATTTTGACCTTCAAAGAAATGCTCTTGAATAAATGAATGAATGAATGAATGAATGGTCTAACAATCTTCCCACCCATGTATTCTGGGGAAGCCTAGGTTGTTCACTGCTACTCCTGCACGCAGTGGTAATTTCAAGAGCAGGAGGCCCTATGGGTCTGCTTCTATCAACTATTGTTTTGGACGCTCCTTGCTCATGCTGTCTGGTCTCCTGCTCTTGCCTTGTTATCTTTGACTTTGTGCTGAATGTTATACTGAAAAATTCTATGTGGAAATAATTTGATCTTCTCTCTTTGGAGAGGATTTCTCTGTTTGCTTATGCTAGGCACACGGGGGTGCTAGCTGGCAGTACAACACATTTTGTTTAAGCAGTACCAAGGCAGTAGGAATATGGTTATGAACAAGAAATGGTTTCTGCCCTTACAAGTCTTATTAAGAATAAGCAATAGCATTCATTCAAATAGAGCCTATACAGAATAATGTAACTCATGCAAGCTTGACCAGCATGCGGCTTTTCCTCACCTTACCCATCTGCACCCATTAAGGAGAGGCATGCTGGGCCGTGCAGAGATGTGCTGAGGTAACAGTTTTCTTTCAGTTTTATTTCTTAAATAATTGAGAAGAAAATTCTATGAACTGATTACTGCATTCACCATGTAAAAATCTAATCAGAAATAATCAGAACGCTCTCGCTTCCTTTGACCAAACACCTAGGAGAGAGAATGCTTTAAAACACTACCCTCAAGCAGTTACTAATTTCATGGCAGAAATAAAACGAAAGTCCATTTGAATATTATAAGCTTAAATACCCTAAATCAACAGACCATCTGCAGGAACTTGAGTGCTTTAGTCAGGCGGTGGAACCAAAGAACACAGTCCTTTCACACACAAGCTCAAGAGTACCTAGTTTCAGCCCTCACAAGCTGGAGGTTGGAGCTACTATCGAAATAGCTGAGAGACCGATTATCTGAGAAGCAATCTTCTGTGAAAGATTACAGACAGACCTTGACTTCATGATGGTGACCAAAACAGAACGGACTGAGCTCTCTCTGGACTTGCCATCCTTAGTCACTTCCAGATGTTACCTCATGATTGTTTAATGGGATGGAGGGGCTTCTAAAACTGATGAAAAAATAAAAACCACTCCTCATCCCTCACTCCTGGCAAAAATACTCAACAGGAGAGATGACTTGGAAGATTTAAGGCAAATGACCAAACATACTAATATTAATATCATTAATATGTTATGCCCTGCAGTTTCCTGCTGTGTAGTTTTTTGAAATCCTTTCATGAGACACTGGAGCCTTTGGTTTCTTGGAAACAGGTTCCTTTACCACGTGGGCTTTGTTTTCTGGCTCCCTTTTTCCTACTTCCATGAGTTTGCTATTTTGCATACCCAAGCGTCTTGAGACCTGCACATCACTATCTGTGACTGATTCTTAGGAAAGACCCAGGTTAATGCTTGAACTCAGGCCACATACAGCACATCTGTCAAAATAATCATTTTTCCTTTTTTTTATTAAAAAAATTTTTTTATGTTTATTCATTTTTGAAAGACAGAGAGAGAGCACAAGCAGGGGTGGGGGTGAGGCGAGAGAAGGGGACACAGAATCTGAAGCAGGCTCCAGGCTCTGAGCTGTCAGCACAGAGCCCGACGCGGGGCTCGAATTCACGAACCGCAAGATCATGACCTGAGCCAAAGCTGGATGTTCAACTGACTGAGCCACCCAGGCACCCCAAAATAATCATTTTCAATGAGGGAGCCATAGACCCTACAAAAATCATTTATCTTAAATAACATTGAGATCAAAGTTAACCAGGCCTGAGGAGATGGCATTTGCTTTGCTTAAAAATTAATGAGCAACCCTGTCAGTTAAAATTTAGAAGCTTAGAAGAGAATCAGACCTTGAGCATTCCACCTCCAAAACATATGTCTGCCATAGGCTTAAGAACAGGTTAGAACTGGAATACATTAATACTGAGCCTCTGATGGAACCAAACACTGCTTGTGGTTTCCTCTATTTGCTTCCACCTATCGGCACTAAGATGGTGAGTACCCGTGGGTTCTGTGGTGTCTACTTCCTCCTGATATCTTGAACACAATCCTTACTGTATTTGGGTTTTCCATCAGTGTTAGAACACACAGGGCTCATATCATTCAAAGGCACAAAATAATTTGTTGAGCCCTTACAATGAGGAGGCATTTTGCTGGCGTCATGGAAGACTGAAAAGAAAATCAAATATGGCTCCTGACCCCTAGGAACTCATAATCTAACAGAAGAAAAAGACACATCCAGGGATAGTTCAGGTTATGTTAAAGCAATGCTATATGGAAAGTGCTGTAATAGAGGCCTAATTGAATCCAAAGCTGACATGCTTTAGAGTTTAAAAGAGTTTCAACGTCCTTCTCAGTAGACCCTGAAAAGGGGATTCTAGTTACCTGATTATTCTCTAAATAGGACCAGCTACGTAATTTGTGGGGCCCGGTGCAAAATGAAAAGGTAGGGCCCCTTACTCAAAAAAGCTTGGTGTCCTGAGTGCGGGGCCTTGTCACATGCCCTTGAACCTGGTCTTGTCTTCAAATACAGTCTATGAATATGAGGAAGAGGCAAATTTTAAGCAACCTGGAGGAAGACATTGCACACAGGGAATTTTCTTTCAAGGAGCTCACAGGAAAATGAATTCACTGTAAGGAAGGAAAATAATTCAGTATTTCCCAAATTAACAAATTGAGATTGGGAGCTAAAGGAAAGTCACTATTTTGCAAAAACAGTGTCACAGATATGCCACGGCTACAAGGTAAACACAATAATAATAGTAGCAGTAGTGGTGGTAGTAGCTGACACGGACTTAGAGAGCTTATTGAGTGCCAACATTCTTCTCAGTCTGTTCTGTATATTTACTCATTTAATCCTCAAAAGAATCCTGAAGGGTAGGTAGATGCTGTTATCTCCCTATCTTCCAAATGAGGAAATTGACCTTAGAAAGGTTGAATACTTGTCCCTGGCCACAAAGCAAAGAAGTGGTAGAACCAGGATCTGAACTCAGACAGTCTAGCTCCAAAGTCTGTGCTCTTAACCGCTATTTATGCTACTTCTCATAAAATAGGGACGTATTCAGAAGGAAGGAAGGGGAGAGAGAGGGAGGGAGGAGGAGAGAGGGGGAGAGAGAGAGGGAGAGAGGGGGAGAGAGGGAGAGAGAGAGAGGGGGAGAGAGGGGGGGAGAGAGGGAGGGAGAGAGGGAGAGAGAGAGGGAGAGAGAGAGAGGGAGAGAGAGAAAGGGAGGGAGAGAGAGAAAGGGAGGGAGGGAGAGAAAGGGAGGGAGGGAGGGAGAGAAAGGGAGGGAGGGAGAGAGAGAAAGGGAGGGAGGGAGAGAGAGAAAGGGAGGGAGGGAGAGAGAGAGGGAGGGAGGGAGAGAGAGAAAGGGAGGGAGGGAGAGAGAGAGGGAGGGAGGGAGAGAGGGAGGGAGGGAGAGAGAGAGGGAGGGAGGGAGAGAGAGAGGGAGGGAGGGAGAGAGAGAGGGAGGGAGAGAGAGAGGGAGGGAGGGAGGGAGAGAGAGAGGGAGGGAGGGAGAGAGGGAGGGAGGGAGAGAGAGAGGGAGGGAGGGAGAGAGAGAGGGAGGGAGGGAGGGAGAGAGAGAGGGAGGGAGGGAGGGAGAGAGAGAGGGAGGGAGGGAGAGAGAGAGGGAGGGAGGGGGAGGGAGGGAGCTATCCCAGTATATATTCATTCACTGATATTACAGACTTGGCTTAACCAGGGTGTACTGTATGTTGTGTGCATGTTTTTAATTTTTTCTTTTTTTGCATTTCATGTTCATAGTTTAACAGCACCCGTTCGCCCTCCCCCACTGAATGTTGCCACATGACCCCATGGAGTAGAAAGGTACTGGTTCTGAGAACATTCCATCACAGCCCTATCCCACTCTCTCCAGACACTTTCTTCTGTCTTTTAACTATGGCAAACTGTTGTTTCTAACTAACAGGTACTCTTTTAACTCCACTTTAAGAGTGATATTTTCCTAACTTGAATTAAATAAAATATGATTTAGACAGCAGTGTCCTTGGCTGTCTTTCCCACTTACTTTTCCCCCCTAAATTGCAATTAAGGCTCTGTTCAAGACACGCATCACCTAATGCCACTCCTGGACTTTATAGTTCGAAGGGAAGAAATTCCGACTTGCCCTATATTTATCAGAACTGTGAAACTTCTCAAATCAAAAAAAGAGAAGAGGACAAAAGGATTCTCGGGCAGCCAGTTATCCCTGTCACCGTTAAATAAAACGTGCTTTTGGCTGCTGGTCAGAGCCTGTAGTCAGGTCACTATTCTTTCTTTGTTTCCCAGCCCATTGTTATTCAAGGAAGGAATCGCCTAGGAAATGTGGCCTCTGGTGGTGGGGGTTTCTTTCCAGCTCTTGCTCGCTCGCTCTCCCTCTTTTTCTGTCTCTCGTTTTGCATGCACCAAACTTTTTTTTTTTTCTTTTTGGAAGTTACCTAGGAAACAAAGTCTTTTGTGCTCCAACTTTATTTGAGCTATTCGCTTCGCTGGGAATCTGCACAAAAGCTGAAGAGAGAAAGAAGGTTGTGATGTTTTACTAAAATGTTCATGGCGAACATATTTTTCTGGGGGGGGGCAATCATATCCTGTTGGGTGTGTTGGGGGGTTTCGCAGATACCTCTGACAAGGTAAGCAAATGCTGCGGGGTTAACTTAAACAAGTGGCTCTGGAATCTTCTCTTTAAGAGGACGCGAGAACAATTTGACAATATGTGAAATCCTGAGTCAACAGGACACAATGCTTCCAAATATGATGAGAAAAAAAATTTTTTTGTGATTTTAGGACAGAGTATTATTAAAACTTAACTGGAATAAGAGGAAAAAGTATTTATTTTATACACTCACCTTCCTCCAAATTATGTAAAGAAAGAAAACTAGGTTCAGTGGTGAAAACTGGGTCTTTTAAGATAATCTGGTTTAGAAACCCAACCCTGAAATCAAAATTGGAATGGAGCCTTTTTAATAATCTGGGTTAGGACCCCAGCCCTGAAGTAAAAGGTAGACGATATTAATATCTATCAAGGGTTTGGATGGAGAATTTTCAAATGTCATACAGAAGTCAAGGCCTCTAACTAAACAGCGAGAAGAAAAGCTTCACACTGCAAAGCGGAAAGAAACTCAGCTAAGGCCCTTTATATTCTGAATTTGAAAAAGAAGCCCTCTTGACTCTTTCTCCCCATTAACTGCTTTTGTATTTTCCACTGTAGTAAGTGGGGGGATTTGTTTTTCCATGTGCAGCGTTGGTGAAACTACATTTTTCAAATGTTATTCACAAATGCCATTGTCGTGCAGTAAAATTAACTCCTTATGTTTTAATCCAGCCTCTCAGATTAAGATAGGCTTTGTCCTTCCAGGTGATGTGTTCTGGAATGTCTCCTGACTCCAGGTTTTCTGGGACGTTTTCTGAACCTTTTCGTAGGCATCTATATCATCTTCTCCCTTTGATCCCAGTCATTTTGAGCTCTCAAGACTTTCAGTAGCAATATACAGCAAGATAGATATCCAGAATCTACCTCTCACTAGATTAGAGACTCAGATTTTTCTTCAGTTTGAAGTTTGGGGATTTATGCTACCTGTCTCTCCTCTTAATTCCATTTGACCTGAAAAGCATGTTCATGTAGCCCATTTTTTCTTCTGTGTCTCTTGACTATTGAAATCATAACTTTCGATTAGCTGTGCTTACTATTTCTAGGAATTCTTCCTTTGATCTAAAAGCTTATTTCTGACCTCACTGTTCTTAACTGGGAAATTCCTTAATATGTGTGCTTACGTATAAACCATGATGGCGAAGTCTGAATGTACTTCATTTGCAGTCCCATCCCCCAGAAGATGAAGACACAGATGTCACGTTAGGGCAGAGGCCGAAAAACCCGGTAC
This sequence comes from Felis catus, assembly GCF_018350175.1. Taxonomy (NCBI): domain Eukaryota; kingdom Metazoa; phylum Chordata; class Mammalia; order Carnivora; family Felidae; genus Felis; species Felis catus. The sequence goes on from NC_058386.1 coordinate 14,132,544, forward strand.
ACAATATCCCCTCGACACTGGACAAGCAGACCAACTGGAGCAAAGCACTGCCTCTCCCAACACCAGAAGAGAAAATGAAACAAGATGCCCAAGTGATCTCTTCTTGCATTATTCCCATCAATGTCACTGGTAACGTTCTGTTCTTTTCTTAAGAAGGGGCAGTCGGGTCAGAATATTCTGTGTTTTAAATATGTTCAAAACCTGTGCTTCTGGGTGTACCAGTTAAGAACACCGCTTTGTAAACAAGCAATACCTTTTTCATCAGAATACAACCCAGAAGATGTTCAATATGCTTTTGTCAGGTTTTGAACATCAATTTGCATATGTTCTGCTGGGCCGCTTGTTATGTAAATGATGGACAGTTTCTTTTTGAAAAAAGTCACCAAACAGCTCTTTGGTCATAGCTGACTGAAATAATGGAGAAAGCGGCAGTGATTAATCATATGATAATGATGCATGGCCCAGCAAGAGAGAAAACAGCAAACCCCAGGTCCCTCAAAAGGCAAGTAATGATCCTGTAGACCAACTATAAAATCTGTTTTCAGGCTTCCTTGGATGAAGGTAGGCTTGTTTAAAAGATCGTTTAGACTTCTGCATCGATTTTGGTGATTTCTGACCTAAAAATATATGTATTCAGAGATGAAGGCTGAATTCTATTCTAATCCAGCAAGCCTGTCTTCCATTCCTCTCTGCTTTCCTCCTCTTGTGTATTGAGAGTGTATTAGTCTAAGTCAAACGTAAACCTGTACGGACTTTTCTTGAAAAGTTTGCCTGCAGCAATTGTAAATTCCAGGTAATCTCAGCTTTAAGTAAAATAATGTTATGACATATTCTAACTTTCAAAGATAGACATAAAACGATCTATTCACTGGGCTTTCTTTAAACATCTGTAATAGTTATATTTTAACTTATTTGCATATTGAAATTTTCCAAATGGCCATATAATTACTGACTTTTTTCCTGGTACCATGTGACTAAAAATTGCATGTCGCTTGAGATGCATTTTGGACATGGCTATTATTAACCCCACTGAGATTTCTCTCCCATAAAGTGGAGAGCAAAGGATGAACAGGTATCTGGGATAGACCTTATTTCCTTCCTGAAAAACAAGAATTCTGGTTGATCAGCTGGTTATGAGGTGGGAGTAATTTTCCCCATGATCTACTCAACTTGTAGGATAAATTATTCTAAGGATGTGTACTTTATCTGATGTCCACAATCTAAATGGGTTGGATTAGGTAGATGTCAAAATGTATCGTTTTGGCATCCTCTTAAACTAACTTTCCATTCTGGGAACATTCGATTTGAGCACCACCTGCTTTCTTCATAACACTGTAAGTAAATCTTGTTTTCAAATTTAGTTCTTTGATTATGGGTCTTGTGATTCAGGAAAAAGGAAGATCTTTCCTTCTGCTTTATTTCAGGAACTCTCAGACTAAAGCCTAGATTATATGCTGATTTCAAGAGCTTTAATGAGAAAGCTGCTAATTACGTCCATATAACATAAAGTGTGTCTGTATGCCAGACGTCCTGTAATTAGTATGAGTAGAATGAAGGATCTTAATTTTTGGTTGGAGCTAAGAAAGGAAAATTCCGTTAGTACAGATTCTCCAATAATATTGTAATTATTCATCATGTGATATCTCAGACTTTTTTCAAAGTGAGTTATAGAAACTGTTGTCACTGTGATGCTAAGCAGAACTCAGAGTGCTTCATTATATAGCTGAGCCGAAGTTTAACATGCGGTCCTGCTCTATGCTTAACAGTCAGGATAAATGATGAGGTAACCAGATTCCAAAGCACTTTTGGCATCATGACTTTCTGAGGCAAAGCTCACGCTGACAAATCCATGGCGCATGCCTATGCCAGACAGGAGTTTGAGTTCCTCACCACCTCCTTCACCATTCTAGATTTGATAAGACTGCCTGTAGCATAGCAATGATGTGATTATGGAAAGAGAAACAAATAGGCATCAAGGTCTGGCCCCTGTATTTATAAAAGCAAACAGAGACTCACTGTAAAGACTGGGACTCCCAGCTTCATTTCCACCTGATGTTCGAGAAGGCAGACCCACTCAAGGACAGAACTGGGGACTGCCTTGTACTTTCCTCTTATATTGATAAGACCCTGGTACCAAACCAAAAAGTGTCCAACTGGGTCAGTAGAAGAAAGTAGAAAGAGTTACATGAGAATTTAAAAACAAATCTTTAGGCTACTTTCTCGTCACAGAAAGAGTGTGCGTGTGTGTGTGTGCGTGTGTGTGTGTGTAGGGTTGCAGTGTAGTGGGTAGAGAGGGAAAAGATACCTCACAAAGATGCTTTTAGTGAAGAGATGGGTCAGGAAATGTTAGCTGAACTAATTTGGGTTAGCATCTTAGCTCTGGATCTACTCTGCAAAGACAGCATCAGAGAGCCCAGTAAATAGTAACTAAAGGTTGTGAGTCCTTAAGGAGCTGTTTCTGTGTGAGAGTGATTCTTTGATGTTATTTTTCTCTCCTCTTTCTTTTGATTTTCCTTCTTTGCTTGTTGCTCTTGGCAGTGCAAGCTGTTGTGCAGAGCCGCATTTAGAAGTAAAGCTTAATGTACCGCAGAGTAATTTAAATAAGAGCTGAATAAGGGCTCCCTTATATTTATTCACGGGCTTAATCCAAACTCTTCCTTTACTTCCAATCAATAAATATCACTGTGTTCCAAGCAAATGAAAATTTGTTTGCCATTTCTAAAGGCTAATGAGACCTATTTGTGGGTTGCAGGAGTTGGTTTTGACAGAGAGGCTAGTATACGCTGCTCTCTTGTTCATTCACAATCCGTACTACAGCGGAGACGAAAACTGAGGAGGAGGAAAACCATCTCGGGTATCCCCAGAAGAGTCCAACAAGAAATAGGTGTGGTATAAAACTGTTAATGGTTAACATTCTGTTGGGTGCGATTATAAGGAGGGGAAATGGAAGCCGGCCTTTTAATCAGCTTCCTTAAAAATAGTGCAGTAACTTGTAGAGGCTTTGAAATGGTGTGTACTTGTTTTGTGTTCAGCAAGCTGGTGGTATTACTTTTTGAATCTCTGTCCTTGACCATGAAGATTTTAACCTTATGGATTTAGGTATATATGTTCAGGTCTTACGGCTGAAATGTAATATTTTGGTAATTTTTTAAACGTTTTATTAAGATGGAAATAATAAAAACTAACAAGATTCTGTGAAAAATTATTTTTAAAAAATTATACCTTTATTTGAAGAGAGATATACTTTTATGGCATTAACTATTTTAAAAAGGTAAATTTCAAGCATATTCAATTAAATATTGAATATTGATAACATGTTACGCTTTATGACTTTTTTTTCTATTTTTTTTTCTGTTCCATGTATTTAGGAATCTCTTCCTACATTTTATTATTGTTGTTGTTATTATTATTATTAGGGTAGCATCTCTATTATTACATATAATGAGTTATAAGAGTTTTACTTTGTTGAGTATATATTACAAAATAAAAAAGAATAGTGGCCAAGAAGACTAAATGCACTTTAGTTTAACTTTAGTTTAAAAAAAAATAGTCATCACTTACTGGGGCAAATAATCTGACAGTGAAGAGAGAGAATTCACAAAAGATCTAAGAACATGTTCTCTTAGTATACACTAAGAAAATGTGTGTGTGTATGTGTGTAGAGAGGGAGAGGGAGAGGGAGAGGGAGAGGGAGAGGGAGAGGGAGAGGGACAGGGACAGGGACAGGGACAGGGACAGGGACAGGGACACAGAGAGGCAAATGGGCAGATTCCCCAAAGCCTTTTAACTTTCTCCTAATTTTACGTGCTGCTTGTTTTTTCTCAAAGAGAAAGATCCAGTATGCCGCACCCAGATTTGTGGGCATCTCTCAGAATGTGTGTTAGCCTGCTGAGGTATACAATATCTCACTGTGCTGTCCATGTGCCCTAGATTCTGATGAATCCCCTGTGGCCAGGGAGAGGAATGTGATCGTGCACACACATCCAGACCCTTCCAGCACTGTCAACAGGAGGTCTGGAACCAGGGACTCGGAGTGCCAAACCGAAGATATTCTGATTGCTGCTCCATCCAGAAGGAGAATCAGAGCTCAAAGGGGTCAGAGCATCGCAGCTTCCCTTTCTCATTCTGCCGGCAACATCTCCGCGTTGGCAGACAAAGGCGACGCCATGTTTACTACAGCAGTGAGCAGCCGCACAAGATCTCGGAGCCTTCCCCGGGAGGGCAACAGAGGTGGGGATGCTGAGCCCAAAGTTGGTGCTAAACCCTCGGCATATGAAGAGGGGGAGCCTTTCGTGAGTGACCGAGAAAGAAACACTAATGATTGCAGTGACGCCCCCAGCAGCCCGAGTGCACAGGAACGCCAGCCTGCTCTGGGCCTGGCTTGCTCTCAACATCTTCACAGCCCCCAGCACAAGTTAAATGAGAGAGGGAGGTCGCGTCTATCCCGAATGGCTGCCGATTCTGGCAGCTGTGACATCTCCTCCAACTCGGACACCTTTGGGAGCCCCATCCACTGCATCTCCACGGCTGGCGTCCTCCTCAGCAGCCACATGGACCAGAAGGACGAGCACCAGTCATCCAGCGGCAACTGGAGTGGGAGCAGCTCCACATGCCCCTCACAGACCTCAGAGACGATTCCTCCTGCAGCTTCTCCTCCCCTCACTGGCTCTTCACACTGTGACTCGGAGTTGTCCCTAAACACGGCCCCTCATGCTAATGAGGATGCCACTGTCTTCGTGACCGAGCAGTACAACGACCACCTGGATAAAGTGAGAGGCCACCGGGCAAACTCCTTTACCTCCACGGTGGCCGACCTGCTGGATGACCCCAACAACAGCAACACAAGTGACAGTGAGTGGAACTACCTGCATCACCATCACGATGCCTCCTGCCGCCAGGATTTTAGTCCTGAACGCCCCAAGGCAGACAGCCTAGGCTGCCCGAGCTTCACAAGCATGGCCACCTATGACAGCTTTCTGGAAAAGTCTCCATCAGACAAAGCAGACACTAGCTCTCACTTTTCAGTGGACACAGAAGGATACTACACTTCCATGCACTTTGACTGTGGCCTCAAAGGTAACAAGAGTTATGTCTGTCACTATGCAGCCCTGGGCCCAGAGAATGGCCAGGGCATGGGGGTTCCTCCTACTCTCCCGGACTGTGCCTGGCAGGACTACTTAGACCACAGGAGGCAGGGAAGACCAAGTATCTCTTTCAGGAAACCAAAGGCAAAGCCGACCCCACCTAAACGGAGCTCATCACTGAGGAAGTCCGATGGAAATGCAGACGTTTCTGAGAAGAAAGAACCAAAGATAAACACTGGCCAGCCCCTGCCTCACAGTTCCAGGGAAATGAAGCTGCCTCTTGATTTCTCCAACACGCCTTCTCGAATGGAAAATGCCAACCTTCCCACCAAGCAGGAATCTTCTTGGATGAATCAGAGTGAACATGGTATTAAGGAACCTCAGTTAGACACTTCAGATATTCCACCATTCAAAGATGAAGGTGCTGACTCAACTCACTATGCAGATCTCTGGCTTCTAAATGACTTGAAAACAAACGATCCTTACAGATCTTTATCTAATTCAAGCACTGCTACGGGTACCACAGTTATCGAATGCATCAAATCTCCAGAGAGCTCTGAGTCCCAAACATCCCAGTCAGAATCAAGAGCCACCACCCCATCCCTTCCTTCTGTTGACAATGAGTTTAAACTGGCTTCACCAGAAAAGCTGGCCGGCTTGGCATCCCCATCAAGTGGCTACTCGAGCCAGTCTGAAACACCAACCTCCTCTTTCCCTACAGCTTTCTTTTCTGGTCCACTGTCTCCTGGAGGTAGCAAAAGAAAACCGAAAGTCCCAGAAAGGAAATCCTCACTACAGCAACCCTCTTTAAAAGATGGAGCTCTGTCACTGAGTAAAGACCTTGAACTTCCAATTATACCTCCCACCCATCTTGACCTAAGTGCTCTTCATAGTGTCTTGAATAAACCATTCCACCACCGTCACCCACTGCATGTGTTTAGTCATAATAAGCAGAACCCAGTAGGAGAAACACTCAAGTCCAATCCTCCACCATCCCTTGCAATCACACCGACAGTCCTGAAATCTGTGAACCTTAGGTCCATCAGTAAGTCTGAAGAAGCTAAACAAAAAGAAGGCAACAATACAGATCTCCCCTACTTAGAGGACAATGCTCTCGCAATGGCTGCCCTGTCGCCAGGCAAGATGAAGCCACATTTGGCTAAGAAATCAGTATCACGTCAGTACTCCACTGAAGACACCATACTGTCCTTTTTAGACTCCTCTGCACTTGAGATGGGACCAGATAAACTACAGCTAGAGAAAAAACGTACTTTTGATGTAAAGAATCATTGTGACCCAGAAACAGTTACCTCAGCTGGTAGCAATCTTCTAGAGTCAAGTGTCACAAGAGACCCAATACCTATGGAGAGTGAGCCCATTCCAGAAAACACACCAAGTAAAACTTGTGACTTTCCCACAGAAGGATTTCAGAGGGTCTCTGTCGCCCGCCTAAGTGATGTGGATGGTAAAACACTCCAATATGGAGCTGGTGCAGATGAAGCCCCGGCACAGGCGCAGAAGGCATCCTCTGCAGGTGGAGAGGAAGCTGCTCGCCTGGAGTCTGCAGATGTGCTCACATCTCAGTCGGATGCACCAACCAGACCCACAGACATAAGCAATCCACTTAAGCATCAACTGGGGACGAGCCGCCACCATGACCAAGTGCCTGGGAATATCAGCTACGAAGCAGAGGTATCAACTGCAAATCCATGCCCTGAAAAACGTTCCGAGCAGGAAAATATTGCTTCAGGTATTTCAGCCAAAAGTGCCTCTGGTAACAGCGGAGCAGAGGAGACCCAAGGAAGTATGGAGGAGGTTTCACTGAAAGGTCAGTCGTTGATACCTTTGTCACAATGGAAAGGTGTCTCGTGGCACTTCCTTAAGTTTTTCCTTTCTTATGTTCCCTGTAACATAGCACCACCCTGGGGGTTGGTTTCCCTCCACTTTTTTTTTTTTTTTTTTTTACTTATTACAACAATTGAGATAAAAAGTTTTTGTTATTGAGGGACTGAGCTGTGACAGACATCTTTTTAAAAACAGCAGTAAGGTAACTGTTGTTCATTTATTCCACAAGTCACTGAAACACAGCAGCATGCCTGGTACCTTCCTCCTAAAGATGCGGTTTTTTTTCTTAATTTAAGAATCGTCACCGAGTGATGACTCTATGATTTCGCCACTCAGTGAAGACTCTCAGGCTGAAGCAGAGGGTGTGTTCGTGTCTCCAAACAAACCTCGTACAACTGAGGATTTATTTGCAGTCATTCACAGGTGAGGCAACAATACCAAAAGTTTTCCTTTTTTCACAGGTGAGGCAACAATACCAAAAGTTTTCCTTTTTATAGTGCATCTCATGAAATGCAAATATGGGAAAGCCTTGTGTACTTGTGATACATTCAGCAAAAAAGCAAAGAAAAATTGTTTTTCCAAGTCAAAGTGACAGATTGACATTTGTGCGGGACAATGCAAGCCTTTATATATAGCTTGACCTCAACTGAGAGAGAGACTTTCATAAGAACTGCTGAAGGGAGATGTTTTTTCCATAGGAAAGACATTCTAGAACAAGTTCTCATTTGAAAACAATTTATGGTTAAGTAACTTAGAGTGAAAGCTCAAACGCTACTGTCATCTTGGACTGAAAATAATTTCTTGAGCCAAAATAAAAAAAATATGCTCACAGCTGTAATCCTACACTAGCAGAGATCAATGCAAGTTGATTCACTAGACAGAACCCAAGTTGGAGACAAGAGAGTGTATATACTTGCCCATTTCATAGCTCAGAACTAATCACTGCTCCCTTTTTTCCCTATCTTCCTAAAACTTAAATGTCTTTAATAACACTGGCCTTCTCTAAAATTAGTGCTCCAAATCCCACGAACAGAGAATGTCCTCTGGGCTGTTTTTCTAAGACACTGTTGTGTCCATGTTGCCCATTCACATTCTCTCACCTGCCACCTGCGATCAAGAGCCATGTGTGCAAGAATATATACTCCTTACAACTTGTGGCCGATGAACAGAGCAGGAACTAGTGCTTGGAAAGTGATCCCACATCAGACTGAGCTATCCAATCCTGATGTGCCTACTCCTTTCATAACCACGACCGCTGTCTTCCACTAGGCCTCCATGACCTAGATGGGACTCCCAAAGGACAAAACTTGGGGACTGTCTCTTGTACCTTATGAAATTGTATTTTTTGAAGCAAGTTTTTTTGCAAGCAGCTTACCATCATTTCCCCTGGAATTCTAGTTTTTAAGGGAACTTGAGTTTTCCGTTGATGTGGTTTTCTCATAAAGAAGGAGCATCACTCTTCAACTTTTTTTAAAGGAGTCAGTCAGAAATGCCTTCTGTGTGGCTATTCCTTTAGCAGGCACACCTTTCCACTCAGAGAGTGAAGAATCATCAGTTTATGTTTTCTTTGCTCCATGTGTAGGTTAAGCTCCAATTATATTTCCCTTCCCCACTTTATCTTAGGACCAGTTAATACAATGCTATATAAGTTACAGAGCTGAGTTCTTACCCCACAGGACCAAATGTTAGTATCTGGAATAGTGGACAGAATGTAAGTAGTGGAGTCAAAAGCATCTGGAATGGAGTCTAAGCGCCGCTACTTCCTGACCAGTCTTGTCAGTTAAAACCTCTCTACCTATTCCTTACTGTTGGTGGAGATACCTATAGCTCGCATGTTCAGTTTTGACGCTAAGATAACATTTTAGCGTCTAGAATACGGTAGATGCTACAAACAAGTGTTAGTTTGAAACCCCTCCCCTGTTGGCAGTGCTGGACACTGGCATGTGCAACATAACAACCAGGAAGGTTTGGGCGAACCAAAATGAAGCTGGTCTCCAACTGTAAAGTTGACATTTTCTCTATCCTATGGATTTTTAGGCTGGCGAAAGAGCATGTTGCCACTATTTATCAGTGAACTGAATCGTGCTGAAGATTCGCTAAATTTACACTATTATCAAGAGAAATAATATGATGATGGATGCCTAGGTTTGGTAGACTTTCTGAGCTTGGTAATCTTAAGATTTGCATTTGTGTAGGGTTTAATTATTTATGTACAGCACAGTGAGAGGAATAACCTCGTTTTTGTGAGAGTTTGTAGAGCTCCAGAGGTGGTCTAGGTTTTCAGCTGTGCACAGAAAGTTGGCTTACTGACTTATACAGTGCTGATGTTACCAAGCAGCTATGGAAAATTGTATTTACAGCCCAAACCGGATTGATTTATTTTAAAAGTCACGTAAGAAATTTCTTTGTACAGAAAATGTAAAAAGGAGACAGAATGGTGTGATTCATCTCCTCCACCCCACTCACACCCATCACCCAAGCCTACCAACCATCAACCTCTAGCTCATCCTGTCCCATCCACACCTCCACCCGCTTTGCTCTCCTGGTATTTCCCTGGAAACCAACCCCAGACCTCTGATCATTTTATCTGTGGTGAAGAGACAGATTTAACAAGAGAAAGCCAGAGTCCTTCACTGCCTACCCTCTAACCGGAAGTCAGGCAGCAGTATTTTCTCACACTGGTGCAAAACATCCCAATAGGTCCTCCTCTACATCCCCTAGTCTCCACAGTAGTCATTATGTGAAATGGTCATTTCTAGAACCAGTTCACGTCCCCTGGCTATCGGAAAGTCTCCCTCAGGCTGTGAGTGCTATCGGGGCAAGGACCACATCTCCGTCCTCATGTCCACTCCCCTAACGCTTGCTACCCGGTCAGCTTGGGTGCACCGAGGCGCTCTTCAAGGAGGGGCACGAATATGCCTTAATGATTTTAGTTTCGTACAAAGCCACACGGACTGAGATTTTTCCTTTTCTCGAAAGGTCCAAGAGGAAAGTCCTTGGAAGAAAAGATTCTGGGGATATGTCTGCTCGAAGCAAATCGAGAGCTGCTCTTGGCAGCGGCAGCGCCGGAGCCGGTTCTGTCACTTCGCCCAACAGCAGCGTGACCACGACAAACAGCCAGAGGTCTCCCGGCCTCATCTACCGAAACGCCAAAAAGTCCAACACATCGAACGAAGAGTTTAAGCTGCTGCTGCTCAAGAAAGGAAGCCGCTCGGATTCCAGTTACCGCATGTCTGCTACTGAGATCCTGAAGAGCCCTATCCTGCCCAAACCCCCGGGAGAGCTCCCGGCGGAGTCCCCGCAGAGCGCCCATGAGGCCCATCAGGGGGCCCCTGGAGCCGAGGTGTTGTCCCCGCTGTCTCCATGCTCCCCAAGAGTGAACGCAGAAGGCTTCTCCTCCAAGAACTTTGCCACCTCAGCATCCGCAAGGGTCGGGCGCTCCCGAGCGCCCCCCGCGGCCAGCAGCAGCCGCTACAGCGTCCGCTGCAGGCTCTACAACGCGCCCATGCAGGCCATCTCCGAGGGGGAGACAGAAAATTCTGACGGGAGTCCCCACGACGACCGGTCCTCCCAGAGCTCCACCTAGGTGGCCCGGGCCAGGCTGGCTGGCAGAGGCCAGAGCCCTTGGTCCTAAGAGGACGCAGGACCGGTGCGGAGGACTGGGGGGCGGGAGGGCGGATGGGTGTCGGCACACCACGGGGCACCATCGGGCACCATTGCTGCTTCCCAACGAATTCCTAAACATTCGCTGGGGAAATGGAAGCTGGTTTGGTCTTTCTTGATTATTTTCCATGTTTTTAAGTAGCTGCACCGTCTTTCATATTTTTCTTTAGTACAGTTTGATTTACCCAATCTCATTCCTTTTATAATACAGAATTTGAAGATGTCTGCTTTTCATGAAACCTAGAAAAAGTTTTCCCAGAGCTGCCTATTCAAAAAACAAAGCCCTCACTGTCATAATTCTTAAGAAGATGAAATTACTCTGGAGGTTTGGTATTTTTTTACATTAAAATGAACTACAGCAAAATTTAGAAGAAAGAACTACACACATGTAAATACCATATTTTTGATAAAAATGTGTAAATAGATTTATCAATGACGAGTGGACATGTGGCCAATTATCTACTACACACCAACTGTTTAAAAAACACAAGAAATAAACTGTAATAATTGTATTCTGTGAATACCATTTTCATATCAAATACCATATTTAAATGTCCACCAATATGATTTCCTGAGTGATAAACCTCAGTTATGAATTTTAAACTGGCGAAATAAAGGAAATCTTGAGGTCATATACTGAAACGTGATTAATTTAAATTAATGAATTCAGACCTAACCATTTTTGTGACAAATTGCAGCACCAAACAAGCAAATAGTAACACATGGCTATGATTTACCATGTGGTAATTTGGACAGAATGGAAAGCATGCTTTTGATTTTTTTTTTTAATCAATGAGAAGAATCATTCTCAACACAAAGCCCCGAAGAACAGCATCTGACAGTGTCTTTTAGACTTTTAGTTTTTCAATGGATTGCTTTCAAGAGAATGAATAGGGAAAACAATACTTAATTTTAGGTTATGTTTTATATTAGGCTACTGGGGGCATAAACAGTCATAATCTCATGACTATAAACTCCTTAAACAGTGTAGCAATTAGCTCCAGGTTCTTTAACTAACAAAAATAAAACATAAGCATGCCACAGAGCTATTGACTTATCAGTAAGTACCTGCAATGAGTTTTCAGTGAAGCTTTCTCTCTGTGCTGATGAGATTCACGCTACCTAAAAAGTAACAGAAATGACACTGTGAACAATATAGTTGGGAAATAGGTATGTGTATATGCATTATTTATATTCGCTGTTAAACTGGGAATGGGGAACAGCTCTGGTTCACAACACTACATACAAATGAGTTTTTGTCTGATTTTACTGTATCTGCTTGATGGCGAAAGGGGAGGGGTGGTGGGTGGGAAAGGAAATGTCAGGGCGAGTGCTCTGATAAAATGAAGGCAGGGAAACAAGCTGAATTACTTGAAATTACTTGAATTTTCTTGTCTTAAAGCTGAAAAAAAAAGTAGTTACAAGTTGAAATCTGCAAATGGTTCTTACACCTCTGATTTTAACATGAAATGATACTAATGTTTGAAATGCTTTGTCAGAAATATAAGCAGCTATGTACTTAGAATATGTTTTGATTGGGACAAGGTAGAATGTAGAGAGAACTAAGAAGGGATATGGCCTATAAATGAATAGAATGTAATTAGAATGATAGAACAGACCAGAGTTATGAAGAAATTGATAAGCAGCTGGCTTTAAGTTTATGCAAGTGGTATCTGGGAAAGTAGGATGTGTGACAGGGGGTTTGTGGCTTTGGTTTAATTCATACAATATGAAAGAGAAAGCCTGGTCTAAGAAGATGCTGTCTTTCGATAGAAACACTTTCTAAGATGTTACAGATTGAAAATTAGAGAATCTGATTGCTGTTGGCTTTTTGTTTGTTTGTAAAGAAAAAAATGTCTGGCTTCTTCTACTATTTGTTTTCACTATCAAATAATATTTCTTAATTTCTTGTCATCCTTGTGTGTAAAATGGGTGCTGGGGGGTGGCGGGGTAGAGGAGGGAGAACGTATGTGTGTGTGGGTGTGGGTGTTTGTGCTGGGATAGATAAGCTACCTGGTAAAGGGTACATTTGAACATTTACAAAGTGTTATACTTTTTACTAAAAGAAAAATGTTTGGGGGTTTGAAAAAGTGGACCATCACTTGTCATTGGAACCCATTAATCAAGAAAACCAGCATGGTTTGACACCACATGGGAACATGAATAACTTTTTCTCATGCTTTGAAAAGTACACTTGGCAAAATTTTAAAAAATAATGTTTTTAGACAAATGCGATAAGAAACCGTCATTTCCAGTCACAGTAGGTGATCTTTTGTAATTTTCATAAAAGCAGTTCGTTTGCAGTATGGCTTTTGTGTAGTCAGGGGTTTTTTAAGCGTAAAGAAAGGTATGTGGGCTTTAAAAGTGATTCTAAATCTTGGATAGGAAACACATGAATTGGCTTTAATAAATGTCACCTTTTTATTATTGACATCAATTTAAGTAATGGTACCATATATTTTTTAAAATACATACTGACTTGAATTGTGAGGCAATAAGATTCCTTCTATATGTAATGATCACAGAACTAACCCTTATAATATAGTTTTACTTATTTTGTTTACTCTAAAAATCTATAGCAGAGTTTCTCTATTTTATATTTCATAGATTAAAAAAAAACCCAAATAATGATGGATTTTAAATTCACTGTGGAAAGAGTATTGAGCAACAAACTGAGTTTAAAAAAAATAGTAAGAAATTCCTTAGTAATCTGGAATATTCTACATGGCTTTATTACATAGCATATAAAACCAAGAATTAGAGGGCTGTCTTCAACATCACTGCCGTTTTGAAGCAGGGTACACACATTAGGTATCGTGAAAAACATCAATCCAAACTTTTCTTCTGTTGTTTGCACTGATGCTAATTTTTTGTTCTTTTATGTTTATGCAACATGTCTATGTTGTGTGGGGGAAATTTTTTTCCTTTTTTTTTTTTTTTTTGGCTAAGTAGAGGACATGGACTAGTTATTGCAAACAAAACACACGGTTTGCTCTTGCCAAAGGTCAGTGAGTGAGTCGATTTGCTGCAGTGACGGCCGACTTAGAGAACTAGATGACGACAAAGATTTAAAACTATAAAGAAGGTTACAGTGTAACTATTTTGGTACTAGAACCAGTTCATGCTGGCCAAAAAGACAATGGTTTATGGACTTGCATCCATTTTGTATTTTTGTAATATTTGTAAATATGAACTTTTTAAATTGTTGCAGAAATGGTTTCTTTTGTAAGATGTTTTCAACGTTTACATTCAACTCAAGCCTTTGTATATTTTAGAGCTGTGCAACACTTTAAGTCTTGTATTTATTTTTAGTAAAAATGGTGACAGTTTCATTGTGAACCCCTCTCAAAAAAATGTACCAGAAAAGTTTGATTACCTAGAAAGTGTGTATAGAAACTGCAAATAAACGTGACTGCAATTAAACAACCGGTTTCCCTTGGATTATATAATTGTATTCTTGGGGTTTCACAAACTCCAAGTGTTTTATTCAAACTGGACATAAAGGAAGGGAGCTGCTATAGCAAAAGCAGGAGCAAAATAGTAATAATAATAATAATAAATACTGTATAATGGGCTCTAATCATGTTTTGGTCTTTTAGATTTTTAAATTTTATTTTCTATTTAAGTTTATTTGAGAGTGAGCGAGCAGGGGAGGGGCAGAGAGAATCCCTAGCAGGCTCCACGCGGTCAGCACAGAGCCCAATGAGTGGGCTCGATCTCACGGTTGGTGAGATCATGACCTGAGTTGAGATCAAGAGTCCAATGCTTAACAAACTGAGCCACCCAGGTGCCCCTAGATTTTTTAAATCTCTACACTTGGGGCTGCTAGGCTCCAACTCACAAGCCCGAGATCAATAGTCTCACACTCTACTGGCTGAGCCAGCCAGACATCCCTCTAATCTCGTTTTGTATTTGAAAGAATACAATTCCAATATATACTATACTTGTAGCTCCTCTGTGAGCCAAGAAAAGATTTATGGCTTTACTTTAAAATACTCACCTGCTTTGCTTCTGACAGTTACTCAGACTGTGCCTTTTTGTTTGTTTGTTTGTTTGTTTGTTTTAAGGTTTATCTTGAGAGAGAGCAAGAGAGCGAGCAGGGGAGGGGAAGGGCAAGGAGAGAATCTGTGCTAACAGCACAGAGCCCGAACTAAGGAACCATGAGACTACTTCTGCTATGAGAGCAGAAATCAAGAGTCAGACCCTTAACCAACTGAGCCACCCAGGTGCCTCAGACTGTGCCTCCTTCTGAAGATGGGCAGCCTCAATCTACATATAATATGCCACTAAATAATGTCACGTATCCTTTATTACATAGCAAGTTTATGTGCCAGATAGTGTTCTAAGTGCTTTGCTTACTCAAACTCATATACTCCCCACACTGTGCCCATTTTACAGATGTGAAAGCGCAAGCACAGGGCCATTACTTAACTCGCCCCAAGCCTTGAAGCAACTAAGTGTTGGGGCTGGGATTCAACCCCAGTAAATCCGGCTCCAGGGTCTGTATCACCTATCCACGAGGTAACAACTTTCTAAAATAACTTTTCCCTTGTTTGTACCAAACCTCCAAAACTAAGACCCCGCCCCCTGTCCACCTTCGAATTTCAACAATGACTAGCACACCTAGGATAGAGTCAACGTCTGTGGCGGGGGTAGGAGGGACAGAATTACATTTAAAAAAACAAAATTTTCAAATAACCAACCAATGGCAGTAGGGAGGCCAGGCGCCTAGCGGCTTCACCCCGCCGAGCCCTCTCCACGAAGCTTCTCCAGCGCTGGAAGAAAGCGCGCAGGCGCGCCGGCGCCCCTGCGCAGCCGCAGGAACACCTCTCAGGGTTGGAGGCTCACGCCTGTGATTTAGGGCGGGGTCGCAATCCCAGCAGCTTTAGCGAGCAAATGAATTCGAACACTCAGATACAGGCGCTGGGAGGCGGGCACTGCCTGCTGGGAGGCGGGCGCAAGGGTAACCAAAGCCCCTCCCCTCGGCTGTCTCCCTAGCAACGTCCCGTTCCCCACCCATTGCGCAGGTGCCCGAGGAATTGGTTAACCACCGCACGCGTGGAGACTTGCGTGCCGGGTGCAGCTGCGTGCCGGGCGCAGCTGCGTGCCGGGCGCACCTGCGTGCCGGGCGCACCTGCGTGCCGGGTGCACCTGGCGCGCGCGTATTTCCGGAACTTCCGGGGGGCTCGCGCTGGACACGTCACGTGCTCGGGCCCGACTTCCGGTGAAAGGACCGTTGGTCGGTTTCCAGGCGTGTTAACGGTTTTGGCCGTGGACGTCCCGGAAGGCTGGATACCACAGCTAGCGCCGCGAGCCCTCCGGAGTCCGGTGCGGCAGGTCCTGATGCCAGAGAAGGTCTGTCTAGCGGCACTTTGTCTCCCCTTGAGCTTTTTTGCCTCGGGTGTGCTCGAGAAGCCCTGGAGAGGAAATTTGCCTTAAAGACTGAGGAACTTCGGGGCGGAGCGGGGGTTGCGGGGCGGAGCGGGGGGCGGAGCGGGCAGGACCGAATTGGCCCTGAGGCCCGGAAAGGCCTGTGTAGCGGCATTTTGTCTCCCCTTGAGCTTTTTTTGCCTCGGGTGTGCTCGAGAAGCCCTGGAGAGGAAATTTGCCTTAAAGACTGAGGAACTTCGGGGCGGAGCGGGGGTTGCGGGGCGGAGCGGGGGGCGGAGCGGGCAGGACCGAATTGGCCCTGAGGCCCGGAAAGGCCTGTGTAGCGGCATTTTGTCTCCCCTTGAGCTTTTTTTGCCTCGGGTGTGCTCGAGAAGCCCTGGAGAGGAAATTTGCCTTAAAGACTGAGGAACTTCGGGGCGGAGCGGGGGACGGGGCGGGCAGGACCGAATTGGCCCTGAGGCCCGAAAAGGCCTTTCTAGCGGCACTTAGTCTCCCCTTGAACTTTGTTACCTCAGGTTGTGGGCGAAAAGCCGTTGAGAGGCCGTTTGGGCTAAAGGCTGGGGAGCTGCGGGGCGGGGGCCGGATTGGCCCTAAGCGGAGAAAAAGGACTTAACTTTTCTCTCAAATTTCGGCAGCCCTGCACAGGGGTGGTTCGGCGTGTTTTCCGCCGGCTGTCCCGGGAAGCCAGCGCCTGTGAGCTTTTGAGCTTTGGCCGTTTTTCTAGGACTTTATGCCGACTTTGGGGGACGAGTAGATCCTCTTTTGTTCCTTCTGTTCCTTAGCGGAGGCGGTTGGGGTAAGGAACTATCAAGACTCTCAGACATTGGGGCGCCTGGGTGGCTCAGTCGGTTAAGCGTCCGACTTCGGCTCAGGGCACGATCTCGCGGTCCGTGAGTTCGAGCCCGCGTCGGGCTCTGGGCTGATGGCTCAGAGCCTGGAGCCTGCTTCCGATTCTGTGTCTCCCTCTCTCTCTGCCCCTCCCCCGTTCATGCTCAGTCTCTCTCTGTCTCAAAAATAAATAAACGTTAATTAAAAAAAATAAAAAATAAACAAAAAATAAAAAGACTCTCAGATATTATATAGAATTTTGAGTTTAAAGAACTGATGGACCAGGGACGCCTGGGTAGCTCAGTCGGTTAAGCGTCCGACTGCCGCTCAGGTCGTGATCTCGCGGTTTGTGAGGTGCAGCCCCGACTTGGGCTCTGTGCTGACAGCTCGGACCGGAGCCTGCTTTGGATTTTGTATCTCTCTCTCACTCCCACTCCCTCTCCCGCTCTCTCTTCCTCTCTTCCTTTCCCCCTCTCCCTCCCATGCTCACACTCTGTCTCTCTCTCAAAAATAAACAGTCATTAAAAAATGTTTTTAAATAAAATAACTAAATAATTAATGGACTAGCTCGATTCATTATAACATTTTTTTGAGATTGAAACTGAGGGCGCCTGGGTGGGTCAGTCGGTTAAGCCTCAGACTTCGCTCAAGTCATGATCTCACAGTTCATGAGTTCCAGCCCCGATTAAGGCTCTGTGCTGACAGCTCAGAGCCTGGAGCCTGCTTGGGATTCTGTGTCTCCCTCTCTCGCTCTGCCCCTCCCCTGTCTCTCTCTCTCTCTCAAACATTAAAAAAAAAAAAAAAAAAAAAAAAAGAATTAACGGATTAGCTTGATTCATCAGGGAAATACAGATCAAAACCACACTGAGATACCACCTCACACCTGTCAGAATGGCTAAAATTAACAACTCAGGAGACAACAGATGCTGGCGGGGAGGTGGAGAAATGGGGACCCTCTTGCACTGTTGGTGGGAATGCAAACTGGTGCAGCCGCTCTGGAAAACAAGTGTGGAGGTTCCTCAAAAAAAATTAAAAATGGACCTACCCTATGACCCAGCAATAGCACTGCTAGGAATTTACCCAAGGGATACAGGAGTGCTGATGCATAGGGGCACTTGTACCCCAATGTTTATAACAGCACTCTCAACAATAGCCAAATTATGGAAAGAGCCTAAATGTCCATCAATTGATGGATCGATAAAGAAGATGTGGTTTATATATACAATGGAGTACTACTTGGCAATCAGAATGAAATCTTGCCATTTGCAATAATGTGGATGGAACTGGAAGGTATTATGCTAAGTGTAATAAGTCAGTCGGAGAAAGACAGATACCATATGTTTTCACTCATATGTGGAACTTGAGAAACTTAACAGAAGATCATGGGGGAGGGGAAGGGGAAAAAATTAGTTACAGAGGGAGGCAGACCATAAGAGACTCTGGAATACAGACAACAAACAGGGTTGATGGGAAGGGCGGGGGAGAGGAGAAAATGGGTGATGGGCGTTGAGGAGGGCACTTGTTGGGGTGAGCACTGGCTGTTGTATGTAAGTGATGATAAACCACGGCAATCTACCCCCAAAACCAAGAGCACACTGTATACACTGTATGTTAGCCAACTTGACAAATTATATTTAAAAAAATTATAAAGAAGGAATTAATGGACTAGCTTGACTTGTTATAACATTTTTTGACATTGAAACACTGATTTTGAGGGCACCTAAGTGGCTAGGTCGGTTGAGCATCCAACTTGGGCTCAGATCATGATCTCACAGTTCATGAGTTCCAGCCCCACCTTGGGCTCTTTGCTGACAGCTTGGAGCCTGGAGCCTGCTTCAGGTTCTGTGTCTCCCTCTCTCTCTCTCTGTCCCTCCCCTGCTCACACTCTGTCTCTCAAAAATAAAAATAAATATTAAAAAGAAAGAAATGTTGATTTTGAGACTTTGGTGGTAATCGTGTTTGATTAATGACAGTGCAGCCTTACTGGCTTAATGTAAACACATAAAGGAGGCAAAAGAAAATAAAGAGTTAGGTTGAGAACGATCCGTTTGATAATTTGATGAGAGATCTATTCCTTCTGTGGTGCCTGGGTGGCTCAGTCGGTTAAGTATCGGATTTCAGCTCAGGTTGTGATCTGGGCTCATGAGTTCCAGCCCAGTGCCAGGCTCTGTGCTGCCAGCTCAGAGCCTGGAATCTGCTTTAGATTCTGTGTCTCCTTCTCTCTGCCCTTCCCCCAATTATGCTATGTGTGTCTCACCCTCTCTCAAAAATAAACAGACATTAAAAAATTTTTAAAAGAGATCAATTCCTTCCCTCCTCTACCTGGCTCTCACCAAATCCAGACTGCTCTAGGGTTTTTAAACTAGTTTAATGTTTACACATCGTGATTTTACAAGCGGCTTTTCTGTAAGGCGTTTTATAAAAAGGGCATGGACCCAATTCGGTGGTGCGCGATGGGATACAGTTTTGTATTCCCTTCCATCTGGCATTCTCTTCCATCTGGCAACTTTGTGGTCTCTAAAGTTTGATATGGACAGTAGAAGGGCTACTTTTGAGAGTCTGGACAGGAGTTTTAGAAAATGATCAGTATTGACAGTTTTTTTTTTTTTTAATGTAAATCTGACTTGTTTTGCTGTGTCGCTTTAAAAACAAATTTTTTTTTTACGTTTATTTATTTTTGAGAGACAGAGTGAGACAGAGCATCAGCGGGGGAGGAGCAGAGAGAGAAAGAGACACAGAACCCGAAGCAGGCTGCAGGCTATGAGCAAGCTGCCAGCACAGAGCCTGACCTGGGGCTCCAACCCACGAACCGTGAAATCATGACTTGAGCTGAAGTTGGACGCTCAACCGACTGTGCCATGCAGGCACCCCAACTGTATCACATTTTTTTCTAGTGGTTTTGGGGTGAAATGCTGTTTTCACCCTTCACACTTTAGATAAATTGGTGGCAAGTGAATGCTCTCCACCTTGAAGGAGAATCTTCAAATTGCTTTTGAAAAATGCCTTTGAAATGTCTTTAATGTCTAAAAAACGTATTATAAAAAAACAGATGGCTTCTTGTTCGTATGTTATTAAGAGTTTAGGTTTTCTATCAGAAAATACAAGTGAGCTTTATTTTAAGTAAACTCATTTTGCAGGACTTTGAATTTAGTGAACTGTATTAATTTGCAACTGCTTCAAGGTTGGACTCTAAGAAAGTGTTGCAGAAACTTTATGTGATGTGAAGAAGTGAAAAGGAACTAAAATTTATGCTGTGCCTGCTGCGAACCAGACATGATGCCCAGTGCCTAACTTTCATTTGGTCTTACACAGCTCTGTAAAGTAGATATTATTCCAGCTTTAGGAGTTAAGGAATCGAGGCACAGAGAGGTTAAATACCTGCTTGAAGCAAAATAGCAAATTTTGCAATTTGGATTTGGATTCAAGTATTTTTTTTAATGTTTGTTTATTTTGAGAGCAAGCCAGCCAGCGTGCAGGGGGAGGGGCAGAGAGAGAGGGAGAGAGAATCCTAAACAGGCTTCATGCTGTCAGTGCAGAGTCAGACACGGGGCTCAATCCCACACCATGACCAGAGTCGAAATCAAGAGCTGGATGCTTAACCCACTTGGCCACCCAGGCGCCCCTGGATCCTATTTTTAAAAGCCCAGTTGTTTGTATTATGTCCTAGTATTTAAAATTTGTCTACAAGAAATTGTTGCTACATCTTCAGCGTACAGGTGCAATGTGAATGAAAATTACATGTTGGGACCCCGAATATTTGTTGCCCATGTGCTCCATGACTAATGGTTCTGTTGGGAGGATGTTATGCATACCCAAATAATGAAATAATAATAGCTAACAGTGGGTGCCTTTGCCATGACAGCTGTGGTTTTAAGCCCTTGTCATGTTTCAATTAATCTCCGTATCTGTATGAGGTCTGTACTATTATCCTCATGTTACAGAGAAGCACAGAGAAGTTACACAGCTAGTCAGTGGAGGAACTGGGACCTAAACCTAGGTATTCAGGCCCCAAGCCTAAGGTCTTAATGCTATTTGATGTTTCCCTTTGTGTAACAATTACCTTAAAACCATTAAAGTGGGAGTGTTCTGGTACTTTGGGGAAGGCAGTGTTAACTTCCAGATGGGATGACTTAGCACCTTTGCTTTGTGGAGATGGAACTTGAGTGGAGCTTTGAAGGAATAGGTTCCCCTAGGTGGAGAAACGGCAGGGTGTTGTGGGTAGAGGTCATGACAGGAATGAGAGGTTCAAACAGTGCAAGATCGATGTTGATGTGTAAATGTGCCACACACAAAGAAATGTCTGGAGTCCAGTGATGGACTCCATGCATGTTGCTCCCATGTCTAACTACAGCCAAGTTTCAGCTACAGTGTAAGTAATCCGGTAGGGAATTGTCTGGTTTTAAGAGTCTAACTGCGGTGGCAAACAAACAGGAAGTCATTTATCTTTATTTAAAAAAAATTTTTAACATTTACTTATGAGAGACAGACAGAGCGCAAGCAGGGTAGGGGGAAGGGCTAGGGAGACACAGAATCCCGAAGCAGGCTCCAGGCTCTGAGCTGGCAGCACAGGGCCCAACGATGCGGGGTTCGAACCCACAAACCGCGAGATCATGACCTTAACCGACTGAGCCACCCAGGTGCTTTTAAAAAGCAGCTGGGAATTATGTTCTCTTGTTCATTTGTTTCTAGCTTTTACTCTGTAGGCTTTAAGTTGTGAAGCATTCGCTTCACAGTTTTGAATTTGTGTTTGATCTTGATTCTTACTCCTCGGTGTGGCAATAGAGCCCTTCGATTTTAAAGGTTTATTCGAGATCACTCATGGAAGAGTTTTGTCACTCTCTAAAATTCAGCCAGGACTCTCAGTTAGAGTTGGCATCGGGAGAACAGATCCGTATTAAGTTTGTGAAAAGTCTGTGAAGTAACTTTGTTATGTGTTGCTTTTCAGGAGTCGGTGGTTTGCCAGACTCAGGCGACCAGGCAGTTTCACACATAAACCCTCCAACAAATTTAGAAATAACTAGGCCCAACGCAGAGGAAGCGGAGTGCTGCTGTTGCACAAAAAAGATGTCGAGCGGCTCCAGTGAAGTGGATGTGGTTTGTATTTCAAATTGAAGATCTGTCTTTGTTCTTTTCATTCTGCTCTATTTCTTCGCTAAATTGAATTGAAGTTCTTTCAGTGAAATGGCAGTAATCACAAGTTCATGAGTTTTGACAGTGATATATAAACCTGCTATAAACATTCGTGTGCAAGGCTTTTGTGAACAGATCCTAGCATTTCTCTTGGGTTAATACTCAGGAGTTGAATTGCTAGCTCATATGGTTAATGTAACTTCATGAAACTCTGCCCCATAGTCTTTCAAAATGGTTGTGTTATTGTATAATTGTGTCACATTGTGCTATGTTTCTTGATTCCTGACGGTAACAATATAAATTATTAAACTATATGTAATTTGGTTTCCCAGAAAAAGCATTTCTTTACTTAAATAATGATGTGGGTAGTAATGCCACCTTAGTGCTACGGGCAATTTTTTTAACTTCTATCAGCCCCAATATTTTTTCATAATAATGGTAGATAAAGTTAACTGCCTATCCAGAATGTTTCTCTGGCATAAATATGTGAAATAAATCACTTTGAAAAGCATAAGGTACCATACAAGGTATATTTTTATAAGAACTCCTCTGTAGCCCATTCCATATTATTTTGGTTATGTTTTTTGAAACAGAGACATACATAGCTTCTACATATCTTTATTTTAACATTATTCTTATAGTTTAATTCATTCTTAGAGTACAGTTATTAAATGAAGTGTAATTGTTATGTATCGTATATTCACTTATTTATATCGTGTCCTATCCCCCCCCTAAAAATGTTTTAAGGTGATTAGAGATTAATTTCTCAAGAAAAATAGGTGCTTAAGTGTTTCCTATTTTGTCCACAGAGTGGCACTGTTAGATTGCTTAAAAATCAAAAGTCATGTAACCTGGTTCTTTGTTCCTGGTTAGAAATACTTGGCTTTTACAGCAGTTCCGGTGCCAGGTTACTAGACTAGTCTTTCTACCTTGAGTTACACAAGAGGTTAAGCTGGAAGGAAAATGACGTCTTAAGTGTAGCTGCGGTAATGAGAAAACAGTTTTGCAAGTCCATCTTTTCATGTAGTCCTAAGATTTACAATGGACAAGGGTCCTTGGATATCACCAATAGGCTTTTGGAGCTTCTTAGAAGTGAAATTGAAGTCCTCGATTTTTCTTTCAGTTCTTTCACCTTTCCTCTTAATTTGTTAATAAATCTTCCTTAGAAAAGAACACGAATACCTGCTTATGATGATGATAACACTGTTCTTTATGCATATGAACCACATACTGCATATGTCCATAATGTAAGTAATGTTAATCGCCATTTGCCAAATATATTGACATGCATCCATTTTATTTATTTATTTATTTATTTTGAAGTATATTTATTTATTTTGAGAGAGACAGAGACAGTGTGAGCAGTGGAGGGGCAGAGAGCAAAAGAGAGAGAGAGAATCCCAAGCAGGCTTTGCACTGTTAGCACAGAGTCCGATGCGGGGCTTGAACTCAGGAAACCCTGAGATCATGACCTGAGCTGAAACGGAGAGTCAGACGCTTAACTAACTGAGTCACCCAGGCACCCCAACACGTGACCATTTTAAAGGAAAAGGTTTCAATTTTTCATATACTGTAGAGTTCCTCTCAACTCACACTCAAAAAATATTGGTCTCTCCTGAATTTGCTTCCTTAGCTAGTGAGGATTTAACCATTTACCTTCCCTTTCCTTATGGTAGGACGTTCAGGGCAGTTTGTACTCATTTTCAGTATAAAACCCTAAACCTAGGTCCTTATGATATAATAAATTCTTTCCATACTTCCTGTCTTACTTAGTTATATTTCCACTCACATATTAATGTTTTTATTCTATTTTGTCTCTGCTTTAGATTAAGGCTTCTGAAACCTTTTGAAAAGTTAGTGAAAATAAAAACAATTTAAATAAATGTAAAGTGGGTTTTTTTTCTCCTAGTATTCAGTTTGACTCTTATAAAAGTAAAGCATTAACTACTTAACTTTTCAAATATTAGCAGGAAGCTGTTCTATCTGACACATCCTACAACGAAGAGAAACAAAAAACAGTTCAGGACGTCCTTATTCATTGTCAGGTACAAAACTTCTGTCTCTCAAATGTACTTTTCTGAAATACTAAGTTGAAATTCTCTTTATCTCATGTAAAGTATACAATTAATTGTAATTTTGCTTTATCAGATTATTTATGATTATCACTCCATTGTGATGATTTTTAACAATTTCTAGTTAGAAGAGCATCTCCAGGTGAAAATTTTGAAATACCAGTATGTACATTTTATAGCTTTGCTTTTAAAGCCCTTAACTGGAGAAATCGATGTTATGTTACTCAATATTGAATTAATTTCCCCTACAAAATCTTGAAAAGAAATTGTCTGCTATGGATAAAATTTAGTGTGTGCCTAAATGCATTGTTGAGATATCTCAATTGAGAAAGTGTCAGCTCACCATTGTTTTTTAAAAAGTGTATCTTACATAGTTTTGAGGGGATGTTGTAAAAGTGAGCCTGTTGGTAGAGATTGATAGAAGTATGTAAATCAAGGATTTTGTGAGCTGCATCCTCTAGAGGTAATGAAAGGTTATTTTTTAAAAAGTAGTTCTTGACAAACCAAGTGTCTTGGATTAAAACCAGGTAGGGTGCCGAAGAGAGTTTATTACCTGAGTCTTTATCACTGTCGCTGAGAGTAGAAGCTGACTGCCTGCAGGGGGACTGCCTGGAGGGGACGCGGCAGGCCTGGGGTTGGGGGGGAGGACGTGCAGGGGGCGGGGTGCGGGGTGCAGGAGGGAGGCTCTGCCCCGGAGCAGGAGCAGGGCTGTCCCTCCACTTCCGGAAGCATCCCCGGTCCCCCCCCCCCCACCTCTGCCGCGCCTTCTCCCTGAGCCACTGGGAAGACGTGGGCTCGCGCGCCTACGAGGAGAAATGCCCGGGGCCTCGAGTTACGGCCCTGACGCGGGCCCTCGGCGGTCCCCGCGGCTCCCAGCGGGCTCGCTCGTTCCTTTGTTGGACCCCTTCCCTGCCCTGCCCAGCCCAGGCCGGTTGCCGCAGCACCGCCATCTTTTCCTTTTCCGTCCTTGCCCGGCGTCCCCTTCTGGAAGACCCCAGCCCTCCGCAGCCCGGGAGGCGGAGGGGGCGCCCGCCCGCCCGCTGCGCCCTGGCCCTTCCGCAGCTCTCTGGCCAGCTCCCTGCCGGTCCCCACGAGCTCCCAACAGCTCAGCCCCCCGCTTCTTCCTCTTCCTTCACGGAGGCGAGGCAGGGTGTGAGGCAGAAATCCCTCCCGGTCCCAACTGCTCTCCCCAGGGCCCACCGAGTAGCCTGGCATCTGTCCTCGGGGCGGCGTCTCCCCTGTAGGGCGAACAGCCACACCTGCACGGGGCTCTGCCCCCAGGCCTCTTGCCCTGTGCCGGGACCCCTCCCTTCGTCGGTCACCACCTCCTGTCCCTTCAGCCTCGGTCTGCATCACTCTGCGCACGTCCTCCCGCAGCTCAACAAAACCTCCTCTTTGGGCCCCCCATCCGTCTTTCTGTCCCCCTGTCTCTCTCCTTCCCTCGAAACGCTGCTCTTTGCACGTCGTTTACGCTCACTGTCTAACGTGTGCCTTCCCGTGTTCTGTTTGGGTAGTTTTGAATCTGCCGTTCCTTCTGCCCTCTATGCCCTGCCATGCATCTTTAGCTAGCGAACACCGGCTCGTCTTGGAATTCTCGGCGTAGACCTCTCTGGAAGGCCTGCCACGACTGCCGGCCTGGGTTCGGGCTTGCTCTTGTGTGCGCTTAGCCTCCCGTTCTTACCTGTGCCGTGGCCGTCCGAGTGTAATAATAAATAATACGAACATCAGCGGGTGATTGAGCGCTAGCGGAGCGGTCGGCAGGTGGTATCGTGATTACGTTCGTAGTGACATCATACTCCAGCGCCTCACTTTGTCCTCAGGGGAACTCTGAGAGATGCGCTCATCTCGATTCTTCTGTAGGTGAGGAAACGGAAGCACAGAGAAGTTAAGCAACTTGCCCAAGGTCACACAGCTGATAAGCATCAGAACCCAAGCATGTCCCCCTAGCGCCTGCGCCATTTACCTCAGCATTACAGACCGGTGGGTCTCGCTGGATCAGGCAGCAGAACCACCTGGAGGGCTTGTGGAAACAGATCGCCGCCCCCATCCTCAGGGTTCCCCCCTCAGTACGTCTGGGGTGGGAGACGGTGCCTTTCCGACAAGCCAGTAGGCGATGTGGATGCTACTGGCCCGAGGCCGCACTTGGAGAACCACTGCTGCGGCTGCTGGTCACTTGATTGAAATCATCCCTCACCAGCTACAATGGGAGTTTCTTCCGGCAGGATCCGGTGATCTTGTTTTGTTGTGTTGTGTTTTCTGTCCATATTGCTGGCACCTAGCAAAGCAGTTCTGACAGGTCATAGGCCCCCAAGAACTGTTTATTGGAATGAATGGAGGAATGAAGGGAAATGGTTCCAGCCTCCAGTTGAAGTGTATTGTTTCCCTGAATGAAGTTTCTGTGTATTTGAAGAATTCTCAGGTTTTATTAGTCCCGAACCTGGTTGGCCTGTACGGGACATGCACTCAAAGGTTTTGTAAGGGTAACTGTCGATGGCCTGAGTTAAAAATACTTTGAAGCCAGAAGTCACATCTGTTATATCTGGCTCACTGTTCTTTCCAGAGTGGAATGCTCACTGCCTAGGAGTTCGCACCGTCATTCTATGCAGAGAGGCTCTTTGGCCTTTTAGCAGATTTGAAACTTTCTTTCCTAAAATAGCATTCTCCTTGACGTAAACCGACTCCGTCCTAAATGTGGTGGCTTATAAGAATGGTAGTACATTTACTTGCGGGTAGTAAAGCTTCTGAAAATGCCTGTATGGCATGAGTAGTTGAGTAGGAGGCTGGGGCCCCTTATCTCAGCCAGCTCGGCTCTGTGTCACCAAAACCGGGCGTCAAGTGGGAAACGATCTTTCTGATGGCTTCAGAGCTTTCCTTGTTTCTAGTAGTCAAAATTTGGCTTCTTGGTGCTTTTATGTTACTTTCCTTTTGAAATAGAAACTAATAATAGCTTGTATTATATATAATAGGTCATCTATGATGCCATTCAAAACCTGGATAAGAAATTTGATGTCATTCATGGAAAAGTTTCAAAAATCCACCGTTTACGTGTGAAATCAATATGGCAAAATCGCGTGAGTGTTATAAAAATATTTGCTCAAGTGTAATCGACCTCTGGTTTATAATGATGCCAGTCAGTTAGAAATCAGAGAGATTTCTAGCAAGGCTAGATTGATATTAGCAATTAGCAAGGCTGATTGATATTTGCTGTTGCAGCAGATGGGAGACTAAAACTTTTGGAAAAATGCTAAGGTTTAGGTTTGAGGAAGTGTGTGACAATGAATATATTGATAAGTATAATGTATAAAATTCAGTTAAAGTGTAAAGTTGTGAAACAAAAATCATATAATCAACATGGAGCATTCATCTTTAGTAATAATAAAGCTGTGTTACATAAAAAATACAGTAAAACCTTGGATTGCGAGTAACTTGTTCTGCGAGCGTTCTGCAAGACAAGCAAACATTTCTGATAAATTTTAACTTGATAAACAAGCGATGTCTTGTAATACGAGTAGTGTGTGATACCGAATGTCCCACAGTCACAACTGAGCCAATGGTTCTTGAAATTCGCTTTGCTAAACAAGTGCTTTGGATTGCAAGCATGCTTCCAGAACGAATTATGCTTGCAAACCAAGGTTTTACTATATATTTACTACTTCCGTTGTTTCCCTTTTACTCACTGACAGTTGGTTTATGCTGGGTTTGTGTCATTTCAGAAGCCATTTGGATATGCATACAAAAATTACAATTACCTGCTTTCCAGAAAGATCAGGTTTCAGAAAATGAGGAAAAAGGAGACTCCTTCTTCCTTATCTGAACCTAAAAGCTATAGCCCAACTATTCCAGTAGAAAGGCCCAACTATGATTTCCAGAGCAGCTCTCTAGAAACATCTTACCATGCAGAGCCAGAGTCCCCAGAACGGGATCCAGAGTCACTCTACCAGCGGCGGGAATCGCGCATGAGCCAGAGTCCATCGCTTCTCTCCAGCTTCACTGCACAGTCATACCAGCCATATTTCACACCCGATCCAGTACAGGAGGGCTCCTCTTGCATACCTTGCTATGATAGCCCAGAGGCCCACGGCACCACCAGTCTCTTCTTACCTCTCCGAGCATCCACGGCAATACCTGAAGGCTCGTTGACACAAGCTGATCCCGGTTCACCAGAGAACCCTGACATGATGGCTTTTCCAAGTTCAGTGGAAAATGAGAGCCTCGGCCATACTGCCTCCTCCCTTTACATCCCAGGCAACTTTGGTGAGTGTGAAAGGACACTTATTACAAGTAGCACGATTTAACCTATATTCCTCAACATGCTTGATGCAAGACCATTTCTCCCGACCTAACATCTCTTTCAGGGTAATGACCAGGTCAGGTTTGATTTGTCTTTTTCTCTCCCACTGAAGCTACAAGTTCACCTGTTGGAAGTAATCCAGGTGTCTTGAGAGACTTCCCTGCGGACCCTTCAACCTGGTCTGTGGATGAAGTGATCCTGTTTCTGAAACAAGCAGACCCTGAGACGCTCACCCCTATCGCTGACCTCTTCAGGCAACATGTAATGTATATTTTGATCTGGTTTTCCTGTCATGATGCTTTGCTTTGCTTTGCTTTTTAAAGTAAGCTCTAACCCAACATGGAGCTTGAACTCACGACCCCAAGATCGAGGGTCGCATGCTCTACAGACTGAGGCAGCCAGGTGCCCCTGCCGTAATTCTTTTGAATGACCTCTGTGCAGGCCTTTCTGTTGGATACCAATTAGGACAGATGGTGGGAGAACTCTACCAACCGATTTTCCATGTGTGAGAAAGTTGACTTTGCCCAAAGTTAGATCCGTAAAGGCTGGATTTAAATAGGAAGAATGTGACAGGCTGTCCTCCTTGTTGTGATGCCCAGTGAATCCAGCAGCTGATTCCATTTGGCTCAGTTCTGTTAACCTTACACGCTTATTGACAATTTGGGATGCTGATACTTTCATGCCATTTACAAAGCCGCATCCCGGGCTAAATTTTTGGAAGTTCTAGTTGTACTTAGTAGAAAAAGTACAGAAGCTGCCTGACAAAGACAGTCTATTAGGGGTTTCAGGTCTTTCCAGACAGTACAGTTTTATTTTTAAACCAGAACTTGTAAAAACCAAATAATATTCTTCAGCAGCATCAGTTGGTCAACTAGTAAAGAATTTGAGGAGGATGCCTTGTGACCATCAAGTCGTATTTTTATAGTGTTTCCTAAAGAGTGAAATTAGTGGCCACATATTTGATGTAATGTGTTCAGTATGGCAAGGAAATCATTAGTTTTTAGCATCTAATTAGCTTTAGACAACTAACTGATTAGCTTTCAACATCAAAACACCGTATAGCACATTTACAGTTTGTATTGATGCTGACATATTCCAGGCTGTTCTAAGAAAGTGAATGGCCATCTGAAATTCATTTCTACCATTTATAGTGTTTTACTCTTTGTCACAGATATGCAATATTTTATTCAACACAGTATTTAAAGTTAGGTAGTAGTTTGCGGGGCACCTGGGTGGCTCAGTTGTTTAAGTGTCCGACTCTTGGTTTCATGAGATCACGGTTTCGTGAGTTCGAGCCCTGTGTCAGCGGTGCTGACAGCATGGAACCTGCTTGGGATTCTCTCTCTCATTCTCTTTCTGCCCCTCCCCTACTCACGTGGTCTCTATCAAAACTTTCATTAATTAAGCAAATAAGTAAATAAAAAGAAAGAAAATAAAGTTAGTTTGCTGCTTAGGACATTTTTTTTTTTTTAACGTTTATTTATTTTTGGGACAGAGAGAGACAGAGCATGAACAGGGGAGGGGCAGAGAGAGAGAGGGAGACACAGAATCGGAAACAGGCTCCAGGCTCCGAGCCATCAGCCCAGAGCCCGACGCGGGGCTCGAACTCACGGAGATCGTGACCTGGCTGAAGTCGGACGCTTAACCGACTGCGCCACCCAGGCGCCCCAACTTAGGACATTTTTAAGATATTAGGTGAACTTTTCTTTTTCTTAAAATTCTAAGTAAATTTACAAATGATCAAAACATGCTTCACTGTACAAATTATATTTGCAATAGTTTTCGTCAGGCCGATGCATACTTTCATAGAGAATACACATCTGGAATGAGCTGCTCTCTAGTTGGTATTGCATGTTCTTATATATAAAGAAATCGCCATTCCGTTAAAAGATGAACAGATGACTAATTATTGTCATTTCCTTCTGTCTCAGGACATTGATGGGAAGGCTCTGCTACTCCTCAAGAGTGACATGATGCTGAAGCACATGGGGCTGAAGCTGGGGACCGCCGTGAAGTTGTGTCACTACATTGATGGGCTTAGAGGAGAAAAACACATTGACAATTGAAAAAATGTTTCTGTACACTTAGCTTGGCCTTCATTTAGGGAGACCAGTGCCATCTTGGGGTAAAACCATTTCCCTGCCCTTTAGAAGTTGTTGTTGTATAGAAGGTTCTTCTACAAACATGTCATATCCAGAATTGCAGGGCTCCGTTACAGTCTAGTCTACTATTTTAGAAGCCATTTAACATGTTAGTATTGGCATATTCACATTGGTTGTTGGTTCTTTACATCTTTTTATTATTTCATTATATAGTTTACAAATGTACTTCATGCAGGAAACAGAAACACCTCTAATTTCTGTTCATCTTTTTCTGTAGAACCAAAATAGCTGGATCCCAAAGAGAAAATATCAGGGACTGGCAAATTCTGTAATAAAACCCATGAGCCTTCCTTACAAGAAAACTTAAAAGACGCAAATATAGGTATCATCTTTCTACAATATTTTATGTTTGTACTGCAAGGTTCTGTTCATATTCTGTCAGCTTCCCAAAAGGGAAAGCCATATAAATTATTTTCCTTTCTATTATTATTTCTACATATGTTATATTTGTTCCTATTTTTTAAAAAAAGGCAACGTTATAAACTTTCTTGAAATATTCTTAGCAGTTTTTGGGTAAATTATAGAGTAGTCATTTTATACAAGAGATAGTTATTTTAAAACTTCCATATTTTGCATAAATTTGGACATTGCACCAGGCATTCAATGCTCACATATCTCTATAAAGGTGTCTATGTCCAGATTTTTAAAAGATGTATATTTTAGTCTGTGTTTATTCCTCATAAGGATACTGTTTCATATTTATATTTTATTCTATATATGAAGTATACGCACAAGTACATCTTTTCTTTTTGAATTTAAAATAGCGCTTTGTACCTCCACATAGGTAAATATTAACAATATTTAGTGAGATGTTTTTATTCTGTTAAAAATACTCACGTTATTTGCCATCACTACTGATACCTCCGACCTTACTCTTCAGGGTTTCCTTCCAGGGAAGTTCTCTGTCTTATGCAATGTTTCTAGTTAACTTGCTTTCTGAGCCAATTATCCTACTAAATTTGGGAAGATATGTTACTTCTGATTGGTCATTTTGAACTTTATTTTAAAGATTAGGACTTTCAAGTGAAACATGTTCATTTTTATTGTTTTGTTATTTATTACCTTGTATAACATTTGATGTTATATTTATAAGCTGTGAGAATTGGTGCTAAGTGTATTAGCCATTTGTTATTAAATGCCAATAAAATGTTCACCGGGGGCAAAAATGTACATTTTCCTTTTAGAAAACCAAGTGTGCTTTATAAACACATGCAATTATTTACTGGGCATCTGTGATTTAAAAGGTGCTTTTATTTTTGTTTTTCATTTCTTTTATTTCTTATAAGACCAGATTCTATTTTAAACTTGATTTTCTCTCAAATTGTGTGAAGATGCCAGTGCCTGGTTGAACAGTCCTCAGGTGTGTTTGTATGAATACTATGTTTTACAGTTTTCAGATTTAAAAATTTAATAAAGTTTAAAAAACACAATAATGTCAGAGCCTCAGACTTGAGTTTATTCGCTTTCACCGCATGACATTAATGCACGTACTTATTAGAGTTGAAGAGGCACTCTAGTAAGTTCGTGGGTTTCTGTGTCCAAATACTTGAGTTTTAACACTTGCCCTCGTTCTACATTTAAGCGGATCCCTCGCAGGGGGGCCTGATCTCTCGTAGGGCCTTAAACCGGACCCCGGGGGAGCAGTGCGACGTGACCTCGGGGAGCTTCACACATCTGTCCTCAAAGCCTGTTGCCCGCCGTGGTATTGCTTGATGATGGGAACGAACGTGCCAGAAAACGCCAGTGCCCCCGCACATCTCGTCCGCCCTGAGTTCCGCGTCTGGCTGGCAATTCTGGCTGCTCCTCTGCCACCGGGAGCCCGAAGCCGTTCTGCCTTTGTGCGTCCAGTTCTCCCAGCTTACGGGTGGCCAAGCCTGAGAGGCTGGGGCCTGGGCTCGAGTCGCCTTCGGCGTCTGATCCCTTGTCCCCCGCCCCTGCACCAGGAGCTACTGCTCCATGCCTTTGAACCCAGAAGCTCCTACCGCTGCAACAGCGGGTCTTGTAGTTCATTGGGGACGACGGGGCCCTCCCTCGCGGAGGCTCCGGGGCTGAGGCGCGAGTGCCCGGAATGGGGGGGGGGGCGGGGGTACCTCTTCGCTGAGAACCTCTCGTTCTGCACTGTGTGCTTTGTAACCTCTTAGTCCAGAGAATATCACGCCACGTGAGGCTCTTGTGAAGCGTCGGGGCTTTCAAAACCGATCTTTCCCCCGGTTTTGCCTCTCGGCGCATCCTTCCGGCAAATTCCTCAAGCTGAGCTCGGCGGCCCTCTGGGCGCGTGGAGCATTTGCTTTCGTCTTTGCACGATTGCTCATCGTTGCAACGTCTTAAGATGTGCATTCCAGAGGAGGACTTGCCACCCTTAAACCCAGGCCCCCTCTGTAGGCATGAAAAAGCCATGCCCTTCTGTAATGTTAGAGATTGGGAACTCAACGTTATAACTAGCTAGGCACGATGTAGTCGGGAGGCAAGATACCGCGTTTTCAAGCTACGTCCGGGATTGTATTCCCAGTCGGCCGAGTAACTGAAATAGGTGTGAAATTCTGGGGCTGTTCGCACAGTGAGGTGCTGGGACTGGCTTCTATTTAGAAGTCCTCTGAGGGGACCCAGGGAGGGGGGGAGGGAGGGCTCCAGGGTATGGAGGACGTGCCGCCCAGGGCTCACGTTCAGAACGCGCGGCAGACGGTGTTCCTCCCTTGACCTCCCGACACGTCTCCTCTTTTGTCCTGAAGGTTGTTGAAGCTGAACCTGGAAAGCAACTCTCCACGGTGAGCATGCACTTGGAGCATGCGCTCTGATCGAGCTCGCCCGCTGTCCTTGCTATACTAGAGGCACCTGGAGAGACGGGACTATCTTCTCTGGCTTTGGCGGCGCTAGCAGCCCAAGGGGCCACGTTTGAGGACCAAGCGACCTGCCTCCTCCCCTCAAGCTGCCTAGAACATAATCGAGGTGACCGAGCGTTCATGGAAACGAGAGCCTCAGGATGCGTGTGATACAGCACGTGAGCCGGTTCCTAGCGACCACGAGTGGTAAGCGTCCTAATACTCCAGTAATTCTGTGTCCTGCTCTTCAGCTGAAGAACCAAAGCACTGAATCAAGCTCCTTCGTTTGGGGAAATAATCCCTCAGGGGCAAGGGGACGGGCAGGGCAGCCTATGGCCTCAGGAAGCCCCCCTCTGCCTTTGGCGCCACTGTTGCACCTGCCTTTGGCTGGCCCTGGCTGTTCAAGTGCATTGACGTCGGGTGGGGTATACATACTCCGCGAGGCACAGAAGCCAATCCATTGGGAGGAGGACGAATGTATTACATGTTCCTTTCATTATTTTTTTATTTATATTTCTTAAGATTAAAAAATTTTTTTAAGTATTTATTTTTGACACAGAGAGAGACAGAGCATGTGCAGGGGAGGGGCAGAGAGAGGGGGGACACACAGAATCTGAAACAGGCTCCAGGCTCTGAGCTGTCGGCCCAGAGCCCGACGCGGGGCTCGAACTCAGGGACCGCGAGATCACGACCCGAGCGGGAGTCGGACGCTTAACCGACCGAGCCCTCAGGCGCCCCCCACCCACCTTCCTAAGTTCTCCCCTGTGCAGCCCGGAAGTGGCATTTCCCAGGCCCCTTTTCCAGTAGGGGGCTTAGATTCTCCCACAAGTGGGGAGGAAGAAGGGATGGAGAAGCAGTTTTTCTGTGGTGGCTGCCTGGGACAGCCTTTGGCGTCAGCAGCAGGCAGACGTGCATTTGACCAGTGGCCTCTGGATGTCGTCCTGACATTTACCCACTTCATCGTGCAGGAGGCCGAAACCACTGAGCAGGCTTCCCTGCAACCCCTGTGCTCCCCCATCTCTAGAAACTGCCTCCCTCATCTTGGCCCCCTGCCTCCCAGCAGCTATAGAAGCTTCTGGTTCTGTATTAAACCACTTCCATTCTGCAGACTGAGAACGTCGTGTGTCCCCTCTCAATCTACCTCCCTCCCTATAGAAGCTACCCACTGTTGGGAGGGAAGAGCAGAAGTTCCACAGGGAGGCCCTTTCTGTTCTCTAGTTTAAATAAGCGAGTACCTTTCATCAGACCTAGGACTCCTGTGGTCTCAAGATGCGCCACTGTCTTATGGACCAAATAGGAGAGAAGAACGTGGCCTATGGAATTGCACACCATGATCATATATGCAGGCAATCTCATCGATGTTAGGATGTGGAAAAAATGGGTGGGTTAAGACATAAAATGTCGGGGCGCCTGGGTGGCTCGGTCGGTTAAGCGTCCGACTTTGGCTCAGGTCATGATCTCACAGCGCGTGAGTTCGAGCCCCCCGTCGGGCTCTGTGCTGACAGCTCAGAGCCTGGAGCCTGTTTCAGATTCTGGGTCTCCCTCTCTCTCTGCCCCTCCCCCACTCACACTGTGTCTCTCTCTCTCAAAAATAAATAAACTTTAACAATTTTTTAAAAAGACATAAAATGTTAACTCTCAAAAGCTGAACAGGTAGTTTTAAAAGGTTAATGCAAAGAAACGAAGAACTAAAGGCCGATAACGCAAGCCCAGTGAACGAACGGCAAGAAAAGAGCAACGCTAGTCTGAGCTTTGGAACAACCACAGCCCGGAGGAAAACAAAAGCAATCTGATCAGATCTGCCGAAAATTCACAATTATCAAGATTGAAACGTGAACGGACGGCCAACAGCATAAGCAGAGGGTCTTGCCATGAGCGTCTATTTTACCTTTAGGCATCAGCTGATGCTAGACAGAAGCCATCACGCTTAGCAGGTCATTTAACAATTGCCTTACATCCAGCAAAGAAACAAAAGAGGGAGCTGGAATGATTCTAGATTAACACTGTCTTAAAGACATGTCGTCCAGACGCCACGGGTAGACTTTGTTCAGATCCGGATTAAAAGACGCCAACGGTAGGGGTGCCTGGGTGGCTCCGTTGGTTAAGCATCTGACTCTTGATTTTGGCTCCGGTCCTGCTCTCACGGTTCGTGAGTTCAAGCCCTACATCAGGCTCTGCACTGACAGCGCAGAGCCTGCTTGGGACTCTCTCTCTCCCTCTCTCTGCCCCTCCCCTACTTGTTCTCTCTCCCTCCCTCTGTGTCTCAAAATAAATTAACAAAATTTATTTTAAAAAGCCAACAGTAAAAGGCGTTTATGAGACAATCCAGGAAAGGCGAACGCCCGGTGGATATTAGTTGCCAGTAAAGAGTTACTCATTTATGACCATGTGGCCGCGCCAGACTGTAATGGTGACCAGAAAAGTCTGTGCCCCACAACACCGGGAAATGGATCTTGGTAAACAGCCGGCAGTCTCAACCATACGTCGTGATCCCACTGGCAAAATAGAACACATTCATACCTTTCTGAAATTTGCCAATTTCCTGGGTGTCCCCCCTTCTCCCCGCCCCCCCCCCCGCCATTATGCTCACATGCCTGGGTCCTCTAACCCTCCCTCCCTGCCGTATTTTCTCCATAGCACTTAAACTTGGGACTGATTATATTAGTTCTAGCCCTCGCCTCTTCCTTTCCCTGTAAGAGGATCTTGCATCCGTCCATTGGCATGGGGCTCGCGGTTCCTTCTTGAAGACAAAGTCTATCGCCCACGCCGTCGTTGACCCTGAACTCTGCTTTGGCCAACGAGACATAAGTGGCCCTGAAGCACATCAAGTGCCAGCAGAAGCGTTACGATGGCTTCTTGGTCATCTCTCTCCCATTCCCCTCTGCCACGAGCACAGCTTGTGCCACGCAGGGGCTGCTCCTTCAGACTGGTTTCGGGAGCAAGAAGGCACGTTGGGGCAGCACCAGGCCAACCCACCGCCTCCTACACAGCGTGTGAGTAAGAAGCCGATGTGTGTGACTTACTGGGTTTGGGAGCCTCGGCAGCACAGCTCAAAATAAGGTGCAATGTAGCCGACGCACTTGCTGCCATCGTGTTTATTTGTACACCGGATGTCCTCCCCGCTAGAACGAACTCTTCATAAAGGCAGTGAGTCTCACTCGTTTGTTTCCTGTGTCCTCAGCGTCGAGAAGGGTGCCTAACGCGAAGCAGGGCCCAAGTATTTGTGCTCTGACTCATACTCCCAGGAATCAAATGTGGCTTGATTTTTTTTCCTTTTTTGGGGACTGAATTCATCCTAGCCTTTCCGCAAGTAGGAGAGTTAATGAGTTAATGCCATAAATTGCCATTTGGCCTTTAGATCATTTTCTGCTTGGTCTTACATACGTAGTGCCAAGCTTTGAAACTAGAGGGAGAAAGAGTGAGTTACCAGAGAACAGTGTGGCTCTGAAGAGAATTAACAACTCAGTTCCCAACCCGTCATCTGGCTTAACGTGACATCTCGGTCCCAGCCATGGACTCACTCCTGCCACCTCACTAAAAGTCTGTAAGAAACGGAAAATGATGGAGATGCACGGTCCCCCTGAAAACTAAGATGGGCAGGCTTGCTTTGGCTACGGTTCCGGAAATATTTCCACTAAGTCTAAGGTCCCGGGGGCCGGAGTGAGAAAAGTCCTGTGTCATCCATTTGAAGACGTACTCCCCCCACCAGCGCGACAGCACGTCTGGTTTCCGGGTGTGTGTGACAACCCGCGGCATCTTCAGGTCTCACGAAGTACGGTCATTCGTGGCCCTGCCGTGCTCTGCCCCTGGCCTTTTCATTCCCTTAGGTCAATTCCCAAACACCCGGCAAACCTGAGAAAAGGAGGCAGAGGGAGTGAGCCTCTTTGGGGAGGTGAGCGAGAGACCCCACGGGCCTAGCGTTGCAGGTAGAAGCCACAACAAGAGCGTCCCTGGTAGCGGCGGGCGCGCACTGGCAACGGGACTTTAATGTGTGTTGAAAAAAGTATTTAACGTGCATTTTAAAAGATGGGAGGAAGCACCCCCGGAAAGGTGCTAAATGCTTGGCAGGCTGCCCGGCAGGGAAGAGTGAAGGAAAGAGTTTGCTCCTTCACACCTTAGGCACCTTCCTGTCTAAGTGAGAAGAGAGCATCGCCCTCCGGGGGAGGGTGGGTGGCTCAGTCGGCTGAGCGTCCGACTCTTCATTTGGGCTCAGGTCTGGATGCAGGGTCGTGGGATTGAGCCCCACGGTGGGCTCCACGCTGAGCCTGCTTAAGACTCTCTCTCTCCCACTGCCCCTCTCCCCCGCTCACTCGCACGTGTACTCTCTGTCTCTCAAAACAAACAAAAACCCTCCAAATACTTGGGTAACTTACAAATGTCCAAAATGTGGCAAAGGCGAGGTAGGCATGAGATACGCCAGGTGACCTTTGCCCAGTGGAGAGGAGGATGAGCCACCCGCCCGAGGAAGTGTCGCTTGAACCCAGACCAGAAGGACGACGAGCGGGGGGCGGAGGGACGTGTGCTTTCAAGGCCAGGGCCACTGAGCCGGGGTGAGCTGCTATAAACACGCCCATGTCTCTTCCAGTAGATATGCGGTTCTTTCTTGTTTTTTAACGTTTAATCATCTGAGAGAGAGACAGAGGCAGAGACAGAGAGAGAGGGAGCATGAGCTGGGGAGGGGCAGAAGGAAAGGGAGACAGAGGATCTGATCCGAAGCATCGTCAAGTGCAGAGCCCGATGAGGGGCTCGAACCCACGAGGCATGAGATCACGACCCGAGCCGAAACTGAGAGTTGGGCGCTTAACCGACTGAGCCACCCCGGCGCCCCTGTGGTTCTTCTGAAGACATCATAAATACATCCGGTGAGCATCTTATCAAAAAGCCTTTACCTTTTTTCCTCATGGGAAAACAGTGGTGCCCACATCATTTGCTGAACGATCCATCCTTTCCCGACTAGTTGCAAAACATCACCTTCATCATACATTAAATCCTGAAAGAAAACTGATAAGGAAGCATGCCAATGTTCAGCTTGACTAGGTATGACACTCGTACGAATGAAAACAGGATGCGCGTTATTCTTCCCCTTTTATCACATTAGCAAACATCAAAAGCAGTATTAATTATTCATGCTGAGAAGTGAATTCGGTACAAACACATCCGAAGGGCAGTTTGAAGATATCTATATGAAGCCTGACTAGGGCCACAGTAAGGGGACTTTCAAAATTAAGTAGAGGGGACTTATTCATAAGGAAAGGCATTCGTGCTCCGTCCATCCAAGTAGGTCACGGGAGTGGATGTGTAGGATGACTCCCTGGCGGATTCTGTTGTGTGTTTACATACAGATGTGTTTACATTTCTAGAAGACATTTGGGAAGATATACACAAACATGTTTACAGTGGGCGTCTCTGGGTAGGTGGGATTCTGGGTCTGTTTCATTTCGTTGTGCTTATCTTTACTTTCTGATTTGTCTGCAGTGTATTGCTTTTACAACGATTGTTTCATTACAAAAACACAGGCCATATCATGTTCAAATCACTGTGGAAGATAAAAGAAAACAACACATTGCCATTTAGTGGGAGGCAGAAACCGCAAAACCGTAACAGGAAAGCATAACATATGTCAGAGGGTCACTTTAGTTGAATGGGACGTACACATAGATTAAACACCCATATTAAAAAGATTCAAGGATGGGTTCTACAAACAACTGTATGCATTTACCTACCTTGTCATTTGCTTTAAACATTACAAATAAAGGGCTGGGCAGGCGGTGATCCGCAAATAAACAAAAAGTGGGCCGCGGTGACGATCCTGATCCCTGCCAGGTAGAATTACAGGCAAAGAGCAGTCAACGCATCTGGAGTCCTTACATTGGTAAGAGGTTCGAGTACAGGGAAGGCAGACCATAAACCAGTATATGTGATCAATTACATCGAATCCAGAAGGAGGAATCAACACCACATAGACCATATGGGTACTCGAATAGAAATGCAATAGAAGAAAAAGACCTTATTGTGTCTTTCAGCCTTGAACATAAGTAAGCCAAATTAAAGGGCAGATATCGGTAGATAAAGGGTAAAAAGGTATTGTTGATACACATTAGACTCAAAAAGCGAATTCAGTGTTTTCAGGGACGCACGGAACGTTCACCAAATTGAGGACGGACCGAGGTCGCAAGTGCACTGTGCGTTACAGAAAGCAGAGTTACTACGGGCTACGGGCCGCGACGTAAAGTGAGAAGTTGAGGGGATAGTTCTGAGACACCACCGACAAAAACGATCATCACGCCTACCTTTCTAGCTACAGCTTCTTTCCCGAACGTTCTCCTTGAGTGCCAGGCCTATACCGTCGTCTCCCCTTACCCACGGACTTCGGTTACCCGAGGTCAACCAGGGTCCGGAAGCAGATGATCCTCCGGGAGCACCATCAGGTCAGCAGTAGCCTGACGCCAAGTCACAAGGCCTGCGTCTCCTGCCTCACTTTATCTCATCACTGACACAGGCATTTTGTCAGCTCACAGCATCACAGGAGGAAGAAGAAGGGTGAGTGCAGCACGAGACATTTTGAGAGACAGACCGCGTTCATGTAACTTTCATTATATTGTTACAATGGTTGTATTTTGTTATTTTTTTAAACTGGAAAAAATTGACTTATTTATTTATTTTGAGAGAGAGAGAGAGAGAGAGAGAGTGTGGGGGGGGGTGGGGGGGCAGAGAGAGAGAGAGAGAGAGAGAGAGAGAGAGAGTATCCCAAGCAGGCTCAGCGCTGAGTGGAGAGCCCGGTGTGGGGCTCCATCTAATGAACGGGGAGATCATGCCCAGAGCCAAAATCAGGAGTCGGAGGCGCTCCCTACTTTATCATTACTTAGTGTTGTTCATCTCTTTCTCTGCCTCCGTGAGAAATTGAACTCCATTTGAGGTATGTATGTACAGGGAAATCGTGGTATATATAGTGTCGGGTACTAAGCGCGGTCTCAGGCTCCCGTTGGGTGTCTTGGAACGTGTCCCCTCGAGGTTAAGGGGATTGCCGTACAGCCGGTTGTCTAGTGACGTCTCCACCCGCGAGCCCAGACACATCTCATCCTCATCACACCCAACTCTTCTCCTGCCTTCTCTTTGCCAATCCACCCCTCTCCAGTCCCGTGTTGTCAGCAGCACGCCGTCCACTCTCGCGTCCGAGCCCCTGACACAGCGACTGCCACTGTCGTCCTCGCCGGCCGCGGCCCTCAGGTCACCAGGTCCTGCACATCCTACCTCCCGCGACTCTCTCTGGTCCCCTGGGCCCCCCAGTGTGTCGTTCCCCGAGCTTGCTGCCAGATGGCATCCTGGAAATGCTCAATTTCCTCCCTGTGAGCACTTCCAGGGCTGGTACTTTTATTTATTTTTGTATTCCCAGGGTTTAGCCCAGCATCTCCCACGTAGAGATACTCAAATGTCGGTTGAAAAAACAAAAGCACACAAAAGCCAAATTTCTTCTTAAAACATGGCCCCATTTCCAGTATGTCTCCCAGTTAAAGATAAACTAATCGTTACTGATGTTTGTACTTCATGAATCCAAGTGTGGCTCCCCACTACCACCATGGGACACGTCACATATGTTTGAACGGTCACGAAAGATGAGTGATCCAGAGGATTCTTGTGACCAAGGCAGACGCGCCTTGTAGGAGAAGTGAGGAAATCCTGACCGTTAAGTATGAATATACTGAAAATTTTGTCCAATTCATGAACCAAGTGCTTCGAATAAGTGGCTTGGTGTTCCGGGTGTGTGTGTGTGTGTGTGTGTGTGTGTGTGTGTGTGTGTGCTTAACTAGGATTTGAAGATCTAACTGTGACTTGTAAACACTGAAGTTTTAATAAAGCTGTCCTACGTCCTATAGACAATTTATATCTTATGTCTCCAAACCAGTTGGTGGCTGATGCCATTTTGTTTGAGCCAGGCTACTATTTTTCTCTACAATGGAGAGGCCACTTTTTTCATGCTTTGGACTTGGAAGTTAACAATAAAAGTACAAAGGGTCAGAGATGTGCTTATTGTTGGTATCTCCAATAAAACACCTGTTTCCATCGGCTCTGTCAACTATTCCCTTCTTTTTAAAAAGCTTTGTGATAGTACATTTCAAGAACCTGTAAAAACAGAAGAGTAAAAGGAACCCCAGACCGATCACCCAGCTTCAATAATGATCAACTCATGACCAGTCTTGTTTCATCCATACACCCACCCACACCCCTCATTTCCAAGTTGTTTTCAAGCAACTATGACTTACCACGTAATCTAAACAGGTCAGTGTGTATATCGAAAAGATAAAGAGACTTTTAAAAAAGTAACCCTAGGGGCGCCTGGGTGGCTCAGTCGGTTAAGCGGCCGACTTCGGCTCAGGTCATGATCTGGTGGTCTGTGAGTTCAAGCCCCTCGTGGGGCTCTGTGCTGACAGCTCAGAGCCCGGAGCCTGTTTCAGATTCTGTGTCTCCCTCTCTCTGACCCTCCCCCGTTCATGCTCTGCCTCTCTCTGTCTCAAAAATAAAGAAACGTTAAAAAAAATTTTTTTAAAGTAACCCTACTATTGTCACACTTTAATAATTCATTTCTAATGCTATTCTGTAAGGAAAGGAACCAGGGCTCCTCGGAGAAATGTCTGACCCTAGGACTGGGGCAGGGAACATTCCAGGTGAGTCTGGGGCATCCTGTAGTGTCAGAGGGATGTGCTCCACAAAGCACCCACGGTGGGGTATTTCAAAGCGACACAGGGGCCAAGTGAAAGAGCTCCCAGCGGTTCAGTCTGGAACAATTTGAGCAACAAGTGAAGTAGTGTAGGATTAGAACCTAGCGCATGAACGAAATCCCCACGAGTGCACACTGCTGTAAATGAGGGAGCGAGGAAACAAACAAATGGGGGAGAAGAGACAGGAGAACCCCAAATTCTGTAGATTCTCACTCTCAAGGGTGGAGCACTGCTCCCCACTCCTTAAGTGTGGGGTGTGCAGAGACTTCCTTCCAAAGAGGACAGTGTGGACAGGGGCAGAGTGTACGTTTCCAGTGGAGAGACCCGATAAACACGACCTCAGCCAGGTGATCAGGGTCAACGGCACCAGCCATCGGTCATGCTGATAGCACGTCCCTCCGAGACAATGTAATGAGAAGGGCATTTCACCCCTGCCGTCTTCCTCCCCAGAACCCATCACCCCAGTCCCATCATGAGGAAAATCACCAGACAAATCCCAGCTGGGGAACATTCTTCCAAATACCTGACCAGTCCTCCTCAAAACTGCCAAGGTCATCAAAAAAAGGAAAGTCAGAGAAACTGTCGCAGCACAAGGAGGCGTGCACGGTGAGTGAACACGATGTGGTTTCCTGCATGGGATCCTGAAACAGAAACGGGTGAAAACCAAGGAAATCTGAATTCAGGGTGGCCTTTTGTTCGTAATAACGTGTCGATATTGATTCATTCTTTGTGGTGAATGTACTACAAGACACTAGCAAGCGGGGGAAATGGGTGTGGGTACTCTCTCTACTATCTCAGCACCTTTTACCTAAATCTAAAACTATTCTAAAACTTAACAATTAGTTTAAAACTTAACCACTCCTTAAGATCACTAAACATCCATGCAGTATTTAAATTTGTGATTATCCCAATGTCATCTTTTTAAAAAAAAACTTTAAATGTTTATTTTTGAGAGAGAGAGAGAGAGAGAGAGAGAGCGGGGGAAGGGCAGAGAGAGAGGGAATCACAGAACCCAAAGCAAGATCCAGTCTCTGAGCTGTCAGCACAGAGCCTGATGCGGGGCTCGAACC
The DNA here is from genome assembly GCF_018350175.1 of Felis catus. NCBI lineage: Eukaryota > Metazoa > Chordata > Mammalia > Carnivora > Felidae > Felis > Felis catus. Next base: position 14,175,616 of record NC_058386.1, read on the forward strand.
CACATACTGCGAGATCACGACCTGAGCCGAAGTCGGACGCTCAACCGACTGAGCCACCCAGGCGCCCTTGTCATCCTTCTTTTTCACAGGTTGATATCCTACCTCTTTTAATTGTCTGTTATAGTGCTGTCCAATAGAGATATAATTCGAGCCATACACGTAATTTAAGTTTCCCAATAACCACGTTAAGGAGTAAAAATAGGGGCAACTGGATAGTTAAGAGTCTGTTAAACATCAACTCTTGATTTAGGCTCAGGTCATGATCTCACAATTCATGAGATTGAGCCCTATGTCGGGTCTGTGCTGACAGCCCGGAGCCTGCTTGCGATTCTTCCTCCCTCTCTCTCGATGCCACATCCCCTGCTCTCTCTCTCTGTTTCTAGCTCGCTCATAATATTTAAACTTAAAAAAAAATAAGTAAAAATAAACAGGAGTTCCTGGCTGCTTCAGTCAGTGGAGTGTGATCTTGATCTCTTGATCTCGGGGCTGTGAGTTTGAGCCCCACATGTGGTATCAGTTTGCTTAAAAAAAAATTTAAAGAAGTAAAAATAAACAGGTAATATCAATTTTAACATTATGACTTAATCTAACATATCTAAAATATTATCACTTCAACATATAAGTAAATGAAATTATTAAAGAGATAGTATACACTGTTTTTGTGTCTTGTCTTTAAAGCTCGATGTGTGTTTCGCACTTGGAACACATCTCATTTCAGCCTGGCCCCGTTCACGTGCTCACCAGCCACGTGTGGCTGCAGCATTGAAAGGCCCCATCGAACAGGTCAGATGTGGGTCTCTAAGTCCCAGACCAGCAGTATCAGCTTCACCTGGGAGCTTGTGAGAAATGCATATTCTCGGGCCCACCCCAGACCTGCAGAATCAGAAACCAAGAGTGGGGCCGCCCATCTTTATTCTTTGATTTCTCAACTTTTCAGAACCTGGGAGCAGGGGGCGGGGGGAGGGGTGATATTTCCTGGAGTTTGGAAATCTCAACATGCAGCATAAAGTTGGTATCTAATACCTCTCTCTCTCTCTCTCTCTCTCTCTCTCTCTCTCTCTCTCTCTCACACACACACACACACACACACACACACACACACACGCACACACACAGAGTCAATTATCAGGTTCTGTTGCTTCCTTCTGTAGCACACAGCTAAGTCTCTTCATCCCTTTTGGCATCATCTCTGCTGTAGTATTTTATACACACAAGTTACCTGTGTTCATGGTCAATCCTTCCTATCCTCTTCAGGATGTTATTCACCATGAACCTGAAATAAATTTTTACATCAGCTGGATACATTTGTAAACTTGTGGCCCTCCGAACTCTAATAGGATTCTCCCCTACCTGGCTAATCTCGTTTCTGGCTGTGTCCTGGCCCACACACTTCATACCAGCCAAGGCATCTTCGTCCTCTTTCCATTTTCCGTACTCTCTTATCATTAAACTCATAAACCCCATTAGAAATATTGAAAGCAGCTCTTTTCTCCTCACTGTGGAAGATGTCCCCATGATCCCATTTTCCTGGTCCCCACACCTTTGTGTATTCCTCTCCCATTGAATGTGGTTGGACTTGCTCTCTGCTTTCTCATGACTAGATCCAGGAGAAGTGATGAGATGTCAGTTTTGAGACCAGATTGAAAAGACTGTAGCTTCTGTCTTAGGCACCCTCTCAAACTGCTTGCTCTGGGGGGAGCCAGCGACCATACCGTGAGGCAGCCCTTGAAAGATCTCAGGTGTGAGGTCCGAGGACTACCAACAACTTTGTGAGTGAGCTGGGAGGCAGATCCCAACTCCACCGCCCGTGGAGCCTTCAGATGAGATCACAGCCCCGCTGACAGCTTGACTGCCACCTAGCGAGACGCCTTGAGATACAGGCAACTGGCTAAGTCACTGCCAAATTCCTGCCCCACGGAAAATGTGAGAGAACAAATGTTTGTTGTTACACAACCATCTCTAAGTGAAACAGCCATTCACTTTTTCTGCCCTGTTTTTAAAGGCAAAAGTTTTGACGATTATTATCCTATCTTCCCCCAAACCTCACCACCGAACCCTTCTCCCCCCGATTCCCTCCCTCCACTGATAACAACCACAAAATCTGCTGGAAAGCTGTCTGTCGCCTACGGGCACATGGGAAATTCTTGGCGGCTGGTTTCTGTTTCAAGTTCTCATCTCTCAAATCTGAGCTGGGAAAATCTTTGCCCAACATCCCAGTGAGGTTTTGGAGTGAATGCTCTTTCCTGTAAAGGAAAATGTGCAAAGTTTCTTCTTGTTGCATGAAATAGTTGATTTGTGCAACCTGCTCCGGTAGTTATTTGTATGTCTTCTCTCTGATGGAGTGCCTGGCTCTTGTCTTCACTTGTCTTTGAGTGCGTGCGTGTGACACAATGAGGTCAACTCTCAAGAAGAAGAAGGAGTTACTGCATATACTTTGTGGGCAAGTTATGTGTGGTCATGTAGATTTATTTCTTCTTGTTCGGTTTCCCCTTTTATCCTTTTACAGTATTTTCTTGTTGCCTGCTTTTCCTATAATGAGTATATATCTAATTTCTGTATGGGACGTTGATGTACAATGTACCACCAGCATATGAGGGTCACCGTTTGGAAACGACGTTTGGAAACGTCGACAGTGTGAGGATTGCTGGTTTCTAATGTGGCATCTTGCTTTATTCATTTCCGTACTCATCTATTTCAGAAGTTAGCGTGGATGCTGCTGAGATCCACAGCAATGTTTGTGTTAGAAAAACTGCAGGTACACAAGAAATGACTCTGGTTAGGAAAGTGTGCCCCGAAACGATCCCTTCCTGAGACGCCTGGTTTCATCAGTGACGTGCGAGCTTCCCTCCGTCAGCCGACTGTGGAGAGGCACTGGCCAGAGTGGAGAAGGTCGACAATGAGCACCGAGCTCCACTCCAGACGTTGCCAAACGTTTGCACGGCCTGCTAGTGGATATACTTACGACAAGAGTGCGAAGGGTCGTGAGCTTTGTGATTATGTAATAAGTAAAGCGAATGATTAAGGTGTGGTTGTGGTCACTCTGCTCACAGAACACGTGGCCTCCAAAGATGTTTTCATCGCCTCGGTCCACAGGTGACACGTGGTACTCGTACTCGGAGCTGACTGGGAGAGCTCACGTGGCCCTGCTTACGTGCACCAGGGCTGGGTACAGCGGCTTTCCCAAGAAGAGGAAAACGGAAGATGTGGAGAACGTGAAGCGTTGCTTCTAGCACGAGGCTGTCAACGGTTTTTTCAGGCTCAAGTGACTGCAGACATACTTTCGGGCCGGGCCAGGTCAGTGGCCGGGCTGTGAGAAGCTGGCTGGGTGTCGTGCCCGGGTGCCTGGAGGGGGCTGCGTCCGCTTGGGGCCCCCCCTCCGTTGCCCCTAAGGACAGCAGTAATCCCTGTGGTTGTTGACATGCAACAGTTTGAGTCTTAGGCTCCAGATCTTCCAGTGTTTCGAAAGCAAGTAGAAAGGCCGATTGGAGCGTGAAATGTCCCAGTTTTAAGATGTGGGCGCAGGTGTATGCAAACACAGGCCAAACAAAATGTGCACGCAGGCCTAATCTGGCCTATGTGTTGCCAGTGTCAGATCTTAGCCCTTTGGCCTGGGAACCTGGGATTCTGAGTGGCCCTTTATTTATCTGTGAGGTAAAGCCAACCCCAAGTTTCTAAGAAGAATCTTGGCTCTGCCCGTGAGCACTCATCCCCCCGGTCCACCTGGGTTCAGGTTCAGATTCTTCATGTTCACAACAGCCCGTGCTCGGCCCGCCACTAGAGCAGTTGGGGGCCACACCGAAAGGACTTCACATTCCCTGCATTCCAGGTCCCTTCCAGGCCGTGTGATCTTGAGGCACGTGGTGAACCACAAGTGTCGAGAGAGTTTGAAATGTGGGCTGGGTATTGGGGAGTCATTATGAACTTGCAGGGCTGAACGAGGCCTGGAACAGGAAGGCCCCTGGGTCACCTTCGGATGGGATCTCAGGGCCCGTGGGAAGCACTGAAGGGATCGTCAATGGGGGGTGGGTGTCTCACAGCCAGACCAGCATTCCGGACATTCTGGACAGATCATTCTGGCAGCTATTGGGGGTGGGGGTGGGGCGAGCCATCAGCAGACAGAACCCATCATCCGCTATGCGCAGTGCCCTTGATGGGATCCCGTCCAGGCCTTCTCTTTGGAGGCGACTCCAACATCTCCGTTTCACCTTTTTCCGGGCTGTTCTCAGAGGCGGAGGTGTCCGTCTCAGGATGGCCCGATTTGTTGGGTGAAACATAGCCAGCAAATAATCAGGCACAACCACCTTTCTCTTGAAAATGGGGGAAGGAGTTCCGTTCAAGATTGCCCGAGGTCGGGGACCACTGCCAGGAAAACGTGGGACTGGTGTCACAGCCAGGACAGAGGCAAGTGAGGAGAGGTCCCGACTTCTGAGCCTGGTGGCCGGCGCGTGGCCACCCCGGGCTGGACAAGGTGTCGCTCAGGCCGGAGCAGGGTGGGGGCTCGTTGCCACGTGGCTCCCCAGAGCCGGGTCACCACTGGTCACCAGCGCTCCCCGGTGGTCGCCTCCCAGGGGTCTGAGGCCCAGACTCAGCCCGGAAGGCAGGCTGGCTGCGGTCAGACCGGCACAGCGATGGGGAGGTGTCGGCTTTCACCTACCGACTCCTGGCCCGTCTCCTTCCTGCTCTCTGCCCCTCGGAAGCCCCACTCCTCCCTCCACGTCTGTGTCTCTCGCTCTGTCTCCCTGGCTCGCTCTCTCCCTCTCTCCCACGCATTCTTTCCCTTCCTTTCTCTCTCTCTCCCTCCCTCCCCCCCACACTCTCTCTCCCTCGCCCACGGACACACACACATCTCGGGTGGCAATCGTTAGGCGGGCCTTGGGGCCCATCCCCCGCGTTGCAGAGGTTGTCACGGAGTCGACTAGAAGCCCGCGGAGAACCCCGCGCCCCACACGGTCAGCGCTGCTCTGTGAGCATGCTGTACCCTTGTGTCTCGTGGGCAGAGTGGGCCGCGGTCCTCTGGGTCGCATGGACAGTACTTCCCAGCTCTCCTTGCCGCACCCTGGGCCTGGCTCGCCGCTTCCTGCTGCACGGAAACCGGGTCGGTAACGTGAACCGGCCGGGGCGACGCGAGAGCCAAACGCACGGATCCGGTGACCGGCTCCACGCGGCCTACAGAGCGGTGCCCCTCAGCCCGACGCCCGAGAATCCCCCGGAATGGGGCAAGTTCAGCGCCCTGCCTCCCCTGCCCCGCGCCCCGGGAACCTCTGGGCCCCAGGCCTGGGCGCTGGGACTCCTTACAGCTCCCCTGGCGAATCCAGGGGCAGCCCGGGTTAAGGACAGGCACCTCGAGGGGCGACGGGTGGCGGCCCTGGCGCTGCGGGCAAGGGGCCCGCCTCCCCCGAGCCTCCCCAGTGGCCCGAGTCAGGGGCTCGCGCTCCCTCGGAGTCCTGGCCGTCTGTCCTTCCCTGTGGCCTTCGGACAGCCCCACCGCCCTTTGCCGCCTGCGTTTCTCTCGTCCCCGCGAGGGTCGGGGCAGCCGCTTGGGCTCCGTGCGCTCTGAGCACGTGGCGTCCTCCGGCGTGTCGTTCGGCCTCTCTCCCTGGCTTGGCTGAAACGAGGTTTTCCATCCACCACTAAAGGGTGAGGGGGCTCCTTCCTGAAAGCTTGGGCCCCCGAGGATTTTCGGTCTGGATCCTTCCCACGAATGTCCTCGAAGTTGCTCACAGACTAGCTTCTTCCAGAGGACCAAAGTCATTAGCAAGGTGCCTGTGTCCCCACCGCTGTGTGTGCGGGAGTGCCCTGCGGTTGTCGCCGTGGCTGCCGGCAGGAGGCGCTGTCCTCCCAGCAAAGACGGCGTGGTTACAGGGTGGTTTCTCCCCAGCGGGCCAGCCGAGAAGCAGAGGCTGTTCTGCCTTTTTAAAAATCCCTTTACTGCAAAGGCTCCTCTCTCTGTGTTGGAGGTCAGGAGCTCTTACACAGGATGAGTGAGGGATTCCTTTTCCACACTGACCTCAAAGACCCTTTCCCGTAGTTATTTCATATACAGTTGCCCCCAATTTGTCTAGTAGCTGTGCTCCTGAGAGGCTTCCCACATGCTAGATCTTGTTTAAAGGGCACACAAGAAACCTCTCTCATCGAAAAAAGGAACTACCGTTATCTCTTGTAAAGCGAATTTATATTTCTAATTCAAATAAAGGTTTATCTGCCGTAGGACATCAGATATTTATAAGAAGAGTTTGATAAAAGGGAGAACCGCTCTATATATTTACCTCAGAGGAAGGCCCCATGGTTGCCGGCCCCTGGGGCTGCACAGTGACACGGCGTCGCGACACAGCTGCCCCTGGGCCGTGGCCTTCAGCGGACCATGAGGCTGAACCGCCAGCTGCCTCTGGACAGGGCTTGTCCCTGGGGCCCATCGGCTACAGGAGCAGGAGGGAATGCGCCCTGGTTCTGGAGGGCCGCGGGCATGTGCCTTATGTCACTGATCCCCACTCCCCACGAGAATGCCACCGAGTCGTGGTTCCACAGATGAGGAATCCAAAAGAGAATCAACTTAAAGAACAGGTATCACTCTGATTCCATGGTCAGACTTGCCTCTGAGGTTTTTTTCTCCACACCAGTCTCTTCATCTCCTTTTCTTTTAAAAATTTTTAAGTGTTTATTCAGTTTTGAGAGGGAGGGAGGGAGGGGCAAAGAGAGGGGAGGAAACAGAATCCAAAGCAGGCTACAAGCTGTCAGCACAGAACCCGACACGGGGCTCGAACTCACAGGTGGCGAGATCATGACCTAAGGCTCAGTCGGGTGCTCAACCGACTGAGCTGCCCAGGCGCCCCTATTCCTCTCCTTTTCTGACTAGTCCCTTCTCCTGGTGATGGGTAAGTGAGCAACCCTCTCTCAGGCCCAGAAGGAAAATGAGATGACATTGAAGATGCTTCAACTATTAGTCAGTAGCCTGGAGGAGGGCATGAAAGTGCTTGGCTAGACACCTACCTTTGTGGAACGAAGTGGAACCTAAAAATATGTCAGCTGCAATTAAAGACTTTATAAAATCAGGAATTTCTGTGACATTTGTTGGCCTTGCTCTCTGTCACTACCCATAAACAAAATGTAACACAAAGAATGTATCAAGCACCCTGTCCTTGGTGCCTCAAATGCATTACCTCGTGTATTTTATTATTCCCATTTTACAGGTGAAGAAACGGGAACAGAGAGATGAAGTGACTTGCGTGAAGTCACACGGGAGAAAGGAGAAGTGGCAGCTGAATCCAGACTCTGGCTCTAAAGCCAGCACTTCTAACTTCTATCAAGAGTCCCTAGCCACCTCCTAGCTTAAATTAAATTGAAGGCTCCCTAAATGCCATGCACTGTGCTAGGTGTAAGAGATACAATGAACTTGACCTTGGCCCTAGAGCAGTTTATGGTATGGTGGGATGGACAGACACATGCTTTCAAATGAGTGAGATGGACAAAATGATATATGAGTACACATGTTGCCGTGGGAGGGTAGGAGGCAGCTTATGCTGGAGTAGTCACGGAAACCTTTCTGGAGGACGAGTTATTTTGAGCTAAATCTTGAAGAATTAGCCAGAGGGAGTGTCAGGGCACTGAAGGGTGGACCCACAGAAGCTTATGCTGGGAACTGTTAACCTTCTGTATTCCTGGAGCTTATCCACAGGGGTGAAGGGGAGAGCTCCAGTCACAGAGGTGGTCTGGAGTCTGATCTCAGAAGGCTGGAGATAGGAGGCCTCTTCAGGGTGTAAGGATAAATCCAACACCAGAAGCGTTTACATCCCGGAATGACATGGTAAGACTTGGCTTTTACCAAAACTATTCTGGTGGAAGATAGAAAAGAGATTGGAGGCAGTGGCTGAAAATGGAGGCATGGTCCCCACCCAGTTCTGAGGCCATTTTGAAAGTCTAGGCAAGGGGGGCACCTGGGTGGCTCAGCCGGCTGAGCGTCCAACTTCAGCTCAGGTCATGATCTCATGGTTCTTGCGTTCGAGACTCCCATCGGGCTCTGTGCTGACAGTGCGAAGCCTGCTTCAGATCCTGTCCCCCTGTCTCTCTGCCCCTGTTCCGCTTGCGCTCTCTTTGTCTCTCAAAAATAAATAAGTGTTGAAAAAAAACTAAAACTCGAGGCAAGGGGTGCCTGGCTGGCTCAGTCAGTGGAGCATGGGACTCTTGTTCCTGGGGTTGTGGGTTCGAGTTCCACACTGGGTGTAGAGATTACTTTTAAAAAAGTGAAATCTTTAAAAGAGGAAAAATAGAAGCATGGGCAAATGATGTTGGTTGGGTCAAGAACAGTAAGTGTGGAGGAAAGGAATGGTGGATTTGGGGAAGATCAAGGAGGCAAAGTGAGCAAGAGGGGATGTGGGAGGTGAAGGAGAGGGCAAGGTGACAGAGACCAGCCTCCTGTTTCTCACTTGGGCAGTGGGGAAGGGGCGGTAGAGGGTGTGCAGCTCAGTTCAGTCCACGGCTGGGGTGAGGCAGGGAGACGCTGCATTAAGTTTTAGGGGTGACGAGTCTGAAGTACCTAGAGGATCGCCCTGTGAAGATGGCAGGTAGGACCTCGGGTGTCTGAGTGTGAAGGGCTGGCGATGGAGAGGAATCAACACAATGAAGATGTTGGCCACCGCTAGCAGAGCAGATGGGGGCACAGTGTGAGGGCACGCGGGTGAGGACTGCAGCCACAGAGGGGGGCTGCGTCTGCAGCAGAGAGGGAGAACAGGGTGGAACATCAGCCTCACTGTCCGGAGGGGAAAGGAAGACACACTCGGGAGACAGGAGAGTGTGGCGAGAGGTGCACCAGGAAAGCTAAGAAGGGAGTGGGGTAAAAGCACCCAGAGAGTAGGCGAGATGGGGCCTGAGAGATGCCATGGCTCCCTGGGTAATTATTGTCACTTATAACATGAAACAGAAGCAGCACTTCTGGATGTTACCAAAGAACAAAAAGAAAGAAAGAGAGGGAGGGAGGGAGAAGCAAAGGAAGGGAGGGAGAAACTTCAGTGAGACACTGATTCCAACTTCGTTAATTTGGAAATTTGCAATGGCCCGAAAGGATTCTGTTGGATTTTAACCTTCATGGTGGCAACAAGGGAAGGGTCTAAAGAGTTAATAAATAGGACAGGCAAGTTCTAAGCGAAATGTCTAAAATACAGTGTCCTGTGCATCTGGTACTTGCATAAATCACCAGGATCCAGAATAAGCCCACAGGAGAAGGGCCTGACAGTGGTCGAGTCAAGGGCAGGGGCCACTACAGCCAAGAAGTGATAAATAAGAAAGTAAAGAAGGGACTCTGTGTTTCAGTTCAATTAAGCAACTGTCGAGGCCTTCCTAGCTACTCTGCACTGTGGGCCATGGACGCAGCAGTCACTTCTACGATGTGGGCCCGTCTCAGGGAGCTTCCAACCTAAAGCCCAGAACCTCGCTTGCTCAATTAGATGGGAGGGAGAGGCCTTCCCTAGAGTCTCACTGCCCTGTAGTGGGTTTCAGGGAAGTGTGTGGAGGGAAGGAGCCACAGAGGATCTTTCTAGACAGGACGCTGGGGCTGGGCTTCACAGGGCAGTGACAAGGCACTTGCCAGGGGAGTGGGGACCATCTCGTGTTATGGGCCAGGTTACGGGTGAGAGCCCGTTGGCTAGTGATGGCTGTCCAGGCATGCCCTGCCGTCATGGAAGAAAAGAAGGGACATGAAAAGGAAGCAAGGCACCAGTGTGCAGTGTGCACTGGGGACGGGAGAGCGACACAAGCTGGAGACAAATGGCTCTCTCCCCTGGACGCCCCGCAGGGCATCATGTCATTCCTGCCTAGGCCAGTCACCTGTGGCCAGGACAATGACAGAGTCAAGGAAGGGTTACCCCTGCCAGGTGCTTGATGCATTTCGAAAAGATTCCCATTGAAAACAGTTGCAATAAAACGGTCTCAGGGCTTAAAGAATGAGCCCTCCATTATCTGGCTCTTCTACTGCCTGCCAGGTCGCGTTCCCCCACCCCCTGCCGCACAAAGAAAACACACTGTTCTCATCCACCCTCAAGTACCTTAGGAGCACCCATTCACCTACAAATAGTTGATACCCTCTTCACCAATAATGTTATCCCTGTACTAACAAGATTCCCCCATGGACTTCTGCCAGGCAAGACCTTGTCAGCCGGTTTCCATTAGTATGGCACTTGAAATCATAATGCTGCATTAAAAAAGCATCACTTGATAAGAACCAACTTTCTGTTCTGTATGCTGGCCTTGCCTCAAGGAGGACGGGATTCATGAAGGCATTTCAACAGTCTCCACTGCCACCGTGGCCACGTTGGGGACAGATTCCTGCTGCATCCTGTAGTCAGGGGACGAGTCTTTGCTTTGTGAGGATAGTGCTTGGGTCCTTGACCATTTCTCTGGTGCTGGTGCCCAGCCCTCCTTCCAGAGGAGGGAATGATAGTCGGGAACCTGGTCTCCTAATTCTGAGCTCGGAGGTCACTGGACCACATGTGCCCCGAATGTCCCCTCTGCTCATGGAGAAGATGTAAGAGAGAAAATAGGAGAAGGTACACGGCTCTGCTATCCGAAGTCCTGATGGAGAGGGTGCTGTGGGGTGACAGCTGCTGTAGTCACAGGGCCAGGCGGGACTCCAGACCAGAGCGGCTGCTGTTGTGTGATTCTTTTATACACTGGTCTCCTTTGTGTGACTTTGCTTGAATTAGAGGCTGTGGCCAAATATAGTTTGAACCCTGGGAGAGAAATGGTGAGGACCAAGCTAAAGGCCTGGGAAGGCCTATTCAGGGCAAACCACTTGGAAGAAGGAATCCAAGACTCAGAGAAACGAGACAGGGACCGATGATGCTCCCAGCAAAGTTCTGACGGTAAAGAGAAACCTGGGAGAGTCAGATGGGCAGGGTCCACAGGGAAATGAGGAGGTGTAAGCAGGAAATAACTAATCAAAGACGTCAGGGCCCAATGGGAAGTGGAGATATGTTACCCGAGGTACATAACTGACCAAAGATGGGAAGGAACTAGTTAGCTCTAGGAGGCTTTGCTGGAACCCACAAGCAGTCCCAATTTCGATCTGGGGTTCTTTTATTATTTTTAAAAAGATAACAGCTTTACTGAGATACAATTCACATACCATACAATTCACCCACTTAGATGGTACAATTCAATTTTTTTAGTATATTCACAGAGTTGTACAACCATCACCGCAGTCGATTTTAGAACATTTCCGTCACCTACCTGGAGTTCTTGACTCTACAAAGTAAATGGAGAAACTGGGGAAAGAGCAACCCAGATGACAGAAGGACTACACAGTAGGAGCTCAGAGAGCGCGAGAGGAGATGGGACTCGAGTCCAAGGGAAGGAAGCCGCGGAAAGATCTGGTGTTTAAAGGAGGAGGAGGTTCGGCTTTTGTTTCCATTAAGGACAGGCAAAAGACTAGGCTCAAGTGCATCAAGAAGAATTCACGTAAAACATGAGGAAAAAGTAAAATACACCCAACTTCCTGGCAATGTTTGTAACTTCCTGGGTGAGGCTGCCCTTGCAAATAAGACTGACGAACGGTCATCATAGGGTGAGTTTTGACTAACGGTGCCTTCGAGTTTCATGGTGCTGGTGAGGCATCCCTTCAGAACTGGCTGAGTTCCAGCCCTTTTTGTGAGGTGTCGTAGATTTGCTGAACCCTGTGTTCTAGGGAGAAGCTTCTAGAGGGCCCTGTTACATGCTGGATGAGTGATGGCCCTTTGGACGAATGAATAGTTTCCAAAGGATAGTTTCCTGGTCAGATCAGGCACGTGGTGGTAAGCCAGAAGATAGGAGTAGGGTACCAGGTACAGATCTCTATCCCGGATCATTTCTTGATTAAATTCTTTCTGCAAAGAGTTTATCAGGTCCTGCTGTGGACCAGGTACAATAAAACAAACCCTGGGGATAAAACAGTGTTTCTCAACCAGGGGTGACTTTGCCCCTCAGGGGACTCTTGGCAATGCCTGCAGACATTTTTGTTGTCCCGACTGGGGCGATGGGGGGCAGGTGGGAGGGGGGCTACTGGCATCTCATGCGAGAGACCAGAGATGCTGCTCAATATCCTACAGTGCCCAGGACAGTGCCCTACAACAGAGAATCATCCGGTCCCAAATGTTAATAGTGCCAAAGTGGAGAAACCTTGAAGTCAAGAAATAAGGTTCAGTTCCTGCTTTCAAAGAATTTGGTCTGTTCATTGTTTCTTACCGTGGATTGAAATGTGACCCACTGAAAATTTCTGCATTGAAAACACCTCTCCAAGTTCCTTATGTGAAGGGATTTTAAATAAAACTGAATTCCCAGAACCATTCGGGACTGACAGCGTGAGGCAATCGATATAAAGAGGTTCATTAAATTCTTACTAATTGACTGGTTATCAAACCTTCGATTTAAAAAATTATTTAAGCAGAGGGTGGACGGCTTCCAGGTGACTTATCTTTATCAGCAGGGTGAGCCTACACTTTTTGAGTGTATATCTAGAACACAGATGGAAAATAACCTACAAGTTGGGTTAATATAGTAAACCTTAACAGTTCATCTCCTTTAACTTGAACTGGTTCACAATTTCGGCAGGGCATTGCTACAATCTCACTTTGCTTAGAAATCCCTTGGTCTAATAACAGTTTCAGTTGGATTATTTGCAATATTTGGAACTAGTTCTTTCCAGCACTCATATATGCTACTTACTATAAAATCCACCAATACGTTAATTAAAATAAATAGCAATTTATTAAAATGGCACCCTGAGGACCCCAAATATACCCTATTTTGTTTCACTGATGTGGGAGGTCAGTTATTTGACCTGGTGGTAGTGAGCTGTTCTGGAAAATTGCCTTTTTTATTTAATGAGGAGTAAAGTCGGCCAGAATGACCTCTCACGCTTTTTTCCCTGCTGTTAAAGTTTTCAGCTTAGCAGCTTTTGAGTGTGGCTTTTAGAGGTTTGGCATCACCACCCTTCAGCTTGAAATCTCCCTTTACAATTGTACCAGGTGCTCTGGGCATTGCAGTTAACTGGAATGGTCTCGAAAATAATTGAAAAAAAAAATCTGTAATTCAGACTCTTCACTAATTCATACTGGGTTTTGCCCCCAAAAGGATCCAAATTCCTGTGGGTTCATTGGGCTTCAAACCCGATATTTAAGAATCATTGCAAAGTACATATTTTAAGTTGTTGATACTTAAAAACTGAAAGCAGAAAACTCTTCTGAGCCTCAATTTCCTCACTCGTAAAATGGAATCTAAATCCTTTCCTGCTGTATTAATTATGCTGTTTATGAAGATAATCACTATATTGACATCATCTCTCAGTAATTGGCTACCTTTCCTTCCCTCCTTTCCTTCCTCTCTTCCTCCCTCCCTCCCTCCATCCTTCCTTCCTTCCTCACTCCCTCCCTCCCTCCCTCTCTCCTCCCTTCCTCCTTTTGCTTGGAGTTTTCACCATTGCAGATGTACTTTTTCATGCTTAAAGTATGAGAGTTTTGCATTTGAATCTAAACAAATCTTTGATCTCACTTTAGAATTTCCTACTCACTGTGGAGGACTTCCTTGGTTAGGACAGTAACTGTACCGTCTTTAAATCTTTCATTTCTCTCTCTAGTTTTTATTTTACCAGGAGGATCACTACCCCAAAATATGGATTTTTGTAAGTCATTCCAATTTTTTATCATTTCTGAACTGAAGCCAGCCGAAGCCATCGTGACAAGCCCGAGCAAATTATCAACATTCTTGGGGACTAATTCTATTTCCTAAAAGACTCTGAAAAGCTATTCTGTAGGCTAGTTGACCCAAACATTTTTTTTAGAAGAAATGGGAAATTAAGTCATGAGAAAGAGTCTGATAGAAATCCCGCCGAAACCTTAAACGCGGTTAGCTGGAGACAGTTGTGAGGGGTGGGGAGGTAAGTGACCAAAGCTCTCTGAATCAAGCAGAATAATGATGGGGCCTGAAGTTTGCCAGTGCCCACCCCCCACCCCCCTGTGACCCTTGTGTGGATCGCATGCCTCAGACCAGGAATCATGCTTCCAGGCTGATAATTCTTAAAGTTTGTGTTGAAAGGCTGCGAACTTCTGACTCGGGAGGGAGCATGGAACCGAACCACCAGGAGTCCATAGGCTCACCTTGGCCGCAGCAACAAGCCCTTTGTTCTTCTCCTGATTCCCTGGCCTGCAGGTAGCCAAGTGGATTCCAGTTCCCGTCAAAGGCTGGGAAGGGGGGCAAGCAGAGGGTATCACTGCCCCAGTGGCACAAGCCCGGTCCCTAGACAACACGGCGTGTGGCCCTCATAGACCTCAGTGGACACGTCTCCCCACGCCACAGCGGCCTCTTCCCAAAGCTCCCCCCCAGCCACGAATGACAGGGCCTGGGGCTAAGCGCAGCATGGGTGGGTGGGAGTCCGACCCAGGGTAGGAGACAGCCCATGCTGACTCAACACCCTGGTTGGCTGTGGAGCCAACAATTCTCACCCAAACAGCACTGACGTCTTAGGAGAAAGGGGCATTTCGAGACCCATCAAAGAGAGATTTGTGGCTTGAGGTTTATAATGTAATTAGAGGCTGCAAATGCCTTCCTTTCCACCTATATGTCACTCAGCTTTAAGCACTGGCTTCTTCTAAAGGCCAAATTGAGAATCCTGTTCCCTCAAAGCCGGGTAAGCAGCAGGTGTTCCCAGGACACTGTGAACCGGGTCCCCTGCTGGCCGGTGTACAAAGGCGGCCCCCCGGGCTGCAGGGGCAGCAGAGACAACCGCGAACGTGGTGAGAAGAGACATCAGGTAAACGGCAAGTGCAAGCCCCCGGGCACGTTTGCGTTGTTGTAGTTGAGACTAGCGCACACGCCATGCTCAAGAAACACGGCCAGAAACCCACCATGGGCGTAAAAGTGGAAAAAGCCTGCACTGTGTGGAGGCGGAGGGATGGAGTCTGGCGGGTGCCGTTGAACGGGACTAAGCTAGCCTGACGAGCAACGGCTGTGTGGTGATTACCACCACGTCGCACTCTGAAAAATAAATTTTAACGGCATAGGAAAAGAGCAGGAAAAAGAAAAGCCGTTCTGGGTGTTCAGTACAGCACCAGCTGAAATGGTAACCCTATACACAGAGAGCCTGGTAATAAAAGAACAGTCTCGCAACTGCTTTTCCTCCTGTTCATGTTCACGGTAACAGCTGGATACATACTAATTGCAAGAAGTGAAAGAAAGAGCTCTAAGTTTAAAAGCAGGCATGCCATCATCAGTCTGTCGCCAGCACGGTTTCAGACACAAGTGCGATGTGCCGCCTAGCAGATCTAGCTTAAATGTACACTCAAACTGCCTCATTTGCAGGGGCGGCTTTGTGCTGTCGGGGAAGAGCCACGGGCTGTTCCCTTCTTCCAGGTGCCTCGCTTTCGTCCACGGAGAGATGGCTCAGCCAGTGTTTTTCAGCCTCGGCACCATTGACGTTTGGGCCGGATCATCTGCTGTTGTGGGGGGTCCTGTGCCTGTGAGATGTTCAGCAATGCCCTCCGTCCCTACCCACCAGAGGCCAGGAGCATCCTCCCCAGCTGAGACAACCGAAAGTGTCTCCCGGCATTGCCAGATGTTCCCTGGGGAGGCACCGTCACCCCCAGTTGAGAACCATTGGTCTAAACTAAGGAGGAGCGACTTTCTCTTCCCTTCCCAACCCCACTCCCAAGCATCTCTATCCCAAGCCAGGAACGTTTATGGGGCATCTCCTGATCCACCAGCAAAGGACTTACCTCTCGTTCTGAGGGGTCTTCAGTAATACTTTTGGCTTGCAAGACTTTCAGTCATTCAGAACAATGCTGTTACTGCCTTTGAAAAGAAGGTCCTCTCCAGCTAAATTCTGAGGGGGGGGGGTGGGGAGGAAGCAGGTAAATTTTCCTTTTAGACACATTTGTCGGTTTTGGTCTACAGAAGGCTCAGACACAGAATTCTCCACACCCAGGGTCTACGTCAACTGGAAAGGGCCTCGGGTGCTTGAAACTCACCTCCCCACCTCTTCCTTCTCTGTGCCACATTTTTACAAATGAAGAAAGCAACGTTTAGGGGGGAAAGTGACTGGCTCCAGGCCGTACATATTCCTAGTCTTCTTTTAATGGTGGCATAGGCCAATGTAATTCTTCTTTGCCCCATACGCCTGGAGAGCTTAGGTCTCAAAACACAAAGAACTTGTAGCGCTTTACAAGCAACAGTTTTGGCCAAACCACACCAGTTAAGGAATGCAAATTTACAAAATGATAGAATGCTGCAACCAATTAGTGCAAACAAACATTTATTGTGAAATATTCATCCTACCCTTTATTAGGTATTACATCATCAAAGCACTTTGTGGCAATGAAAATAGCTTTTTTACCCCTCTGATTCACCCAATATTCCATTAAAGCTGCAAAAAATGTGCAATCTGCTTGAAAAATAGGTTGCTCTTATTTACTCATTTGTGAAAAGTCAAAAATTAAAAAAGAAAACAATACTAGCTTACAGGGCCTCTAGAGCCAATTCGCCTTCCCGCTTCCCAACTACTCCCCAAAATAATTAACAAAGATAATTTGTTTTAAATGCCTTTTTATAAAACCAATGCACCTTTCCCCATATTATAATCATAAAAATTTTAAAAAGCCATTATTTACTTTCTTGGAAAAAAGGTGGCCAGCCGTTGTTTTTTGATCGGGAGCATGTGTATTTCCTGGGAGTTCACTTTCTTTAACTTTATGCTCCTGTTTTTGACGGGTTTCCTAAGGGGCTCTGTGCTTCCCATGGGCTCTTCTCCTTGGCTATTGATGTCATAGCCCTGAAGCACGGAGTCTTCTCTTTTGAAGGAGAAGTTTTTGGTGGACACGCCCGAGAGGCCTTTGATCTTGCCGCAGAAGATGGCAGGCACGGCGTCTTCCACCGAGACGATAACCTTGGCGGCCTGGGACTCGCTCACGATCTCCATGGGATTTTCAGCCTTGACCTCGCCGCTGGGCTGGCCGGGCTGGCCGGGCAGCTGGGCGGGGTTGCTGCCGCCCACGTGGCTATCCATCACAGCCGAGGCCCCGTGTGCTGTGGCAGGGGCAAAGGGCACTTCCATGCCGCCGGCGTGACCTGGGCTGTCCACTGAGCTGCTGCTGTCATACAGTGTCTCAACGGGAGGCTCAGATTTTCGGTGGGCTGCCAGCGACAGGTCCAGGACCGCATCTTCCTGGCAGACGGGGGGACTGGCTTCGCCAGCCTTAAGCCAGGGCACCGACTTCATGGACAGATCCAGGGCCTCGTTCTCACTCCCCATCTTGATGACCGTGTGGCGGCTAAGCTGGAAGTACTCCCTCGGCTGCAGGATATCGAAGGGCTTCAGTTCCTCCTTCCCCAGAGGGCTAGGGGTGCCTTTGAAGGGGTGTAGGCCGAAGGAAGACGGCGGCTTGGGGAAACCGGAGCTGAGCTTGGACTCGGGACTCTGAGGCACAGGGATGGGGATGGGGATGGGGACGGGCACGGGCAAGGGGACGATCACAGGGTAGGGTACCAGGAGGGTGGCCGGAGGGACCAGCGGGGACAGGGGGGAGTTAAAGGGCTGAGGGGGCACGGGCGCGTATCCAGGAGGAGGCTGACAGGGTGGGGGGCCGAGAGCGCCCTGTGAGGGGAACAAATTCTGGAGCACAGCTTCAAACGGCAACGTGGGCTCCTGTGGCCGGCTGGGGATCCGCAGGTCCAGGAGCTGCGGTCGGGCCTCGGGGTCCTCGGCTCCCTGGAACAGGTTGTTGTGGATAGCACTGGAGGAGCACGGGGCCTCCTGCGGCAGGACCAGAGGGGAGTTGAGGTGCTGGAAGACGTGCTGCTCCAGCACCACCGGCAGCTGCACGGGGCCCTGCGTGGTCATGACATAGGCCGCATGGCCGTTAGGGTTGAGCTCGGGCGCAGGGCTTCCCTCCACCTGCATGTGAATGGGCATCACCACCGGGCTCTCCCCGAGGCACAGGGGCTGCAGCACAGTGGCCGCCACCTTCAGAGCCATGCCGCCCTGAGACTCGGCTGGGGGGTTCAGGATGGATGGGGCCGGCACGGTCACCAGGGCCTTCTTTACCAGGTCGGTGGAGTTGATGTTCCAGGCCTCGGTGGTGATCAGCTGGGCCATGCCATTCTCCAGTCTGTTATTGGCCAAGGCGGGAGAGGAGTCAGTCATGTCCATGGAGAGGTTCTGGGACTGCAGATCGTCCATCACTCGGCTCTGATGCCACTGGGCCTGCAAGGCAAAATCACAACATGAACCTTCCGTCAGAGACCACTTACAATTGCCTTAAGCGCTCTCTCCACGTCTTTTAAGAGTCTCCATATCTTAGTGAACCACAGAGCACACCCGTCCCTCTATGTACACATACATGCTATAGATATTGCCTAATATATACAAACACACCCAAGTGATCAGCTGTGCATGGAGAGGCCCAATTTAACAGACGACTAAGCTATAAACACAGATGATGTAATGACTAAACAGCCGAGAGAGGTTAAACAGAGTATTTCTAAGCCTAATACTCAGCTTATATGTTTAGTTTTCGCCAAACACAAAGTTCCATTCCACATTGCCGTTGGGACGGTCAAGATAACATGGAGACTTGACTTGCTCACACGCAAGTCTTGACTTACTTTACTTCAAAAACAAAATAAGGTCCTGTCACATTAGAACATTCTAAGGAAGTGGAAACAGGACATCCCACTTACAGAAAGCATCTTAAAAACTCTTTCAAGCAATCGTTCTTCCCGAAGAGGCTCGATGAATAGAAGAGCGGTGTGTTTTCACAAGGATCGGCACAGTTGTCTCACGGGCTTCCTCTGACCAATGCTATCTCCTTCCCTCCCCATAACAGGCAAGCCCTCCCCACGGAGCCAGGTGGAGACAGGATAACTGCACGAATGCTCACAGGGTCCAGTGTCGCTTTCCCTAATCAGCTCCTCTGCGTGACCCGTGACCTCCCCTAACTTTTTCTAGTTGTCAAGAGGGGACGTCGCTGATTCTAGGGCTGGGGAAATGGAACACCTGTTGGAAGCAAACGTCTTCAACGGGGAGATACTCTTCACTGATATCCCTGGCACCCCTGACGGCCTCCTGAGAGGCCCAAGGAACCCAGCACGGGTGCTTCCTGGAGGAAGCAGGGCTGCAGCTGCGATACGACTCTCCATGGAAACGCGTCCATATTTAGCCTCGTTACCATGGAGAAGGCAGGCACCATGTCTAACTCAGGGATCTGTGCAGCCCTGGAGTCTGCTTGGGCTCAATAATAATTCAATAATCCTCAGGCTTGCCGGGCAGGCCTTGGGCAGCTCAGATTCTCGACCTCACCTGTTGGAGCTGTTGTAGACTTTAGTCCCACAGTCATCTCGCGTCCTCCTCTCCTCACCCCCAAATTACCAACACACCCTCCACAACCCGTAGGACAGCCCGCCTGGCACACCATAGGAGTAGAAATAAACAAACAAGGCCTCGCTACAGGAAGGCAGCTTTAACAAATGAACAACCGTGTGATATTTCCAGACAATCAAAATGTGTCAAATGCATAGAACAAGGAGTTTCTCTGAAGCAGGAGGAAGGGCAGCAAGCAGAAGGATGCTGTGCACACAACTCTGGGGAGAAGGACTCGCTGGTAATGCCCTCAGCAGGGTGCACAGTGGTGCCTCTGACGGAGGGCTCCACAGCCCAGCACCCTAGGGGCAGGGTGTCCTCTGGAAACCAGGAGGTGACCCAGAGTGCTGGCCAATGATGCCTTTAGGGCAGAGTAGGGAGGCAGCCCACGCCAGGGCAGTTGCAGGGGCTTGCCCTAACTGAAGGGTCCTGGTTTTTCCTGAGAGGAATGTTCCCTGATTTAGCCCAGAAAATATCACTTGTTCACTCATTCCTTCACACACGCATTCATTCATTCACTCATTCAACCCACTGATTGGCTGAGCGCTTACTGCACACCAGCACTTTGCTGGGGGCTGGAGATGCTGTTGTGAGCCTGACAGACAAGGTTCCTGCTATAGTGGAGATTACAGTTCAGTGGTGCACACGTCTTTCCACGGACAGAGATTTGCTAGCATGAGAAGGCATCAAAGTTACGTCAGGAGAGGCATCAACATCAGCAGGACGAAGCTTTGGTGGCCACTTGGTCACGGCCCTGTAAAGGACCTGAGAACCTAGGATCTCCTCCAGAAGGGTCTGCCCTGTCCTTCCCAGTGGCCAAGACTCTCAGGGAGGGGTGAGCAAAGGCTAAAGGGAAGCTGGGGAGGCGCCGGGGAGGACAAGGATGGCAATGGGAAGAGAAGGCACCCACAGCCACCCATCTGAGGTGGCTTCTGATGGCCTTCGAGGTAACTACTGGGAGAGGTCAAGACATGTTCTGTGCCATCTTTGGGCTTCCTGTGAGTTGAAGACTGCTTGCATGTAAGGGGCTGCACCTATCTGCCCTTCTGGACAAGAGAGCCTCCCCTCCCCGGCCCACACTCACCTCTGCCTCCTTTGCACACCCCTGCCCCCTCCCAGGCAGAGAAGGCAGACTTCTCAGGGCTTCTTCCCTCGGCTCTTGGTCCACAACTTAGCTCAGGTGCCAGCTCTCACCTCTTCCTGCCAACCTCACTCCTTTCTTGCCTGGCCCTGGTTCTAGGCCTCCCACTCCCCCAGAACCTTCTGGTTCAGAGTGTGAGGAGGGGACCTCGCCAGGACAGGGGGCCCCTGTTCGTTTCACAGATGGCCAGAGCCAAAACGGACTGGGCATTTACCATGTGCCAGGCCTCTGCCAAGAATGCTCAGAACTTTCCATGCATTACTTCACTTAATCCTCAGAGCAACCCTATGAGGAGGGGCCTATAGTTATGCCCATTTTGCTGATGAGAAAACTGATTCCACAGGAAGGTTACGTGACTAGGATAAGGGACACTGATGGTGGGATTCGAGTTCAGGGTTAATCCCAGGCTTCTTTTCCCAGTGGAAGCTGTGAGGGCCACACTCGTTCGTGCGTTTTGTTTCTTGGCAAGAACAGTGCTCTCCAGCCGCCTGTTCAACACCAAGTGCATGTGCCTGCAGAGCTGTGTAAAAGAGAGCACTCGAGCATGAGATTTCTTCAAAGTGGTGGCCAAGTCCTTTCCAGAAAATCATCGAACTGGTTGCTTATTCTCTTTTGTCCACCAGGACCCTCCTCTGTCCCTCTCACCGGGGAAGGAGCCGAAGGGTCACCAGAGTTCCTGTCTTTGGGGAGGACAGCCCCCACGGGGCGCCCCATGACTACTTTGGCCAAGTAGTCAGGCAGGTCCACAGCTGTCATGTGGGAGGAGAGGGAAGTGAGATTGGGCCCACGCTTCCATTCCGCTTTGCCCCAGCCCTGCTCCCGGAGCTTTGAGTCCCCAGTGGGAGATCTAAGGGTCTCCCTGTAGCTCATAGGTGCTGAGATGCCCGCCCACCCACCTGACATCTGTCTCAGAAAGGCTGAGGCCGAGAGGATGCAGGCCTTCTTGCCCTGCACTAGAGTTCCTGTCTTCGGGCAGTAGGCCTTGTGAGCACCCCCGGTCGCTTCCCTAGAGCCACTGGCCTGCTGAGATGAGGCTGGTATTCGGCTACACGGGCAAAGGAAACGGTAGCCCTACCTTCATCATGCACCCTCCTGCCTCCCAGAAAGGTTCTTCTCTTTCTCTTTGCTCTCCTTCCCCTCGTCACTCACCCTGCCGGTGGGTGCCCCAACTCTGGGTCAGCCGCCGGGGGGCCTGAGCACCCCCAGTGCAGGCAGAGTAAGTGGAGCCGCTGTAGGAGCCAGTGCTGGAAGCCCCAGCAATGACCCTCACTCACAACCAGCTTGTAAGATGAGAGTTCACAGGGCAAGTCTCTATCCCTTCCCCAGGATGAGTGAGAAACAAGCTGACTGGAGAGAAGGCAGAGAGCTGTCCTCCCTTCCCCGCTGATTAGCATGGGCAGCAGGTGTGCCGAGGAACTCTACAAATCAGGAAGTATCCTAGGAGCCACCAACTAATGCTCAACTAAGGGGCACGATGGCTTCAGAGGGGACAGGGAATGTTTTGTTCAGGTTTTTCAAAACATCTTCTGCAAATGGGTTTAAATGAGGTTACCTATCTGTCTTGCCTACACCCGTGATGATGGGGGGAATGGGGGAAGGGTATGGGCCAGGGTTGGTAAATGCAGTGTGGCCGGATGGGGAGTGGGCAATTTGGATCTGTGGGTCACTCTCAATCTCTTGGCCCTTGGCCAGCTGCTAGAGCTGGAAGGTTGGGGTCCACCCCAGTATAGGCCATGTGGCCCCCAGCTGGAGACTCTGGGGGAAATGCCTCGGGGCCCAGGGCAAGTGAGGGGGTGAGGAGAGGCTGTCTGGGGCAGTACTTGGGCTCAGCGACCTGTGGGATCACAGAACCGTTATACAGAGCCCTCGTCTAGCTACCGATCTAAGTCGGGGCAGCTTCTCCCTGGGATCTGTGTCTCAGCCTGGAGCCCTCTTGGGCCTCTGTGTCACCCGACCAACTCCTTCCTGCTCTTTTGTCAGACTCTGCGGTTTCCTCCTCTCAGATCTCGTCCCCACCTCACTGGGCTCCCACACAGCACCCCAACTTGCCCTTGTCTAGTCCTGAGCCTTCCCCTCACATTGGGATTGCCTGCTCACTCATTTCTCCAGGAGGGAGGGGCTGCCTCCTCTTTCTATCCGCCTCTGGGGAATGGCAGGTGCTCAGGAAACACTTTCTGAGTGAACGGGTGTCCGAATGAGCATCTAGGCCTTCCTGAGTCTGGCTTCTCCTGCCCAGCCTCCGGTGCAGGCTCACCGTTTATAGAACCATGGCACGCACATCAAGGCTGGAAGGGGTGGTCAAGGTCACATCTCCATCCCCTTCCTGATTCTACTTACAGATGAGGAAACCGTGACCCAGAAAGTCTGACCCAAATTTTGCCTGCAACCAGTTATTACCAAGGTCACCATGCTCGCACTGGGACAAAAGTAGAGGGTCAGGCCCCACCGGCACCATGGAGGGTAACATGACAGCCACCCACCTTCACCAGCCAGGGGCATGTGAATGAATCCACCCTGGGTTCCGGTGTTTCTCTGATGCACCCAGGAAAAAACCAAAGTGAAGCTTCCTGTGTGCTGTTTTCCTTATAAGGAGGTACATTCTCGAAGAAGCTGACCTGGGGCCTAACTCTGGGACAGTCAGTTAGGGACCAGCACCACATCCGTGCCCCACCAGGTGCCGCTGCAAAAGCCATGCCTGCCTTGCAGGCCTGCTGCCTCCAGAGCGCCGCACAAAGCACTCGCATCACCCTACGGGCCTCCTTGCACATTGACATTTTTATAATAAGGATTCGTTTATGGCTTAATTTAAAAAGTGAAAACACTTGAGCGCTCAGATAACTCAGACTATTCTCTGGGTCCTAGAGTCCATCTATTTCCTCATTATGGGCATTTATCACTGAGTCTCTCTCTCTCTCTCTCTCTCTCTCTCTCTCTCTCACTCTCACTCTAGCTCTCTCTCTCTCTCTCTCTCTCTCTCCCATAGGCCAGTCCCCTCACTCCTAATGCCCTCAGCCATATCGCAAATGATGCCAGGGCCCCCTGAAGAGCCTGCACCATCTCGAACTGAAGGAACTTCAAACGTGGCTGTGAACTCCCCACTGACCCAAGACGGAGTCTCAAGACCAGCTCAGGTCTAGTCTGGTTTCTGAGCAGAGAATTTGGAAAAAACCCTGGAGCACTCCAGGAGTGCCCTTCAGAGGCCCAAATCATCTTCTAGGGAGAGGCTTAATTTTATTTTGTGACTTTAGAGCACTTTTACCACAGAAACAACTATCAAGATGATCACAAGGCCCTGGTCCACAGAGCCCAGTGGCCCTGAGCAAACCCTTTACAGCTGGGGACCCAGGCACGAGGGGCAGAGATTACCTCATAGCAACTCAAACCTGAGGGGCACGACCTGAGGTCACTGGAAGGCAAGCCCAGCCTCAGGGGAAGTGATCTTAGCGAGCCCGGGCTGCACTGGGCAGACTCCACGCCCGGGCCCCGGCCCTGCCCTTGCTCCTGAGTATGCCCCCTTCAGCCCCAATAGCCGGCAGATGTGACCTGCTCTCCTCTTCCACTGAAATAAGCCTCATCTAGATTTTTCTATCAAGATGAATTTCTTCCTCTACAACATTCATTTAAAAATATATATCTTGATAATTCTCTCAAGATACATGTTGTCCAACTGTAAAATATCGACAGCTTTGATTTTTACGGGGCCTGTAGGCAGTTATCAATTATTTCAGGTCAAAATAGGATATTCTATGTGCTCACGGCTCAAAGCGGGATCCCTGAAGCAGCTGCAGCATCATCTCCGCGAACTGGCTAGAAATGCAGGCTCTTGGGTCCCGCCTCAGGTCTCCTGCATCAGAATCCGTACCTTGACAGGCTCTCCTGGGTGCTTTGTGCACACGCATGTTAAAGTCTGACGAGTTCGGGCTTAACACTGGTTCCCGAACCTGGCCGCCCATTAGAATTCTTTGGGAGCTTTTAAAAACTATGGATGTCTGGGTCCCCCCACCCTGACTCTGATTTAATTGGTCTGGGGTGCAATTGGGGCTCTGGGGGTTTAAGAAATCCCCTAGGTGATTCTACCGTGCAGTCAGGTTGGGAACTCTTTTTTTTTTTTTTTTAATTTTTTTTTCAACGTTTTTTATTTATTTTGGGGACAGAGAGAGACAGAGCATGAACAGGGGAGGGGCAGAGAGACAGGGAGACACAGAATCGGAAACAGGCTCCAGGCTCCGAGCCGTCAGCCCAGAGCCCGACGCGGGGCTCGAACTCACAGACAGCGAGATCGTGACCTGGCTGAAGTCGGACGCTTAACCGACTGCGCCACCCAGGCGCCCCGGGGAACTCTTAATTCAGAGGCCAGAGGATGAGGCAGCTGGTTGGCCAACCTTCCCAGTGGCTGATCTGGCTTCGTGCTTCACAGGAAAAACTAAAGCCATCAACCCAAGCTCCCCCAACCTCTCCCCAGATCTCACGGCGTTTCCCCATGTCCCCTTGCTCCGGGGAAAAGGTGACACATCTCTCCCTTTTGGAAGGTTGACTTGGCAGAGAACTGTGCTAAGAATCCTGCCCCTCCATCTATTCTGAGTCTGTTTTCTGCTTTCTATCCAGCACTTTAACCACACCAATGATTGACAATTCTGTATAAAAATCCCCAGCCACTTCCCAGGAGTTAAATGAGCAATGCATAAGTTTCGTCCATTAACACAACGTGGATGTGCTTTCACCGTTCAGGACCGGATATGCACTAAATATCTAAGAAGTAATGCCAGCTAGGTAAAAAAAAAAAATGGTTTTGCTCTTCCCATAGGGTGTAATACTTGTTAGTTACTTGTCCCAGTGATTCCATTTTCTGAGCTTTAAACACCAGCACAGGGCCATTCTACTGAAACCGTGAACACAATTGTCAAGTGAACGTGTTCCCAAATTAGTGAAAATATGGAGAATACACAAGATAGTTGCCCACCTTAGAGGTGATTGCCTTTTATATCCAGGGACCCACACAGCCCTCCAAAAGAAATATGACCACCCAGGTGAGCTTTGGAAATCAGTTCCCTGACATGTTATCTCATTTATGAAAACATTGGTGGCCTCGTGGTTCAGGACTGAGTATCCCCTTCATCTAGATGGCCAGAGGCTGTGGGCATTTATGCAGAGAGCACAGACTGCAACTCTTGGCTCTCACACGATCTTGGTGAAACCTGGCAGAGATGTGTGAGTCAGGAGGGGCTAGCAGGGCGCCCAAGCATCATTGACACCAGGGGACTGCGAGGTCTTCCCCGGGAGCAGGGGAAGGTCACCATAAAACTTATTTAGGGTCATTATGCCTCCTCATCTATCTTTTTTATTCCCATTTTTCTATTCTATAGCATATGTAGCAAATAAATATAAGTAGATGCATAATTTTGTGTCTGTTGCACTGGGGGAGTGTGCAAAAATTATTTTCTAGTAGGAGTGCAAGAACAAAAATGTTGCAACTCAGCAGGAGAGATGATGATGTTCCAGTAGAGCACAAGAGGGATCTGGGAGACTGGCGGGGGTGGGGAGCATCGTGGGTTTGCCTTACCTCCTTCTTTGCCCAGGTGGAGAATGTCATATGTCTTTGTATTTATGGTCTCATTTCATACTCCCAGTTACCTCTAGCCTGCCCCCAGGGATGGATGATGGACCTTGGGCCATGCAGTACTGCATGAGGGCTAGAACGGGAACTGTATTCACATCCATTCATTTATTTGTTCTTTCAAAAACTATCTGAGCACCTACTGTGTGCTAGGCATGTACTTCCCATTTCTCTGCCCTGGTACTGTTTTCTCCATAGGCTTGTTGCCTTCTCTCTTGGCTCAATTCCCAAAGTATTAACCAATTGATACTCTCCCAGGATTATCTGCTTCTACTAGGGCTCCTTCAAGGCCCACGTTTCCTGCAGGGGTAAAGCAGGAAGTCTCTAGAGGAAGAACGCCCATCCCGAGACAGCAGCGGGAAGAGATGTTAAGGCAAGGACCTCTCTAAAGTAGAGAAGAAATGCTTATTTTCCAGAAACTACAAGGAAAGAAGATTCCTCCTGGGGTCTTGGTGGATCATGGGAAAATATCCTGAAGAGTGGCTATTGGTAGCAGGGGACACTCACCTAGACAGTGGGCTGTGACAGTCAGTGAGCGTCTGTCCCTGCATTTGGTCAAGGTCCACAGCCTTCTGCAGGACACAGAAAACCCCAAACATCCTCAGGTGCTAGTGCCTGAGTGGCCATCTTGTGCAGGAGCACAGGTCACGTTTAAGGTCTCAGGCCAGGGTCTATCTTCTTAAAACACTGTGATTTTTGGAGATTTTTTTTTTTTTTTTTTGGCAATAAAGAAACCTCTGAAATATGGAACAAAGAAGGGGGAAAACCTGCCTCTGGAAGAGAAAATACTTCTAATTAGATTGAGATACAAAGGTTAAATTTTTGTTCTGGGAAAAGGACTGTTTATAATCCCGTGTCATTAGCAGGACATTTTCCAGAGACTAGTGTGCCAGAAATAGACCCTTTGAGGGGTCACTGGAAGGAAGGGGTGTAGATTTGTGAAGTCAAAGGACTGGAGTTCAGATTTTCCCTTTCTCCTAATGCATGTGAGCCCCTCGACAGCTATCAGCACAGAAAGAGTGCCAACCTCAGCCTGGGCACTGGGCCCCCCATGACAGTGGTCACAAGGTACAAGCTTTGAACTCAGACAGGCCTAGAATCAAATTTCAGCTCTGCCTAGCTTTGCTAGCTGTGTGGCCTTGGGCAAGTTAGTTCTAAGTCTCAGTTTCCCTCTCTGTAAAATGGGAATTACAGACCTGAGGTGGCTGTAATGACTGAAGGAAATAATCCAGGTAAAGTGCTTGGCATCATGCCTGGCACGTGGAATGTACTCGACAAAACATGGCTATCGCCACCACCACCATCGTCATCGGCAATATCACAGTCTCCATCTTCATCATTCTCATTTTCAAAGCTGTCATCATCACCGTTGTCACCTCGTTACTGGCATCACTGTCATCATTATCAGATCCACTGCTCGTATTTCCTCTGAGCATCTTAAACAGCATTGCTGATGCCCCCGATGGGTTTGTACATGAAGCTCCTAAGTTAAAACCCTGTTTGTTCAAAGGTTCATTTTCAAATCAGCTGCAAGGAACTAGGAAGGCATTTAATGTAGAATATTATATACCTTATGGTGAGGTCTCCACAAATATTCACTTGCCCCCCAACATAGCTGAAACACAGAACGCTTGCAGTGAAAATAGAAAACAACACTGTCCCACTATTGGAAATGAGAGACCATGGGAAAACAACTAAATACAAAAATCTATTTCTCATTCAGGCAGATAGGCTAGGGGAGAAAGGGGAGGTGGCCAGAGCCTTTTGTAGCTTGAATATGGACTCATCAGCATTTACTGCTGATTGGCTATGATGTATAATTTCACTTTAGGTCCTAGGGGTTTCTTTCCCTCCGGCCCAAGGGCCTAAGCAGCCCTCCTCTCCTGTTTATCAACCGGATTAGGGTCATTTTGTCACTCAGAAGAGGAACAAAAACAAAGAAAGGGTGGAATAGCCAAGGAAGAGGGTTAAGGACAAGAGGGAGAGGGAAAGTAAAGGGATTTTCTGAGGTAACTGGGCAAGAATTAAAGGAAAGAAGGGGGGAGACTATTTAAAAGTATGTGTAGGTCCAAATCAGAAAAAGGTTGCTCAGCTGGAAGAGAGAAGACACTGAGAAACTGGGTAACACTGAGAAAAGCACTGACTGTTATTCATCTGGCCACAAGGGGGCGCTTTGAGCTACAACAGCTTGGTTGCTGTGCAGAGTGGTGCAGGCAGAGGTGGGAGTGGAGATTCTCAGGAAGATGAGGGTGTGAAGAAGGTAAGAAATTGTTCACCAGCACTAGAAGTACAAAAGGAGGGTGATCCAAATTTGGGGAAATCTCCCAAGCTTTTAAAACCACCAAGCGCATTCACTTATGACTTGGCTATACTGTCAGTCCTAGGGAAAAAAAAAAACACATAGATTTATCTTCTCTGGATGCCTGAGATTCATTTTTGCCTACTTCTCACCCTTCCTTAGATGGTCAGAATTGGGTTTCCCCCATCAAAATTGAGTTTTCCAGAAAGAAGGTGATAAAATCATTCTCACTGAGGTCTATGACTGATAGGTTTAAGGATTATGTTTCCTTTATTGGTATAATAAACATAATTCAATCAGTGGACAAAGTTATGGACAAAGAAATAAAACTCTAATCTAGAGGTGTCAGATACCAATCATGGGAAGGATCTTACTGTCTTGAAATCTCTGCACAGAAACAAGAACATACAACTATGGCCAGGATTGCTGGCTCCACTAAAAGGCATTTGAGGAGCTCCTGGGTGGCTCAGTCGGTTGAGCTTCTGCTCAGGTCATGATCCTGTGTTCATGGGTTCGAGCCCCGCACCAGGCTCTATGCTGACAGCTCAGAACGCGGAGCCTGTTTTGGATTCTGTGTCTCCCTCTCTCTCTGCCTCTCCCCCACTTGCACTCTGTCTCTCTCTCTCAAAGATAAACATTAAAAATTAAAAAAAAAGGCATTTGAGGTTCAAAAACAGTGGTGGGATGTGCCCTCAACCTCTAAGCACTCAGAATTAAGTGAAGAAGTGAATGTGAGTCACTTATTCATTCCTTTATAGACTCAGTCAACAAATGCTTACTGTTCACTCACAGGAACCTCATGAGTATGTGCTTCCTGAATACAGAGATTTTAGCAGTGTCCAAAGTTGTCCTTACTTCATGGTACAGGGGGGCCCTGCTGCTGAACTGGCTACCTTTTGAAACTCTGGTTTCTGTCTTACCAGATTTCCATGCAGAAGTTAGTGGCTCTCAAAGGACTGTGTCCCCATGTATGACATGCTACGGCAGTGCTAAAGCCACAAGGGAAACTTAATGACCATCACCAGTGGTGATGGATATGGTGAGGGGGGGTGCTGTTCAGTTTTGATGAACCCAACCAGCTAGGTTGCTCCGTAAACAGACTGATATGCCTGGAAGTAGTTTGTTTGGGAGAAGATCCCAGAAAATACCAGTAGAGGAGTGAAGCGGCGAGACAGCAAAGAGAAGGAAGGCAATTTATCAACTAAGTTACCACTGAGGGCAACTAGGGCTCGATTCTACTGGGGATGCTGGGAGGCAGGGGAAAACATATGCCTCAGAGTCAGGGTGTTTATTCACCAACTCCCATCCATCACAGGTCAAGGGTTGCTCCTGGATGGTGCATTAATTCCTTGGTGCTTTGAACTAGCCCAGCAAGCGGGCCTACTATGCTCCTGAGGGAAAAAACATGTCCTCTAGAATAGTCACAGCTATTTGCAGTAGGTGGCCTTTGGCATTTAGAGGCCAATCTGAGGGGACATGGGGGCAGGGGACAAACCATGTCTGCTACACCAGCCATGCCCTGGAAAGTTGCAGTGTTTGTTATGTGAAGACCCAAATATCACCAATTCAGGCCACCATGGCCAGGTGTTTCCCCAATGGGTGACACTTTCTATGACCCTGTGAAGAAGACCCTCTGTGCTGATGACAATCTCTAGGCCACAGAGGAATCAGCTCATGAGAAGTTGTTTGGAGATCTCACAAAGAGCCTAGCACACAAGAAGGCCACAGACAGCTCTCTTTGCAAAAGCAAAATGGTCCAGAGGTGGTCAGTTTGGCCAATGTGTTCCTTTGCTAGAATATGACTGGGGCCCTCGGGAAAGTTGTTTTAATCCTATTTGTGCTGGCTGGAATGCTAGATGTTCCTGCAATGAGTCACAGAGGGAGTTTCTCTTCTGCTGATCCTGTGTTCCAACTCAGGGACCAAAAAACAATAAATAAACAAACGCCACTTCACTTCATCAGCTGCATACTACCTAAAAATAAAAATAATAACAGCCTTGACCTGAGAAGTACACAGACAATGGGGGAAGAAGAGGGTGGGGAATGCTCATCTTTTAAACATGGAGCCTTCTTTCTGGAATTCTGTTTGTCAGAAGCGTCCCTCTGCCTGGAGGCGAGTTCTTTCAAGAGCAGAACAACACACTGCAGAATCTTAGGGCTGCTGAGCCTTTTGAAGTCCTATAAATTCACTATATTTATCTTAAAGCAAGTATTGTGACTGCAGCTAATATAGCATAAACAAGGCAAAGGTGGGATGGGGGAGGAAGAAACTGCTGCATAACATCTGGTTAGTTGACAATGAAGATCATAGGTGTTATTTCCTAGTTTCTTTCAGGAAAGACTACTTCTGGAATGCATGTGTTTACACACACACACACACACACACACACACACACACACACACACACACGGCACAGTGGGTGAGTAGCAATGAGGCCACTTGTTGTCCCTCTAACTCTCAAACCAGAATTCATGTTGAATTTACTTTGTCCTCACCTAGTCCACCTCAGGGTTCCAGTCATCACAGCTTTGCCTCGCCCCACCGGTCAGATTTCAATAGAGGAGATAGTGGAATGGAGTGGAGAGTTCCAGAAGTGCAGGAGAAAAGGTCCAAGAGGAAAGGTCCAAGAGGAAAGGTGTGTGGGGCCTGGCCAGGGCTGGAGCTCAGGGCTCGTGAGGACTTGAGGGAGAGACGGGGTGCTGTGAACCTGAGCGGGCATCTGGCTCTTCCACAGGATGTGAAAAGTTGCCTTATACCCCCCCGGGACTGCCACCTCAACCTCTACTACTTTGAGGTCTTCACAGGTCCCAATGAACACCATGCCATGATTCAGTAGGGAGACCATGAGGTTGGGAGGGGAAGAGAAAGGAGATTAATTTGCAGGGCTTTTCTAGTTCCTTCTCTCCTTCTCTATGTCTATTTCTCTTTCTCCCCCTACCTCCCCCCCATACACACACGCTCACAAGATGATATTAATAAACTATTTACTAAGCATTTACCTCTGTGCCAGGCACCCTGCTAGGTATTTGACATTCATTTTCTCCTCTCCACGACTCAGAAACCCCAGCAGGTCAGTACCACCTTGGTGTGAATTGGTTTGTTGGTTTTATTTTCCTTCCAGGAACTGAACTGTGAATCTCCAGGGAATGACTATTTTGATGGGAAGGAGGGCCAGAGCCTTCCAGAATGTGAACAACATTTAGTACAGAGAAGGCAGGTCTGAGGGAGGTGGGGAAAAGGGAGGGCAAAGGTTCCTGGCATCATGTGTAGGTGCTGATGGGGCTGGGGAAGGGCAGGGAGGGAGGGAGAAGGGGAAGGGATCTTCTCGCCTCTGGCCAGAGCCTAGAGTTCCCTGGCCTGCTTCTGTAGCTGGGGCAGCCCAGCCCTGAGCTCCCCCTCCACCATTATCGTACAGCCAGCCACCGCTGGCCCCTGAAGGACACAGGAGCTCCCATTTCTTTTGTGGCCTAACTCTTCCTTCCTACGCCTCTGGACAAGCCTGCATCCCAGGCAGGGATTCATTCCCATCCTTCCCAGGAATATATGTCATCTGTGGGTGACTGGTCAGCTGTTCACCATACCCATTTCCTGTTCTGCCTGGGCTACATCTCCCGGCCTCCTTTGCAGTTAGAGACTGTGGGTGGAAGTGATGTGTACCACTTCCAGGGCTGGCTGCTACAAACCTTCCATACATGATGCTCCAGTCTCTTCCTTCTTGCCTGAGCTTGATGCACCAGGGCCTCTCAGAAGCTACCTGTTGGAGGAAGTGGAGCCACAAGATGGGAAGGGCCTGCATGCCTGAATCACAGTTTGGAGGAGGGCCACCTGCCATCAGGAGCATTCATTTTTGGGGTTTTGTTAAGCGAAAAATAAACTTATACTGTGTTTGAGCCGTGACACACTCCTGACTTGTTTGAAACAGCAGCTAGCAGTACATCAACTGACACAGCACTTCCTGGGACCCATTCTGCACAGTGAGCGCTAGGGACAGACTGACTTGCAGGCTTCGAGCGCCCTGAACCCCACAAGCTGGAAACCGGAACTGCGAGAGTAGCTCAAGTGCTCAGAGACCAATTCGAGCTTCCCTGTGCTAACTTCTCTGCATAAAAAGCACTGACACTTTGGCTGTTCTTTCTGACTTGAATCAATTTATTAACGAGGGTTCAGAACAATTTTTTTGCTTGGTTCCTGCATAAATATCCACTGAAAGGGTCCATTTCATAGGCATTCCCAGAGCTGGCAGCGTTGAGAGAAAGCAGGAGGCCCAAGCTGCCTTCACAGAGGAGGGGCAGACCTTTCAGCGGCCTTCCTCCCTGGAGAGCCAGAGGCGGCCCTGGCCTGTGTGAGCGGGTGTGGGGGTGGGAGGGAGAAGCAGGGCCCCGGCATGACGTGGGCAAACACACCCGCAAAGCCAGGGCACGGGGCACCTGGCCAGAGGAGACTGCTAGAGCCACGACACCCCTTCTCTGTTTGCACCCTTGGATGTTTGGTTGGTCTGTGGAGCAGGAAGGCCTGGGATGTCTGCCATTTCCCCCAGTAACACCAAATTTTTTATCGGAAACGTCCCTGTGGATTTTCCTTTAGGGGAGCTCATCATCTATGTATGGCTCAAGGGTCTGGGCCAGCTTTTCCTTCACACCCTCCATAATTGAGTTTCTAGGCAAAGAATGCCCATCCAATGGCATCCTTCCCTTCTACCAACCACTGAAGTTTCACTGCTAGCAAGCTCTTGCCTTGTGTTCAACATTACTGACCTCTTTCTGGGTTCCTGTCCAAAATACTGATCCGTCTAAAGACTTTGGGACATTGCCACTTTGGAATGAACCGAGGACAACACTTTCTACACAAAAGAGGCACCAGCACCTACAGTGGGACATTTCCTGTCCATGACTCGGGCAGAATCCTGACCTTGTCAACCAGCATTGTCATCAAGCCCATACACCGTGGGATGGGGGGGGGGGGGGTGGTGGAGAGGGAGGATGTGTGTCAGCTCAAGTTCTAATCAGCAAGACTCCTTCCCAGAGTGCTATTGGAGTTCCAGTTATCTCTTCATCTCTATCAATACTTGAGGTTTGTCTACAGAGCACAGGAAATATTAAAATTCACAGGTGGTGAAATGGGTAGCTTGCTAATTAGCCTGAGAACTGTAAGAAATGGGTAAAATAGGGGTGCCTGGGTGGCTCAGCTGATTGAGCGTCTGACTCTTGATTTCGGCTCAGGTCATGATCTCACGGTTCGTGAGTTTGAGCCCTGCGTTGGGCTCCGTGCTGACAGCACAGAGCCTGCTTGGGATTCTCTCTTTCCCTCTCTCTGCCCCTCACCCACTCATTCTGTCTCTCAAAATAAATAAATAAAGAGTGTAAAAAAAAGAGTGTAATTTAAAAAAGGGTGTAATCCATTAAAAAAAAAGAAATGGGTAAAATAGTGACATTCAAGATACATGGATTAGAGGGGCGCCTGGGTGGCTCAGTCGGTTAAGCACCCAACTTTAGCTCAGGTCATGATAACACGGTTCATGAGTTCAAGCTCTGCATCAGGCTCTGCACTGACACCACAGATACTGCTTGGGATTTTCTCTCTGCCCCTCCCCAGCTTATGCTGGCATGCTCGCTCTCTCTCTCTCTCTCTCTCTCTCTCTCTCAAAAATAAACATTAAAAAAAAAGATATATGGATTAGAAAAACTGTTTTAGAAGCGCTCCCCACCCTCTGTGCACAGTGCCGGAGAAGCCAGGAAAGCCCACAGCCAGCACCCCAGGGGTGGTTCTCATGCCTGCCACCCAGCTGGCCCCATGCCTGGCAATTGGTTTTGGAGGATTTCCAGTTGCCTTGCCAAAATTCTGCCTTGGAAATATTGTCATATCTGCATCGAGTGAAGCTTTTGTATCATGTGTGGTCATGGCAGCAGAAAGGACAGCGGCTGGGACTCCCTGGAACAGGCTCGTGAACCGATCTGTGCCTGGTGGCTACTTATGTGTTAGTTTCTCACCAGCCGTGTGTGTGCCCACGCGTGTGCAGAGCATCATTTGCCCCGAGGCTGGTCCTAGGGCGTCACAGTGCGGTTCAGAGCTCTCTGTGTAGGAGACCCTCCCTTCTCTACTCTGGCTCTCTTGCCCGCCTCCTTCTCCTGCCCTGCCCTGCCTTGCCCCTCTGGGGCTCTGGCCTTCAGCTTGCCCTGTGGCAGCCCGTAGACAATGCCCTTGGGGCTGGAGACTCTGCTTCAGGGACAGGGATGATGAGCGGAAACC
Organism: Felis catus; assembly: GCF_018350175.1. Lineage (NCBI taxonomy): Eukaryota > Metazoa > Chordata > Mammalia > Carnivora > Felidae > Felis > Felis catus. Next base: position 14,210,286 of record NC_058386.1, read on the forward strand.
TCCTGTCCATAAAGATGTAACACTTGGTTTCCCCTCTCACAGGACCTTTTCCGTGTCTGAGCTGGCATTGACTGACACGCTAGAAAATTCTTAAAATTGTCCTTTAAAATAAAACACTAAGGGATCAGATCACATCCACTAGAACAACCGAAATAAAAAAGACTAACACCAAAAGTTGGTGAGGCTATGCAACAACTGGGCCGCTCATATATTGCCGGCTCCATGGTGCAGTTGCTTCGGAGAACTGTCCGGCAGTTTCCAACGACATTAAACAACGGTCCGCCCTTGGGCTCAGCAATTCCACTCGTTGGTATCCTCCCAAAAGAAATGAAAACATACATTCACGAAAAGAGTTGTACACAGATGTCTGGTCATAAAAGGCACAAACTGGAAACCCGAATGTCTGTGAATGGACGAATGGATAAATACACTGTGTGACACTCACACAGCGGGCTTCTACTCAGCAATGGAAAGCGGTGAACTCTTGCCACGTGCGACAACATAAATGAGTCTCAAAAACACTGTGCTGCGCGAAAGAAGTCAGATACAAAAGTGTACATGCTCTAAGATTTCATTGATGCAATATCCAAAAACAGGCCGCAAAATGTATGCTAGAAATCAGAAAGTGGTTGCTTGGGGGAGGGGGAGGAGGAAGGACTTTTCTGGGGTGACGGGAACGTTTTAAAGTCTCTTTCAGACAGTGGTTACATAAGTACACAGATTTCTCCAAACTGATTCATCTGACCACATAAGAATGATTTGATTTTATGTTCATTACTCTCGATTTAAGGAAAAAAAAAAACATTGAAAATACTATCAAACTGCAAAAAGGAAAAATCAACACCCAAAGTGGTACTGTGTGTGTGCATCGTGAGCTCTGACCAATTGTGAATGTAGTGGAGACAGGAGAGATGGAGCAGGGGCTGGCTGGTGGTGAGGGGTACAGGCACTCCCCAGGGCACCTGTGAGGGGCCCTTTACCTCAGGTGCAAACAAAGGAGGCAGCAACGTCAGCTCCCAAACAAACGCTCTCGACAAAATGAAAGAACAGAGGCCCCAAGGAAAACTAGCCTGAGAGTGTGGGATAGCTATCAGGCTTTGGGCCAAAACCACTTTCCAGGAAATGCCAATATTTTTGTGTTTGGGAAAGGGGAGGGAATATTAAGGCGAGCAAAAGCCAAAACGTGTGGTCTTTGGACAACAACCGCTGCCCGAGTGAGGGGCCCCGTGAGAGAGGCTTCAAATGCTGCTACTGAGACTTCCTTCTCAGATCTCTGGGGTGTGCCACCCAGAAAAATCCCTGCTGGAGCAGAAACTGGAAGTTCCTTAAGGGCAAAGGTCTCCTATTATGCATGGCAGAGAGGAATCTTCTATTTCCCTATAAGAGGCTGAGACAACACTCCCATTTGCTGTGTTCAGCCCTCAAACAGCCCAGGGAGGCTTTATGGTATACTGACACAGACATGTGCTTGTGAATCAGGCCCGCCTCCGCTCTGCCCCTTCAGACTGTGTGGCCTTGGGAAAGTGACCCAGCCTCTCTGAGCTACAGTTTCCTTGTCTATGAAATGGCAGGGAGGGGGCGGGGGGGGGCACTGCTAGTGAAATATAAACTGTCAGGTACACTCAACCTGGAATGTTCTCTGGGCCCCAGAGGTCCTTCTGGTCATCTATGCCAATCTCTCAGCTGGAGGAGGAGTCCCCTCCAGCTGAATTAACATTCATCTTTAAATGTTTGGATCTCAGGTGCGTGGAATCTGTATAATCATAATCTTCAGTTCATGACACTGTTCCAGGCATGGTTCGCTTGTTTTGACTTTGAAAATTGTTTTTATTTTTAAGACCATAAAATTTCAACTAACAAAATAAACACTCATGAAGCCATCACCCAACTCCTCATGTGCATCTGTTGGACTTTCTGTTGTATTCTGTGACTCCCTTCCTCTACCCCTGCACTGGCATCCCAGTGTCTTATGCTTTCTGATGGTGCTAAGCGCTAAGAAGAAAGTAAATCGTGGTGAGTGACAAGGGGGAACGAGGTGGGGAAGAGGCTATTTCAGGGAGCGCAAGAGGGGGAACCCTCTCCTAGGTGATGTCGCTTTGAGTAAAGACCTGAAAGACAGGAGACACCGTGGTATAATGCATTCCAGTGTGCCAAGAAGGCCTGTGTGTGCGTGCTTGTGTGAGCGTGTGCATGCGCGTGCGTGCGCTTGTGTTAACAGGGGGAGGGAGCAAGTCCGAGTGGTAGGAAAGAAAAGGAAGGGACTACATCACACCCAGCCTTCTAATTTTCATTTTACAAAGACTATCTAGTGCAACACATTTTACAGATGAGGAAACAGGTTCAGAAAATGTGACTTGCCTCCGGCCGTGCATCTAGTTAGGGGCAAGATTATGGGTGGAATTCAAAGGGCCTTCAAATGGTTTGAGTTCCATACAATGCCTCCAAGAGGCTTTCAGGTAATGAGGTGACAAATAGCATATTGAAATGGTGCTCTTGCAAGCAGAAGTTCTTGGCCACAAAGAAGATTATTTGAAGACTAATTAGGATTCTGACATTCGTTTACGGCCTGGGGCCATGTCAACTCCTTGTGAATGTTTCCAAGTTATTTTCCTATCATCGGTGATATCTTTCTCAGGAGAAAAATCAAGGATATGCTACCGAGGTTCCTTGAAGTCTGAGTTGGGTGCTATGATCATATACGCAGAAGCAAGAATTTTTCTTAATAACCTACAAATAACTGAGAAATATACAAGTAGTAAATTAATAATTTTACACACACTTTCATGCCATCCCTTCAGTTCAATAAATGACGAGAATTCTTATTCCTAATAACGTGGTTGGAAATATTAAGGCCAGGGTTTAAAGGCTCACATACCCCCTTTCTTTTGAAACCCTGAGCCCCGTCCAAGATAAAACCAGGAGACAGAGCTGTGACTAAAGACATTACAGTAAGTCTGACCTGCATTCCCTACTAAACCTTCAGGGTAAATGGATTTCTCAAATCTGTTTTCCACTTTGGCCGGCTAATCCCTTCCTTCCAGGAGGCGATGTCAGCCCCCCCACTCTGCGCCTCGTCTATGGCAACAAACCCACGTGCAGTTTCCATCGCGCATCCCCACACCGGGCTCTGTTACAACTGCAGAAATGACTGACTTCCGAGAGCCTCTGACTTCCCGCAGGAGAATACGCAGATGAGAAGTTCTACGTATTTTCAAAGAGATGAATTCAGGCTGTTTCTGAATCCCGCCCAGGCTTTTCTCTGCCTGGGGGACAATTCCGAAAGCGTGCAGACGGGAGAGTGCTAATGGCAGTGCTTGGCGCAGGTGAGAACCATCTGCTTTCAGTTACTTACTTCAGTGTGTCTCACAAGACCAAAACAGCTCTGTCCAGCGGATGCAACTGAAGTGACTCAAACTGTTGGCCGAGAAGCGGGCGGATGACTCCTTGCTAAGCTCCGCGTCCCTAGCCGCTCGCCACCGTGAAAGTGTCGGGACGCCGGTAGACCTTGTAGGTGAACCCTCACTCCTTCCCCCGCCCCCCCATACTTGTACTATGGGAAGACAACAGTGCAGAAGCACAGCAAGTCCAAGCCCTTCTGACTTATAGAGGGGAGCCCTATGCGGTGAAATAGGGGGGAGATGCCCCATGGACTGGCTGTGGGGCAGAAGCAAGTTTCTTAACCTCGCTGTGCCTCAGTGTCCTCATCTGTGCAATGGGGATGCTAATGGTCTTTATGCCTCAGGGTTGTCAAAGAGATTAAGAGCTACCACGCAAGACACTTAGAACAGTTCCTGGCACACAGTAAGCCCTCAGTAGGGGTTGGCAAATATTGCTACGATAAAGACAGGGAGCCAAAGGACCCTCACTGTGGAAGGCTAAATAAATAAGGTGAGAATTTCCTTCTAAAGTATAAATAAACAATAAATAAGATGAAAAGGAAGTGGTTTTTCTTCTCAGGTTTTTTTTAATTAAAAAAATTTTTTTTGAATGTTTATTTATTTTTGAGAGAGAGAGAGAGAGAGAGAGACAGAGCATGAACGGGGGAGGGGCAGAGAGAGAGGGAGACACAGAATCTGAAGCAGGCTCCAGGCTCCGCGCTGTCAGCACAGAGCCCAACGCGGGGCTCAAACTCATGAGCCGTGAGATCATGACCTGAGCCGAAGTTGGACGCTCAACCGACTGAGCCACCCAGGCGCCCCTCTTCTCAGCAGTTTTAAGCCTGGCATGGCACTGGCATCCCATGGCCCAAGGTGGGCAAGATGTGCAGGGGATCAGTAACTGCCATCAAATCTGAGGTGACAAGTATAAGGTCAAGAACAGAGGTAGTGGGGGCCCAATGGAGGGTTTTCATTAGGCCAGACTCCCCAGAATAAAGGGTTGTGGAGGGACAATCAACTCAGGCTGTGCAGGAGACTTGGCTGGGAGGGAGGCTTTGAAAGATCCAGATAGGCCACACCTAGACTAATAAACTTAGAATCTTTCACTGTTGGCTTGGGTATCAGGATTTGCTAGAGCTCCTTAGGTGATTCCAAGGTGCAGCCAGGGATGAGAACCCCACCCCCAGGTCTGGATCCTCTTCTTCCCAACACAAATGAGTGCTTATCCTGGTCAGTCCTCAAGAGGCCCAAGGAAACAGCTTCAATGCTCTTCACAGAGACAGAGAAAATCCACCACACCCCATCTAGGACAGGAATTGATTGTATTTGTGTAGGAGTCACAGTACCTGGGAAACTGTCTCGGTGCTGAATCAGTAAGTGGATGGACGGATGGATGGATGGATGAGCAAAAACAGCACCATAGTAAATGTCTGCTGATATGGAAGTAAAATTAGTCAAGAACTTTCTGAAGGGCAATTTAAAAGCATTCGTACTCACTGACCCAGAAAATCTGCTGGTTGGAGTCATCTCAAGACAATGCAGGCCCTGGCTGGATTTTCTTTCAAGTGCCTGAAGTTCTGATTGAAGAGAGATCCGTGGGCGAAAGAAGTGAACGAGTAGACTCCCCAGAGTGACTATGCCTCTGCAACTCTACTACCTTGGAGAGGTGGGAAAAGGGTACCCTCAGACAAGGCCAATATTTTTTTTTTCTTCCATTAGGGTTCAGGATTTGCACAGACTTCCAGATGAGAATTCATCTTAGACCCCAGAGTTCAGTGGCATAAGCACAAAACAGACTCTTCTAGATAGGAGAAAGATTACTGCTAGCCAACACCTAAGCTACTAAAAAAAAAAAAATGACAGGGGCACCTGGGTGGCTCAGCCAGTTAAGCATCTGACTTGATTCCAGCTCAGGTCGTGATTGCATCGTTTGTGAGTTGGAGCCCTGTGTTGGGCTCTGTGCTAATAGCACAGAGCCTGTTTGGGATTCTCTCCCTCCCTCTCTCTCTCTCTCTCTGCCCTGCCCCTGCTCATTCTCTCTCTCTCTCAAAATAAATAAACCTTTTAAAAAATATAATAAAAAAATCGGCACAGTAAGGCAGTGCCCGATGTCTGATGTCGATTTTGAGCACAGCAGCCCTCTTTCAGTCCCCCACCTCCCCAGGATGAGTTAACTGTAAAATGTGCCCCCATGTGATGCCCAGACCCAATCCTGCCAGCCAGCCGGTAAGAACGAAGGTGTTGGCATTTTGGAGCCTTGTCCGACACACTGAAGATGGGCATTTAACCAGGAGGAGTTAAAAATCTTCTCTTTGTGAAATGAAATGGCTTCACCTTTGAGTCCATCTTTTTTTTAAAAATTTTTTTTTTCAACGTTTTTTATTTATTTTTGGGACAGAGAGAAACATAGCATGAACGGGGGAGGGGCAGAGAGAGAGAGAGACACAGCATCAGAAACAGGCTCCAGGCTCCGAGCCATCAGCCCAGGGCCTGATGCGGGGCTTAAACTCACGGACCGCGAGATCGTGACCTGGCTGAAGTCGGACGCTTAACCGACTGCGCCACCCAGGCGCCCCAACCTTTGAGTCCATCTTGAAGACACAATACATTAGGGCGAATCCATTTGTCAAGAACCAAGGCCTGCCCCTCAGGACAGGGTTTCTACCGTGCAGGTGATGAGGGACCTTCGTCGCTGTGCACGCAACAGTGTTAAAATGATGGGGCTCTGAACTAGGGGCTGGAATTAAGAGGAACAACTTTTTCCAGTATGCCTTTAAATATTAGTCAAATTATCTCATCTGAAGCTATTAAAAGTGTTTTTTGGTGTGTGTGTATATGGACTTCTTGGTACTTAAGAGAAAACAGAATCATCTTTACATTTTCAAACATTCCCTGGGTAAGACCACTTATAAGAAGCTTAGTCCAGAAAAAATATTATTCTTGTGTTACAAAATCAAAGCAGTGTAGGGGGAAAAAAAAATCAAAGGGAACGATCAGTCAGGAAAAATGTCAGGGATCCAAAATGCCGCGGGAGACCGCATAAAAAGCACAGTAATATTTAAGCTTGTGCTAAACATACTTCTTTTCTACAGTCACTTTTCACCAAGTGTAAGTTTCTATATGCTTTGTCAAATGCCTCTTTAGGGATTTATTCTGAGGGATGTTGTGCCATTCTTGGGCTTAAAAGTTCAGGCAAGGTTAAGGAGGTGGGTGGACTTTGGAAGTGCAGGGCCACCCAGAGGACAGCCATCAGAACAGGGCACCGAGGAGGCTGAGGTCACCCCTCTGAGGCCTGCATGGCTCACGGGCTGTGTGTGGCAGGGCAGGCCCTGTCCCACAGCCGGAAAATCACTGAAGCGATCCACGGTGGGCACATAGGGGTGGATGACGTCACCACCACCACCATCGTTGTGACCCCTGCAGTAGGTCTTTTACTGAAGAGAGAATAAAACCAAGTAATTCCCTGAGGCCACACAAAGCAGGGCTAAGAAATGTGATCAAATTATGGATCCCTTTGAATGACAATGCCTATTCCTTGGGGAGACTGTATGTTCTGGAACCAAAAGGCAGGGCACACAGCTGCTGCCCACTCCCTGACCGCAGCAGCTCTCACGGGGGTCACGCCGACCTCCACGCGGCCAGATCCACTGAGAGAGTCTCTTGGCCCTCATCTTACTCATCCTGGCAGTGTGCCACACAGTTGACCGCTCCTTCCTTCTTTTCAAACACAACGCAGATTGTTTTCCTCAGCTGCATAAAACTCGCCAATGGCTTCTCATCCTAAAGTAAAAGCCAAGCCCCACAAAGCCCCATTTGACCTGGCCCCACTCTAACCCTTTCCAATCTTATCTCCTACCACTTTCCTCCTCCATCAGAATATTTCTATTCCTAGAAACTACCAAGCTCCTTCCTGCCTCAGGATCTTTGCACTGGCTGTTTCCTCAGCTTGGACCGACCTTCCCACAGCTGGTTCCTTCTCAGCCTTTCAGTCTCAAATCAAAACAATCAACTTAGAGAAGATTCCACGACCATCTGTAAGTCCCCACTTTCATCCAGTTATTCTCCCTCACATCAATCTCGGTGTGCCTTTCCTTGAGCATCTATCCCATTTGCAAATTATCTTCTTTTTCATTATTTACTGTCTCCCTCCATCCTGTCTGGAATGTAAGCTCCTCCTCTGCCATGTTCACTGCAATGTCCCCAACACCTGGAATGATGTTCAGTCCATAGGGAGTGCTCAATGGATATTTATTTGTAACAAGGAATGGAGGACGAAGGGAGGAAAAGGGAGAAAGAGGGAAGGTGGGAGGGAAGAAGCGAGGGAGGATGGGAGGGAGGGAGGACAGTGTTCCTGACTAGTGTACTCAAAGACTGGTAATACCTCAAACTCCTCACAGAGGTGTCCCTAAGTTTTGGATAATGGGTTCCATTAATTTTGGCCACAGCTGAGGCTACATGGAGTTGAATCATTGTCAAACAGAATGTTGAGTTGATGGCAAGGTGAAGTCGCCTTCAACTTACGGTAAGTGAGAAAGCACTACATGGGACGCTAAGGCTGGATGGTATGTCCACTGGGGGGCTGAGAACTTTCCTTTGGGGCTATGTGTGAGAGCCCGGTCAGGGCAGTGCCCCTTACTAACTTACCCACCTAAGTTACTGTTGGCTCATGGCCAACCTGAGCACCTGGAAGGTAGGGGTGAGGTCTTGCCAGCACCCAACAACATTCAGTGAATGGCTGTATGTAACAGAGGTTTCTTCAGCCAGGTTATTTATGTTTCATTTACAAAACACTTCTATAAAGAGCTTATCGTGTGCTGGTAGGCTTTGAAATGTTGATCAATATTCAATCCTCACAAACTACCCTAAAAAGGAGACGCTATCATTATGGCTACTTTACAGATGAGGAAACGGAGGCATGAAAAGAACAGGGGACTTGCTACCCAGTGGCAGAGCTGAGGTCTGATCGAGGGCCACGGCACCGCATACCGAGGACAGGCGGAGGGAGGCAGCATGAAAATGGGGTAAAAATGCGAAAGCTGGGGACTTACTCCTTATGGGAACCCTGGGTGGTGAAGGCTCACCCTTGAGCCACCTGAGGGGGGGTGGGGAGGGCAGGAATTGTTGGGGGCCTGCCAGCATTTCCAACCCGGGGCTCCACACCCAGCCGCAGATCCCTCCTTCCTTTCCTGTTGCTCCTGCAGCTCTCAGCTGGTGTGATTGTGTCCCTGCTGCCAAGGGGACATTTAGCAATGTCTGGGGACATTTTTTTGTTGTCACAACTCAGGGAAGGGGGTTTCTGTTGGCATCTACTGGGTGGAGGCCACGGATGCTGTTAAACACCCCACGACGCACAGGTCAGCCCCAACGGCCAAGAATGATCTCATTCCCAGTGTCAGAAGCGTAAGGGTGAGTAACCCTGGTGGTCCAGAGACCACCTTTCAGGACGTTAGTGCAAATGGTGGTGCGGCCGAGAAGGGAGGGCCCCCCTGGAAATCCCCGAGAAATCTCAGCCTGGATCCTGCTTCACCTCTCCAAAATCCCAACGGCGGAAGGCAAGGGCCTTCCTTCTCACCGCCTCTGGCTCTTGTCTCCTGGCACCACGGCCACTCCCTCCTGCCGAGAAGCTAAGAGCAGCCTCAGCTCACACGGCACACGGCACAGGCTGCTAATACCCAATTCCTTTGGCAGCTTCTTAAGATTCTTGGCTTGGAATCTGGTATTCCTCAAGCCCTTTTTCTTAATTACATTCTACAGATGAAGGGAAACCCATGCATGATTCAGAAATGAACGGTCCTACCTTTGCTTGTTTCCAAGCCTGCCGAAGCAGCAGAGGACTGGGCTAGTCCTCCAGAAGGGTGAGGGAGGCCTCTGGAGAAGTGAGCGGGCCTTATGAACCCAGCTGGAACCGAACCAGATACCCAAGCTTGACCCCCCCCCCCCCGGCAGAACCGAAGAAAACTGCAAATGCTCTTGATAGATAACAAAAAGAAGAAAACTCAGGGGGCTCCTGGGTGACTCAGTCAGTTGGTTAAATGTCTGTCTGACTTCGGCTCAGGTCATGATCTTGCGGTTCGTGAGTTCGAGCTCCACGTCAGGCTCTGTGCCGACAGCTCGGAGCCTGGAGCCTGCTTCGGATTCTGTGTCTCCCTCGCTCTCTGCCCCTCCCCCGCTTGTACTCTGTTGCTCTCTCAAAAATAAATAAACATTTAAAAAATTTTTTTAAAAAGAAGAGAACTCAGGATCAGATTTGGGGTGGAAGAGAGTGGGGTAACTGAGTGGTATAGAAACATCCTGAAGGCCTGCCCTGAATGCTGGCTCTGTGACCTGGGATCATCACCCTATCTCTCCCTCCTGTGAAACGGGGCTTGCGACATCCCCGCAAAGATGTCACGAAGGTCAGCAGGGGGTGCCGCAAAATGGCCTCGCACTCTGTGGAGATGAGAACAGAACCTTGTCCAATTGTTGTTTGTTCACCCACGGACCTTCATCCTGTTGTTCTCTTTTCATCATTTATCCTTTTAACTGTCCTGGCATCTGAGGGATCCAAAACCTATTACCTATGGCTCTAGCCCACCAACCCAGGAGCAGTCAGATGTCCTGAGCATTCAGGGGAGTAAGAAAAAACAAAATCAACTTTAAGAAGCACCGTATGTGATGACTTGGTTTGAAGTCATTTGAAGGAATCATAGTTGACTGGATTTTAAAATTGGGCTTCAGCTAACAAACAAACCTACAATCCAGAGTCCATGGCATTTGCCAAGATGCTGTTTCATGGCCATCTGTGTGGCAGAAAGTTGTCTGGGATGGTATGGATAGGATCCTGTCCAGAGAAATGGACTGGGCCGGCCGTTCTCAAAACTGGGCTAATCATCAAAATCCCCAGGAGGAAGGTCACTTTCTAAGAGTTAAACTATGAGATTAGCTAAGAGCCGATCAGAAGCAGGCACTGTCACCCCAGAGAGACAGATGGACCTTCAGTCAGCAAGACCAAACAACCTGATTCCAAGTACTAATAACATGTCTGAAGACAGAATGACTCTGTCATGGGGTGGTCAGCCCTGAAAGCACAGGAAAGACCAGAGACAGAGACAGACCATGCCCTCCGGAGCGGTGTCCTCTGCGTGCTCTCTGAGCACACGGATCCTCGGCCGGACACCCACAAGCCTGACCCAACACATCTGACGGCAGCGCCCAAGGCTGCGCAGGTTCCAAACTCGCCCCAGGTGACTCTAAGGTCAGTGGGATTGGATTTAGGGACCTCTTGACAAGATTTCTAAAGCGTGTGCAGCGATTTACCAAGTGCCAGGCACCAAGCCATGATCTTTAAGTCGCTTCCAAAATCCTTAACCAAGATGTTTCCCAAGCATTGTCTGAAGCTGCATTTACTTTTACTTTGATGAGAACATTTTAAGATGCGAGATTTGTTTTCCTTCCAGCAAGATGCTCTACATCACCACTACCAATTAGGAGAGTTCAACTAAAAGCTTTGAATCCATACTTGTGAAATTCCCCCTTTGCCCATCCAATTTTATGTCTACACAGTGCAGCGGACAGCCATACAGTTCCTTTTATGAATTCCACTCTTGTGAATGTATTTCCAAAATTGTTTCAGAATCTCTTTGTCTGGGAAAGCCAGGACTGCTGGTTTTAATAAGAACATGGTTTAAACATAGTTATCCAGGTCACTGGTATTTCATGGCTTCCCAGAACACAGCACACAGCACCCAGAGTACCTTTTCTTTTTAAAACAAAGACCGCCCCACCCAACTCCACCCTTTCCTCTTACAGAAAGACTCCCTCCCCGTTGCTTTCTGCGCAAATGTTTCTTTAGAAAGAGAAACCTGGCCTAAGAGAATGAAAATGAAGTTCGACCAAGTGAAAGGCAAGTCCTGCCTCTGGTTAAAACTCATCAGCATCACAAAGTGACCCTCAGCAGCAGCTGGCCCAGTGGACAGGCTCCCCAATTCAATTATTTCGTAGAATGCTCTCGCGCCACCATTTATGAAAACCCAAACAAGAATTCCTCAAACAACGGAGACATTCCATAAAGTTCACATCTGAGAACCGTGTTCCATTACGTAATCAACAAAGCAAAAAGAACTTTATTTTTAGCTACTGAACTTCACAGGGAAGATCCGAGTCCTATTTAAACTTCTCTTTCATGCCTAACCTTCAAATGACACTCACATGATTTGTTTTTTTAATTTGTATTTTTTTTTTTAAAGAAAAGACTCAAAGATGGCCTCGAGCGTATTTAAAACAATAGAAAACAACAAGAGAAATAAACCAGATGGCAAAAAATCATAAATCTGGACGAGCGTGTTGAACGAGCCACAAAGGAAGGCATTGTCAAACTGTAAAGGGAAGAGGCACTTCTTTCCTCATGGCTAGGTCTCCATTATTGCTTCCTTGCTTGCGAAAGAAAGCTCAGAGGTCATCCAGGCGAGGGTGTTATTGTCCCTCCTTAACCTGTCAAAAGCGAGCCTGGAAAGAGCTGCGTGATCATTGGGAAGGCCCAAAGAGTCAGTACGCAGAGTAGGTGGGCAGTGCGTTGCTTCCCAGGTGACAGAAAAAGAATACTTTGGCTGGATCTCTGATACAGTTGCACGTGTATGTCAACAGATAGCTGTGGAATGGACGAATGAATGAATGAACCTGCTTTGGGCTAGCTTTTCAGATCTTACAACAGCTGCCCTACATTTCCAATGCATTAAAATTTTTTTTCTCTTTTTAACCAACAATAACTAGGCCTCTTAGGCAAAAGCACACGTCCATTAGTTTTGGATACTTGGAGGAGTACATGCTGTTCTGTTGTAACACAACACACAGATAATCTGGCACTAACTCGTCACTCCTAGTGCCCTGTTTACAAACATAATGCGTTATCAACTCTGGCACTCATCCTACCTCCCAACCCCCAACCCCTGACCCTGTTTTATCTACGTGACCCGAAAAGAGGCAGAAGGTTTGCCAGGGAATGGTTGTCAATGTGAATTCATGGGGATGGACAAGTCCAAGATCTCCCGCTCACCACACAACTGGCTTCTTTGTACCACGCAGTAGGTGCCCTCAGAGTGGTAGAAGATACAAGGCAGGGAGACGCGCGCACAAGGTCTAAGCAGCATGAAGGATCACATCACGTGGGTAGACTTGAACCTGGCCACTTTCTTATCACCCCCATCCCCACCCTCTTTATTCCACAGCCATTGAATGCATCAGAGTTTGCTGTAAATTGCTTTTCTGAGCAGCTCTAGAACTTTGTGGATATGCTAAGGAGATAAAGAACCGGTAGGTAGCGGACTGTCTTCCCCACCTGCTTCCACAGCCTCCGGTATTTTCCCAATTAAGCACTCACTGCCTTATTATCTCTATCAAAGCAAGTGTTGCACTGGCTTGTAATCACTTCCTTAAATCCCATCTTAATCTCCAGAGGAAGTACTGTGGGGGCGGGGCGGGGCAGGGATCACTGCTACCTTGTTGATTACCGTTCTAACCCCACAGCCCTGCAAGGTGCGTGGTGTGTAACAGAAGTTCATTAATATTTGTTAAATGAATGCACAGATGAGTGAAAAAGTCTCTCTATTTTAGGGTGGCCAATCATGCTGGACTGAGGGGCTTTCCAGGACCTGAGACTCTCCGTGCTCAACTGGCTACAGTCCCAGGTAAACAGGGCCAGATAAACAGCTTACCCTCTCCCTTCATTGCCACACCACCAAATGCAGCTTGCAGACCTGCCGTGTCCAGAAGTTCCCAGCCCTGCCACACCTGTATGTACAGCTGCTCGACTTACCCAGCAGCTGGAGGGAGGGGGTGGCCTTCTAAGATGACAACCCTTTGTGCCCCGTTTCTACCCAGTGACAAATGCCTACCCTAGCCACACTGCCTGGTCAGCTTCTTTGTGAGAGATAATAATGGTTGCTTTACTTCCCAGACTCAGAAAATGGGAAGGTGTCAAAATGATCAAGAGGAATGCCCAAATTTAAGCTGTGTCCCTGAGTCTGCCCAAAGGTGGGCATGGTGCCAGTTTCCCGATGAGAAACTGCTCCTCTCCCTCCCTAGCTGCCTTCAAACACATCCCGAGGCCCGCCTTCTCATCTGTCCACTAAGCTGTCTTCACAGGACTGGCCTCAGGCCTTGCTCACCTCTCTCTTCTCCATCTCGGGGTTAAAGGACAGGGGGCGATGAGGCAGCCTCCTTGCCCCACAATTCTGTGGGCAACGAGACGAGGGAACATGGGGCTGGCTTGATTCCTAGTGGTAGATGACCCAAGACAGTTCCCTCATTCAGGATCCAAAACCCTTGCTTATGCAATTAGGGAGTGTATTTTGCAGCCCGCCTGGAACAAGTTCACCTGGGGGTGTACATCATTCTTGCTTATTTCTAGGATGCCCTTCTAAAGACTTCTAGAAATAGAAGTTAAAACTGAAGGCAAGGGGGAAACCAGAAACAACCCAACTATTTATCAATAATACATACACTGTGCTCTATTCATATAATCGAATATTACAGAGCACTAACAGAGAATGAATTACTGATACCTGCTACAACATGGACGAACTTCCCATTGAGTGAAGGAAAACAGGCACAAAAGGACATAATGTATGATACACTTTATATGAAGTTCAAAAACGGGCGACAAAAACTGTTAGAAGTCAGGGTAGTGGTTACCTTGAGAGCAGGAAAGGGGTGTTATATTCATCAGGAAGTAAACTTTTGGCAGGATGGAAATTTTCTATGTCTTGATGGAGATGGTGGCGATACAAATGTACATACTGGCAAAATTTGGTTAAGTTGCGCATTAGCTCACTTGATGTACTTGGTATGTCAATTTAAAAAGTAAAACAAGGGGCGCCTGGGTGGCTCAGTTGGTTAAGCAACCGACTTCGGCTCAGGTCATGATCTCACAGTTCCTGAGTTCAAGCCCCACATCGGGCTCTGTGCTATCCGCACAGAGCCCCCTTCACATCCTCTGTCCCCCCTCTCTCCGCCCCTCCTCCATGCTCTCTCAAAAATAAACATTTAAAGAAATAAAAAAAAAACAATACGTATCACAACTCTACTTCAATTAAAAATTAAAAAAAAAAAGTTACACGTGTGGATGGCAAAACAAAAACAAACACGCAAAAGCAACAGAGGTGATAACTCGCTGAAGCCTGATCCAGCAAGCCCCGTCATTTAACCCTGGGAAAGCCTTCTTACCTTCTCTGTAAGTACATTACTCTGCCTACCTGCTTTGGCTGTCAAATTAAATTAGATGAAACTGAGTGGGGTACTTGCTCAATCTCATTTGTTAAATGTATGTTCGACAAAGGCAATGCTGTCAATCTCAATGAAATTAGGGTCTGTCAAACGAAAGATCTGATTTTTTATTTTTTATAGAAGACAGCTTTCTGCATTTAGGACTCACTCTCAAATATCCTTCCAGCAGCTGTATCTCTCAGCCTATTAGTCAAGGGCAGGCACCCAGCCAGCTGTTTGCTGGATTCGGCTTCCCTGTACATGATCATTTCAAAGGTCGTGTAGATGTTAATTTACTACCTGGCTGTTATTTAAGAGGGTTTTATGACATCATTTTATGTTGATTTATTCTTTCTCCTCCTCTAGGAGATTCCAATTGTGGGGTAGCTCTGGGTGAGTATGAGACTTCAAAGAAATCACTGTTGTCATTTTTCAAATTAAACATGAGCACACACAAGCAATATGTTCTGGTCAGACGTGATTATGATTGCCATTGTCTGGAGCTGGAAGAAAGAAATGGTTTAAACAAAAATTGTTCACCTTAAAAATTTAAAAAAAGTGTGTGTGTGTGTGTGTGGGGGGGGAGACGGAAAGGAGACACCCGCAGCGTTCCCTGTCAAAGTTATTACTTGACAGGAGCAATGCCATTTGGTGAATTTGACAATGCCTAGGTCTTAATAATTTGATGCCATTTGCTTTTTCCTGGGGGCAACCTAAAGGCTTAACTGTTTTATCGCAAGGCTATGCAGTTTCATTTCCTATGGGTTCTGCACGGCCAAGAGTATCCTAAAGCTGAAATAACAAGGGAAGAGGCACACGGACCAGAGGAGGAAGAAGGAAGTTTGGGAGAAGGCGCGCCAGCCAAGCTGAGGCCGCCGATGGGAGGGGAGGCTCAATGGAAGGGGATGCTGTGTGTGCGGCTTGACCACGTGAGGAGGCACAGAAGAGGTTTCCGCGGCGGTGGCCCAGGGAGGGAGAGGTGACGGGGGAGGGCATTGGCACAGGGCCGCGGGGAGAGGCAACCCGGAGGGAGAAGGCTCTGCGTTCCCTCGAACAGAGGAACAGTCGGGTGCCGGCTCACCGCAGCGACACCTGTAGTCTCTGACACCTCGCCCACATGCGCTCCTGCCTCGCAGGGAAGAGAATGACTCAGACTCAAGAGCGGCAGTGAGTGATCACCATTGTTCTGCTCAAATGTCACATGCAGGCGCCCTGCGTGCTGTCATTCAGAAATCTATTAGCTGTGTAGCGAAGTCAGGAACTTCCCTGACCTACTTTTACCAGACAGGGGAGGCTTCTAATTCCGCAATCAGTGAAACAGCAAAAACGATTAGAAAATGTGTGTGGTGTTATGCTGATCAACTCAGGCAAATACAGCCCTGGGGAAAGATTAATAGGATGTAACTTAAACAGCTGTGTGCTTCTAAAAATGCAGGGCGGTGCGAAGAACCAGACAAAGGGGAGTCCTCAGGACCCAAAACACCCAGCTCTGCCATCCGACGCTTGCAGAGCAAGTTTGTGCCCTCAAATCCCCCCAATACATCTAACCGCATCTGCAGTTGGACGTCCCACCCTCCCTAAAATGCAGGAGGCCTGCGGATGCCCCAGCCCCGCGGAGAGAGGTCCGTGCGTGTGTTTATCCTCCCAGAACCGCAAATTCAATCGCAAATCATCAACTGATTCTAGCCCTCTGCCCCAAGCCCCACTTTCCTCCTCTGTTCCCTTCCTTAACTTACGTGGAAAAATACTCCTCCGGGAAAAGATTCAAAAGAAACTGGACAAAGTGCTTTGGGTAGTATGATTTTTCTCCTCAAAAGGATTCACCCTAGAGTTCTTTTAAAAAACGTCCACGCCTACATCACAACCATATTTTGGAAAACGAAAAACAAAAGGAAAAATTCATTCAGGAATCATAGGCCCCCAACAAATCAAAGCTATTTATTTGGTTTTATGGTTTTCTTTTTTTAAGGAAACAACCTAGCATGGCAGAGAGACAAGTTTTGCCTTTTCTTTTTCACTTTCTATTTTATGATAAACCATTTCCTCAGGGCTACAGAATAGCTTGGAATCTCCTTAAAGAGCAATGCCCACCCCGGATCCCATCCCCACCTGCATATTCCCCCCACCATCATGGGGGTCTTAAATGATTCCATTAACTCACACTTTTCTGTAGTGTCACATTCATTGTACACAGAATTGGCAGCGACAGTGACAGGGAGCAATGGGACCAAGGCTGTCTACCTTCACTGCAGCTTGAAAATTAAATACTATTTGTTACTGTCCTCCCTTGAG
The DNA here is from genome assembly GCF_018350175.1 of Felis catus. Lineage (NCBI taxonomy): Eukaryota > Metazoa > Chordata > Mammalia > Carnivora > Felidae > Felis > Felis catus. Next base: position 14,227,193 of record NC_058386.1, read on the forward strand.
CCGGCCACTGATCTCAAACTTCTCCGTGGCAAATATAGCCGGAAGTGGCCTGGCTGAATCCCAGAGTGGACGATGCAAAAGATGTCACGGAATGTGCAAAATTGCCAGACAAAATTCAACATATGTGCCAAAGAGCATTTTTCTTGGAGAATAGCAGGGCTTCGTTTGGGATCCCCTCAAAAGCAGACCCTGAGACAAAGATTCAAGTGCAGATAGTTTGTGTAGGAGAGGGTCCCAGGCAGCTCCAGTGTGGGGGTGGGAAGTGAGCCCAGAAAGGCAGGTGGCCATCCAGAGGCACTTTAATGGGCAGGTGGCTGCTGTAGGCAGCCAGGGCTCAGTTCCTCTGGGAGGTAACCTCACAGCTATCTCCACCAAGGGGGGGTTAACCGGGGTGCCCATCTTCCAACTCCACTGTGGTATTGGTCAGGGGCTGCCCCTGGGGACAGAAACACCACTGCCTCCTGCCTGCCCAAGGTCTGAGCCAAGCATGCTCCCAGAGCCAGCAAGGCAGTCTTGTGGAAGAGAGCCGCTGGGGGTGGCGGTGAGTGCACGGGCAGGTGGGATGAGGGCCAAAGACACAGGGGTTGGGCCCCAAAGCTTCTTTAGAGAGCAGGGCAAGGGTTTAGGTGCTACAGACACCAGAAAGTTGGAGCACTGTGTAGGTGCAAGCTTCTTCGTTCCTCTTTCTTCAGTCCCTGAAATCCCTCCTGGTATCCCAGGGTCAGACAACAGGCCGGACTTTCCCAATGTCTGAGCCTCCTCACAGTAAACTGGGCACCTTTCCAAGTAGTCTGCACCCAGCCTTACTGGGACTCCCACTGGGGAAAATCGTGGCATTGGAACCCAAATCATAAGCCATAGAGTGCAGTAGCCAATGGCCCTCCCAAACACCCCAGTGTACCAGCAAGGAGTCATTTTTACATTGGGAAACCTGGTTTTATATATATATATTATATATATATATATATATATATATATAATATATATATATAATATATATATAATATATATAAAGAGAGAGAGAGAGAGAGAGAGAGAGAGAGACAGGCTGTCACTCTCCCCCACGTGATGCTCTTTTCTCCCAAAGGAAGGGATGTAGTTGGATTCAAGACAGGCCACATCAAGTCAACTGCTTCATTCTTCCTGGGAAACTCTCTGGAGTACGTTGGGGGTTTTGTTGTTGTTGTATGATTTTTCCAAGCTCTATCTCTGTCAAATGGTATCATAGGCAACATTAAGACAGCTCTACATATGGCCACCAAAAGACACGTTCAAGAAAGTTCACAGCAGCTTTATTTGCAATGGCCCCAAACTGGAAACCACCCAGATGTCCGTCAGCAGAAAAATGGATAAACAAACTGTGATACATCCATACAATAAGATACTACACAGCAGTAGGAAGGCGCGAGCTGCCGATACATGCGGCAACATGGATAGATCTCAAAAGCATTGTGCTAAGTGAAAGCAGCCAGGCACAAAAGACCATATACTGCATGGTTCCATTTATATGAAATTCTAGAACAGACAGAATTAATCTACGGAGACAGAAGTCAGAATTGTGGTTGCCTTTGGGGGATACTGAGAAAGGGCTCAAGGGAGCTTTATGGGGTGCGGGAAATGGATTCTACTTTGAAATGAGGTGTGGTTACATGAGTGTATCAACACTTAAAATTTGTGCGCTCCATGCACTTTACTGTGTGTGTTATATATACCTCAATAAAAAGTAAAATAGAATAATAAGTAAAAAGAATAATAAACTAAAATAAGATAGCTCTAGAGAACACCGCTGCCCTGTTTCTAAGTGCCCTGGAAAGCTGTCCAGGCACATCAGGTGCCAGGTAATGAGATGATCAGCGGAAACCTAAGTGTGTCCCTGGAGCTTAGCTCCCTAAGGGAAAAAATGGTCGAGAGGGTTCTCTTGGGTGAAGCTGGCATTTCTGCCACAGGAAACAGGGAAGACAGGAGGAAAAACTCAAAAGTGAGCAGTATGAAGCCTCTGGTAGGCCACATGAATGCCCTGGGGGACTTAATCAGCCCTCCTCCCCCTCAAACATATCCACACACAGCACACTCACACATGACCATTGCGACACGTCGCATATCCCGCACGATCTCACACACACACAGAGTGCTGCACACATCACGCATTCACGACACACCACATATGTACACCACATTCACATACATAACCACAACATGATGTGCGCGTGCATGCGCGCGCACACACACACACACACACACACACGGAAGGCAGCTCTTCTTGCACGTTCAGCTCTTCATGTTTGAGCACTGTCTGGGTAATCATCTCCCTCCTCCCGCTGTCAACCACGGCCACTGTCATCATCATTATCATCATCGCCATCATTTCATGAGCATCCCTCATGGACAGGGACATTGTAGAGCTCACACAGCTGTGCCCAAAGACATGTGTCTGGAATCGCCTGCTTGCCCTGAAAGCTGTCCAGGCACATCAGGTTTATGCCTGGTTCTGAGAAGGGAGTGTCCTGCAGCCTTCAGCTTCAGCCCCAGCAGGAACCTTGGGCGACATCTATATACCCTCTTCCTTCCTTTCTCTCTGGCCCACTGGCCATTGCCCCGCCTCTGAAAGGAAGCCTTGCTTTACTTCTTAGTGCCGGACAGTGTCTCCTCGGGGGCTCTGGCCTTCCGGACAACACTGCCGTCCCGTTGCTGAGAAACCAGCTGAGAGCATGAAGGAGCCACCTCCCCGAGCTGGGATGCCAGTGCCTCCTTACTGTTCATCTTTGCCAGGGCTTGGAGCCTATCTGCAACGCTCTGAGTGAGATTCTACAAACCCTTTCTTCCACTGTTCTTGGTTGCCTTAACTTGCAGAACTAAACCCACAGAGTCCGAGTATCCGTTGACCACGTGGACCTTCCTCAGCAATAGGTCTCCCCATGTGGCAGACAGTGACACGTGCCTGTCGGTGTGCTCACAGTTGCCCCTTTAGCATCCTACCCTAGAGAGGCACACAAGCATGTTGATCACAGCTCTTGTGTTCTAAGGACTGGAAACAACCTAAGCGACAACCGACAACCGGGAGGCAACTTGTTAATTACTGCAGACGGTTACACACACTATTACCAGTTGTTGCAGAGGATAGCACAGATTGGTGTGTCCTGACATGGAAGTAATGCCCAAGGAAATCACTTAAGGGGAAAAGAACTAATAATAAATTAATAATAAAAAAAAATAAATGTGGCGGGAGAGAAATTTTCTATATACAAAGTGAACTAATGTTTGTTGAATGTGTGCATATGTTAAGAACTTACAGAATAAAATCCAGCTCGTACCAATTTTCTCTCATAAGCTTATGGAGGGTTGTTCCTTTCTTTGTTTGAGAAATGTTTCTGTTTTTATTTTTAATATGTTGCTTTTTCCAATCAGAAATATAAGATGAGAGACTAAAATGTTTTTTCTTAGGGTCCATCAATGGCTCCTCACCCATTCTTTTTAAAATCCTGGGTTACAGATGCTCAGAGGCAAGCTAGACCTTGAAGCCAGGGGGATCCGGATGAAACAGTGGATCCAGCGTTTTCCAGCTGTGGGCCCTGGATATGTGACCACCTTATTGGGTCACCTCTTTTCTTCCATCATCAACAAGCCTCATAGAGGGCCAAGTCAGTTCCAACCTCTGTGTCAACCCTGGAGCCACCATGGTGGACAAAATACTCACTCCCTTCCCACTTGGAGTTGTATCTATAGCTCTAAAATGAGGGTAACTTGGTAAGGTAAATTGTTATTAACATAAACAATTTCTGGCACATAAATGGAGCTTTGAAAGCTGTCCAGCTACTTTTTTTTTTTTTAAACATCCAAGGACTATGACTTTGTTAAGGTAGGATAGGCTGCCTAACAAACTGCTTCACACTTGTAATAACTCCCTAATGGATGCCTATGTCTTGCTTATGTAACAGTCTAAGGTGGGGGCTCCAGATCAGGTACTTCCATTTCAGGCAGTGACCCTCCCCAGGCAGAGGAGGCCCTGCAGCCTTCCAAGGTTACCCTGGGACTTTGCTCCATCCCAGACAGCCAGTGCATGAGAAAAGAACCTGGAGGAAAACCTGGAAAGCCTATATGATTGGAGTAGAGGTACACCCATCATTGCCACTCACATCCTATTAGGCAGAACCCAGTCACATGGCCACAGGTAAAAAACTGCAAGGGAGGCTGGGAAATGTAGTCTAGGTGGGTGTCTGGGAAGATGAACAAAACAGGTGTGGGACCAATCAGCAATCGCTGCCACAGTGAATTAGAGGAGGAAACACACCTCAGCGACTATGTGTCTGTGTGTTTGTGTGCAGCCTACAAAAAGCCCAATGTTCAAGGAAGCCTTTGCTCTGGGAAATTGGGAAGCTCTTCTTTGCTGAGCTTTTAGTTTTCTCAAAGAACTCTAAGACATCTTTTTAAACCTTTCTGTTTTACTATCAAGGTTATCCTGCCACCATCTGAGATATTACTAAAAAACAACACCAGCCCCGAGCCCTGACTTTCACAAGATTTGAGATGCTGTCAAAAATAAATGCCAACTCATCAGATTCTGTGTGAAAGAGATGCCAACACACATATAACTCAAACTGAAAGCTGCAGACAGGAGCTTTACTGTGCACACATTGTCACTCCTCCTCTCCTAAGGTATCTGATAAGCCAGCCAGCGGACTTAATCATAGGAACTAAATGGGAATATTTTTTTTCCCCTTGAACTGGCCCTTTTCAAAACCAATACTTACATATCTATCAGAAGCTTACATTATACATTCAGAAGGCTAGAGGTTCACTTCTATGGTTTGGTTTGCTTTTGCCATCCAGGAGATGGCAGAAAGCCCCCAGGTATGGTAGAGATAAGGCAAGATGTGGATAAAATGATACTACTCATTCATTCATTCATTCATTCATTCGTTCGTTCAACAAATACATATTGAGTGACTCCTCAGTTACAGCGCTGTGGGTCTTGGGTTCAGGATATCAAGATGCAATGTGCTTTCACTGTATAGTGAGAGAGCCAGCTACACCGATGCACAATTAGAGGGCAACAAGGATACACAATTGCAATGCAACAAGAAGCGTGCTGCAGGAGATGGCAGGAGAAGCACAGATTATTAGAAAGCCCACTTGATTCTTTGCCATTTCTGATTTACTTGGCACAGAAGCATAAAGTAACCCATCAGAAACTCTCCTGTACTCATTAGATGACATGACTGGAAATATGAAAAGAAAATGTCGAGGACCCCGAGGGCTCTTTATTTATGCTGTCATTTGAAAGAGAAGCGGGGACAACACTAGTAGCTACAGATCTTGGATCCCTCCTGTGTACCAGGCACCGTGCATACTTGACATTCACCTTGCCGGGCAAGTCTCACCACTGCCCATTTTACAGATGGCATCCCTGACACCCAGAGAGACGAAGACACTTGCCCCATTACTTCATCCTCTGAAGGCCTGGGAATTTGGTCTGTTTGACTCTGAAGACTGGGCACTTCACCCCTCACCGCCTCCCCACGTGGAAATTCAGGGTAAGCAGACCCAGTGGACAGCGGTGGGACCTATGGCTTCATCAGACTTCTTGGAAGAGGCAGCAAAGGAAGGGAGAAAGAAAGAGGTTGGCCTCAGGAGTCAGTCCTCACCTCCTGGAAGTCCTGTGAGGATAAACTCTCACCATTCACTCATTGCTTCAGCAGCATTTACTGAGCAACAGCCAAGTGCCAGGTGCTGTTCTGGGTGCTGGGGACATGGCAGTGAACAAGACCTGGTAGTGGGGCATGTGGGGGGGGGGGGACAGTGAGAGAGAGAGGAATAAACATCCTGAAAATTTTTGTCACACCTGAGAGGTAATATAGATACCTTTCCATTCTTGATGTTGATAATTAGAGAAATGTATGCTAACAGAAGTTTGGAGTGGGGAACCAACTTGTGGAACACACCTTCCAAATTCCCAGAGAAGAGAAAGGATGTACGCATAGGCACAAAAGACCCTTAAGGAGAGTAACCAAAGTCATTGATAGTGGTGATCTCTGCGTGGCAGGATTACAGATGATGTTTATTCTCTTCTCGTTGCCTTTCCACATTTTCAAATTTTCTAAAATAAGTATGTATTACTTTTATTATCATAGACAAACAAAATTTACTAAAACATTAAAGACAGTAAATAGAACTTCAAAGAACCAGAACCTTCCTCTCCTGGCATATAGACAGCCACTGACAAGTGAGCCAGACAGGGTGATGCCTCACTCCAATAGTCACGCTGAGTGATATCTTATTTCAACACCCTGCCTGATTCTTTCAGAATTCGCTCATAGGGGTAGCCACAGGAGGAAACACACACTCATCACTGAGATATTAAGGACTGAATCCTGAAGCTTAATTTTTCATTAGGGCATCGTGCCATTTTTCAATTAAGATAGTTTTTTTTTTTTTTGAAAAGTGCTGATGTGTAAAACCTCATTTCCTTCCTTAGCACAACTGGCCGATGGGTTTTATTTTTAATTGATTTCCATGTGTTCCTAAGAGTGGTAGAGAAACTGCGCTGGTAAACTGTGTTGCCACGGTGTTCCTGGCGCTGGAAAGGAAACTGCAGCTCTGTGAGAACAATGCTTTGGAAAATCTGTAAAACCCAGTCGAACACACCTAAGGTTTGTGCGAAAGGGCAGGCATTACTCACGGCGGCTTTGACAGTGAGAACGGAGACTAGAAAGCCGGCCAGCTCTTCAGTAATGAATGTGCCTGGATGAATTGGCCAGGTCTAATTTAGAAGCCAAGGAAGAATTGTCTAATAATTTAGTCTTGATACAGTGGGTTCATGGCATTATCTTTTTATTCAAAGTGTTTTCTGTATTTTTTGAATAAAACAAGACTCCCACCACCTCCTCCCCCACCAAGTATCAAATCTAGCAATAAAAATGCCCTCACTCAAACTAACAGGGTCTGTGAGGGGCTTAGGTTCTTAACATAAGATTCTGTTTCCGGCTAGAAATATTGTTTCAGAAAAAGCAGAAGCAATGATAGAAGGACCACAGGAAACATCTGTGTATACAAACAGGCTAGCTCACTAGGAATAAAAATGCATTATGCATCACGAAGGTCTAAATATTTTTATTAACATAGTTTGTTAAGCAAGAACCAAGAAATAAGGTTCCCTACGAGTCCCCCATCAAATGCTTTCTTCAATATTTCATTTTATTCTTAGGAGAGAAGTAACTCTGAAATCTTATCTTAGATTTTAGCAATGAGTTTTCTATTAAAAGTTATTTCTTTTCCATCTCAGGCTGAGCAAAGCTCTGGGCCAAGGGGGTTAGGGAATTTGTTTCATAAAACTGACAGCTTGGCGAGCATTCAATCACTCGGCACTACACAGCCCAGGAGAACAAATAAGTCCTTTTCTGATGCTGCTCCAGACACATTACGATGTATGTTCCATAGCTTTATTCCCGCACTCGTACTGCTTGCTTCCTGCAGTGAGAAAAGGGGGCAGAAAGCACGTCGAAAGCTTCGACGAAGCCTGTGAGGAGGCGAAATTAATCAATTGCGCTCTCATTTGCAAGGTGGAAAAAACCCAGCACGTTGGATATGCTGTGATGATGGTTGTGACTGACCTTCTTTTCCGGAAGGCCAATATGTTCAGGGGACTCTCGGCCATTTTATTGTCCTGTCCTCAATGCTTCTAGACACGTGTCTTTGCAAGATCTGCCAGAGGCTTTCGCGGGCGAGATAAGGCAAGCTTGGTGGCTGCCTTTGGCAGAGGTGACGCCAAGGGCAGGCTACTGGCTCACAGCCTGGGCATCGTCCTGGGCAGCAGAGACCAGCCTGCCCCAAGCCCTGCACCAGCAGGGACCCAGCTCGGAAACTTCCTGTTCAACAGGCCTAATTCAGAGCAGCCAGAGAAAGCAAACCATTAGAAAATTTCTGCCCTCCTCCCTAAAAAAAAGTCTCAAGGGCTTTTTTGGGGGGTACTCCTACAGAAAGCTACGACTGGAAAATTCTGTGTGAGACACGACTAATCCATGTTGTTGAGAGCCAGTGGTTACTGTTGGTGAGGGGTAATGAAAAAGACATGGGGAGGGGGTCTTCTGGGGGCCGGTGTGGCCTCCAACTCCATGGGGTGCTGGTGGCTTGGGTGTGCTGTTTGTGAAAATTCTTCAAGCCGTACACTTAACAGCCCATGTACTTTTCTGTACGTATGTTAGAATTTTAGACAAAAACCTGAAAATAAAACCCTGTAATGGATCACTTTTAGGACTTCTCCCATCCATAGAGCTGGTATAGCTGCCATTAAAAACCAAACATTACCAAGAAAAGAATAAACCATATCCCCTCATTGCTTAAACATTTGGACCTATTTAAAATGTATGTGAAATAAAACACCTTTTTTAAATGCTGATACTATTATTTAAGCTTTTACCCACCAAGTCCTTTACGCTTGGGTAAGAATGTGGTGCAGGCAGTTTTGCCATAACTGATAACCACTCCCCATGAAGTGACACAGGAGGGCACAGAGAAATGACAAAGTTCAGTTTCACTCTCGGATTCAGCAGAGGACAGGGTACCGTTGGAGGCTCTTTCCAAAGACCGAAGTCCCACTTGGAACCTTGCTCCCTCCTTCGCTACCTGAGCCGCGTGGCCAGAAGAATCTCATCCTTACTTTTTTCCCCCTTTCTCTTTTACTTCCCTGCACTGAGCTCGTCCTTATTCCTGCTGCTGCCACCCCACCGCCGAGAACAGATGCCGATGTGTTTCCCTGTCACTGGTGACACTGGTGTCAGATGAGCGTTGTCACCTCACCCTCTGTGTCTCTCTGAATTTCTGGATGGAGCTGGAGGCTTGCACCGGGACAGGCCTTCACAGGAAAAATCTGTTTCATTAGCTTTCTATTCTAAGCGTGCCTCTGTCCTACCATTTACCACGTGTCGTCTGCTTATTGACTGAGGCTAATTTTGCAAGAGAAATAGTTGTGGTGGGGGTGGGGAAGGGAAGCTTTTGAAGACAAAAAAAAATGTCATTTGGTTTCAAAAGACTTATGAATAATGGAAGGCTATGGTTCCTTTGCAGATGAAGATCCAAATGGTCTACGGCTACAAATGATTTTGCATTTTGCTGCTCTTCAAAAAAAAAAAAAAAGTCTTTTCTAACTACAATGTCAAGGATGTAGGAATGTGTTAAGTAAAGAAATGGTTTTGATCACCTAGGACTCAGGTTAAAATATTCCCACATTCGATTAAGGGCCTCCGAGTCCGACATGCTGGTAGGACCAAAATATTTGTTCACTCACCTGAAATTCACCCAAAATGTCCGGATGAATCCCCAGGATTGGAAGCAGGGAGGGGCTACAAGGAGGATGCAGCTCAGGCTAGTTTCCGGGAAAGCAGAATGGAGTTCCCAGGCTCCTATTTTAAGAGAAGCCTTTCATCTGAACCCAGAAAAGTTATCTGAAAGGGCCTGAGATACATTCTTGCCTTTTCATCCCTGAGCTCCCTTTCTGCCCTGTGGTGGCATCGCCATGCTGAGTCCCCAGGCAGGAACTGAGTCTTCGCTGCTTTGGCCCCGACCAGCCCAGCTGTCCATGTTACAACACCTTCCCCTGGCAGGTGGAGTGACCAACTCATCCTGGTTTGCCCAGGACTGCCCAGGTTTTAAAGCTGAAAGTCTCATGTCTCAGAAACCCTCTCAATCCTGGGAGAACCACGACAGCTGGTCACCCTAGTGGCAGGCCACTAGCCAAATCCCTCTCTTCCAGCAGGGCCCGGTCAAGGCCTAACTGGCAGGATTACCCCATGCCACCCACTGCTTACAAATTCTGGCCTATTTACAGAGTATATGAATTTGGAAAGTGTATTTAAAGCCGCTGACTGAAGGTACTCTGGCTGGTGACCATGTCTGTCAAGTTTCCCTTTTCTCTCCCCCAGTTTTTGGCCCATTCATCGTTTTCAATACACTCCCTTCAGAATTTAGGGCTCAGATGATTACATGGGCCAATGCCAAGATTGTCGGCCCACCTGCCTGACTGCAAAGGGAGGGAGAGCCCAGATACCCAATGTCTCCCCTCTCCTGAGTTCCCTGGCCCATCAAGGGGCCTGCATGACAGAAACTAGGGTGTTATCATAATTTACTCTACCTACCAGCCATTACCAAGTCCCATAGTTGGCCTCCTCAAAACTTCTACAATCTCGGGGCGCCTGGGTGGCGCAGTCGGTTAAGCATCCGACTTCAGCCAGGTCACGATCTCGCGGTCTGTGAGTTCGAGCCCCGCGTCAGGCTCTGGGCTGATGGCTCGGAGCCTGGAGCCTGTTTCCGATTCTGTGTCTCCCTCTCTCTCTGCCCCTCCCCCGTTCATGCTCTGTCTCTCTCTGTCCCAAAAATAAATAAACGTTGAAAAAAAAAAATTTAAAAAAAAAAAACAAAAAAAAAAAACTTCTACAATCTAGCCCCTTGCATCTGCCACTATGAGGCTTCAGTTCAAGGTCATTGCTCTCCATGATCACTGCAACAGAGCCTTTTTGGTCTTCTTTCCATCCTACCCCAGTTGATTCTCCACTAGGACAAAGCACTAAACACAAAGAATAGATACTGTCACTGGCCTCTATGAAACTGTTCAGGATAAAGTCCAAGTTCTTTATCAAGGCTTATAAGACTCATTATGACCTGGGCCCTGCCCACCTTTTCTGCTCATCATCCATAAGCTGCCCTTTTGCCATCTTGGTTTCCTCATCTGCAACTGAAAATAGCTGTTTCTAAACGTTATCGTGTGATTTAAGTGAAAGCACGTATATAAAATTCCTGGTCAGGCGTTTCACCTCCATTGTGGATCTGGAGAACCTGAAGTTCTTCACCCCATCAGCGGAAGTGGTGAAAAGGCATAGGGCATTTGGCACTGGTCACTATAGAGATGGGACCAGGCAACAGATCTGAAGGAAGGAAAGAAACATCCCATACAGAGGGGGGGATGAAGAGCTTCATGTTCTAAATGTCCAAGATGGAGTCGAGGGTAGGTCCAGCTGACTAGAGGAAGGTGGGCCTTACCCCTGATGAGTGGGTGTGTCAGCGACAAGAGGGAGGGGGGTGGGGCCCCACTGGAGCTCTCTCGTGGGGAGATGACACAGACCTGAGTGAGTAGACGGAAGTACTCAAAGCACAGGAAGTTGACATTTCACCACCGATTAACAAGGACAGAACCCCTGTAACAGCAGAAATGAGGCCTTGAGTTCATGCCTTTGAAGACTTGCTTTTGGAAACAGATAAACTGGGAGAAATTTGTGTGTTTGTACTTTTGTGTGAAACATATCACCAGCATCTGAGCGCCACAGAGCAGGCTGCCAGGAGCAAAGGAGGGCTGGGTTGTTAAACATGCCGATTAAAATGAACTTTAGGAAGTGCTGCTTGGCTCAAGCCACAAAAAAAGACACATGATTCCTGCTCTCCAAACACGAAACGACGACGACAACAACAACAAAACAAAGAGGGGAAAGACAGCGAGAGAACAGAACAGGCTCCCTGGGAGAAAACACAGAAGATCTGTGCACACTTGGACAAAAAGTGATTCCACATTGCTCTTTTATTGTATAAATATTCATAAGAAAAACAGCCTAACAGCTACTTTCATGAGTAAGCTCAGTTACTTCTTGACACCTGTGTATGTGTGTGTGTGTGTGTGTGTGTGTGTGTATATATATATATATTATTTTTTTTTTTTAACAAGAACAACATTCTCAGCACCTATGAAAGCTAGATCAAGAGTCAAGGTGGCCAACATGACAGTCCCCTTTCTGGGGACCTCCCCGGCCCCGTGGCCACTCACACCCTCTCGAATCCTGCCCCAGGGCAAATGGCCTTTGCCTTCCAAAAGGGACAAGGACTTTAATTAGGATGAAGACACGAGAGTGGGCAGACACAGCTCGTTATCTGTCCGCTTCGCCTGCTTCATATTTTTTTCTTTCCTTGTTAACTTTTCTGCCACTGTTTAATTGCAGAGAACAGCAGATCGGACAACAAATGGGCGTCTTTGTGCAGACTTGCCTTACATCACCAGGGCGGTCAGGCAATTCCTAGAGACCGTGCCTCTTTCTTCACCCCGCCTGGTTCTCCATCCTCTCTCCCAAGGAGCTCCAAATTAAAATGAATGCATGCCAGAACAATTGCCAAGGGAGTGACCAAAGCTAACTGTGGCCCAAATAAAGCTGGGGCTGGTAGAGGGCCTGGCCTCCAGGACAGCAGCAAGAAGAAAGCTTCTCCCAGCTGAGCTGAGCCAGCGACCACTGCTCTCTGTGTACCAGAAGGGAACAGCTGAATCTCAGGCTACACCACTTTAAGATGCAGGAATTAGTCCCTAAGCCCAGGTAGATAATGTTCAACCAAAGGCCCTGGCACCTGGGCACTTGTTAGAGCTGCAAATTCTTGGGCCCCACTCCCAACCTGCTCAGGGGGTTGGTGCCAGGGATCTGTAGTTTAACAAGCTGTCCAGGTGATCCGAATGCACACTGACCCTTGAGAACCGCTGGTCCACAGGTCTCTGAGAAAGGGAGAGACTGTGCTGGGCTGGGAGGGCATTACAGGAAAGCTGGGATCAGAAGGGCACCGTGAAATCAGCATGTTCTAGAGCTGCGCTGTCCAATACGGTAGCCACGAGCTCCATGTGGCAATTTACATTTAAACATTTAAAAAGAAAGATAAATATTCATAATCTCACTTAAGTGCGGAATTAACAAAAGCCAAACTGATAGTAACAGAGAGTAGAATGGTGGTTACCAGAGGCTCAGGTGTGGGGGGAAAGAGGCAATTTAAAGAAAAAGAAAAAGAAAAAGAAAAAGAAAAAGAAAAAGAAAAAGAAAACGAAAAAGAAAAAGAAAAAGAAAAAGAAAAAAGAACGCAGAATGGTGGCTGCCAGGGACTGGGAGGAGGGGTCCCAGGTAGTTAGTGTTTAATGGGTACAGAGAATCGGTTTGCAAGATGAAAGAGTTCCGGTGACGGATGGTGGTGAGAGCCGCACAACAATATGAATGTACTTAATATCACTGAGTTGTACACTTCAAATGCTTAAGAAAAAATTAAAAATAAAATTAGTTAAAAATAAAATTTACAAGTCAGGTCTCAGCCACACTAGTCACATTTCTAGTGCTCAATAGCAACTTGTGGCTAGTGGCTACCATATTGGATAGCCAATCCCATCATATAGTACATTTCCAGTGTAGAATGGAAGTTCTATTGAACCAGGCTGTATAGAAGCCCAGTTCCACCTCCTATGGGTTGTGTGACCTTGTGTAAGTTACTAACCCTTTCTGAGCCCCGATTCCTCCTTTATGAATTGAAACTCATAGTACCCACTCACATCATTAAGGCTGTTATGAAGCTGGAAATAAAATAGTAAGTGTAAATCACCTGGGACAACTGTCCAGTCTGTAGCAGAAGCCTGATAAATGACAGGTAATATTGTTGCTACTATGATTTTATGAGCGACCATTAGAGATATCTTCTCGTGGAAGGGACAGTCTGCATTGGCTAGGACAGATTCTTTCCACTATGTTTCAATTGCAAATTTCAGAATTTCTATAAGTGGCTCTGTTTTCAGTAGGACCAGTCAGCAGTACCATCTTGAATCAATACCAATTTGTTGGCAGGCCAGAAATGTGGCATCCTCATCCAGAAGCAGTATGTACAATCCTTGTAAGAAGGCTATAATTCATGAAGCCAGAGAGCCTCATTTTCTGTGGGGCTTGCTTTCTTTCTTTGAGCCTGCCTCCTCCCTCGCTCCCTCTCTCCCTCCCTTCTTTCCTTTCCTTTCCTTCCTTTCTTCCTTCCTTCCTTCCTTCCTTCCTTCCTTCCTTCCTTCCTTCCTTCCTTCCTTCCTTCCTTCCAGGTATGAATGTCACAATCCCTGGGATGGTCCATTACATTAGACTCAAGGCTTCAGTGTTCTTCATCTAGAAAGACGCCTAAGAGATCTTGCAACCTTCTTGCAAATCTCCCCCCATATGAGAAAACAAAAGCCAGAGCAACTGTACAACCCAGAGACATCCTCCCTACTGAAGGCCAGTCACGAGTGGGGAGAATGGATAGGGAAAATGGGAAGAGGGCTCCATATGGGAGTTTTATTCTAACTAATTAGGAAATTGAGAGTCACTGAGTGTTCTTGAGCTGGGGGGTGATGAGGTTAGAGAGATGCTTTATTGAGAGGAATATTAGCTGAGGGAGCAAGGACAGGAGTAGAGCAGACCAGTAAGGAGATCAGGGCCACACCTGGGTGAGCCCTGCTGCGGCCTGGCTCTGGAAGCAGTGGGCAGGGCTGAGGAGAGGAGGAAGGTGGGTGGAGTCCATGTGAGCTGGCAACAGAGTCGAAAACAGAATCACGGACAAAAGGTCCAGGCTCTCAGAGTTCAGGCTGCATGCTCAGACATTATGTCCAAGAGGCCAGTTTTCCCTTTCAAACTCCTCTGGAGATGCGATCCCGTTCTTCAAGTGGGCTGGGGACAAAGCCAGCTCTCTGGGGGTGGGTCAGAAGAGTGTGGTGAGGGAACTCAGAGCAGGACCCTTGCTCAGGGTGGCTTTTCTGGCTTAGGAATCATAACAATGGCTCCCCTTCACAATTCACTTAGGCCTCCTGGGTGAATCCCACAGTTTCTAATGTTCTGGATGAGGAACGCTGACAAAAAAAATAGAGACTCCAACTTCTGACTTTGCCAGAAAAGATGTTAAATTGCAAATGCCAGGTACTACCTTGATCATTCAGAAAAGAGACGTTAACACCCTGAAAAGCAGGAAAGGCCATTTTAGAATAAAAGGCAGGTCTGTGAAATGGAAAAGGTTTAGCTTTAAAAAAGAAATGCACTACATTCTCACATTTCCTCCATTTCACTGTGAATGGGTAGAAATTTTGTCCCATGCCTGGTCCGTGGGGACCACCAGTTTATGTGACATTCCAAAATGCTTCCCTGTGTGGCTTGGGCTGTCAAGAATTAGTCTGGATGACCCCAAACCCAGCTGTACAGCTCCTAAGAGCAAAAACAAAGCTTGAGGTTTCTTGGTGTGGGTGTGTCCAGCATGGAAAGGCAGGGCAGAATCAGCCTTTGTTGCCTTCTTAAAATGCCAGTGATAAGCCACAAAGGATCCTAGAACAAATGGTCTCAGATTGATATTTTCACATTCAATAATTTCATATTTAGTCTAGCGGGTTAGTGATTTTTTTTCATAAAAGGAAATTGCAGCCAGAGCTAATTGCTCAATCTGAAATGTATCTGGACATTGTTTAGATGTTGGAAAGGAAACAGTGATGTTGGAGAGATTTTAGCAAAAAGAAGGGCATTAATTTAGAAAAAAGGCAAATGTAAATTAGTATAAAATGTAGTCCCATATGATTTTCAAAGCTCTGCTATGCATATAGCCAAAGAGAGAGCACCCCTATTTTGAGCTTTCCTTGATATTTTTCTTGTTTCTAAAATGCAAAAGGAAATTCATCGGCACAGGCTCAATCCATTCCCAGCCATTGATCTGTTGGCCAATCAATGATCGCTGTAATCTGAAAAAAATAACACCAGTTTCTATGAACCTTTCCAAGTGAGGCCGTGTTCAGCTAAGCTTAATAAAGAGAAAACCAGCAAGCACCATCTGGAAAACACTCTTCCGGAGCCGCACAAGATAGTGGCAGCCTTTGCCCAACCTGCTATAAATAAGTGTCTCAGGGAAAAAAAAAAAAAAAACACCCCATTTTCAAATCTGTTTCTACTTAATACAGCTGCAATAGAGTTTATTTAGCTTTTCCCTATAGCAGGAAGACTGTTTGCATTTTTATGACAAGGGTCTAAATGTTTTTCACAGCCATCGCCATTGCCATTATTTTGAGGAACAACATACCACTTGGACCTGTCTGTTTGCTTCTGCAGCACACAGCAGTGGCCCCGGTGGCCTCTGCGCCACGAAACCGGCCTCCAAAGCCCAGATTGATGATCCTGTTTCCTCTCTCAGAGCTGCAGTCATCACCCGAATCCTGGCCTGCGAGGGCCTGGCTGCTTAGAATGACCAAGCGTCACGTGCTGCCTGGGCCTGGCACGCTGTGGCTGCCTGCCAAGCTCACTGCCTCTTCCTTCAGGACGACGGGGAAGAATCACACTGGTCTTCGCATGAGGCTACAGCTCACCAGGACGAAGGTGTCCTGGTGGCCTGGCCAACCAACCCCTCCATGCCCAGGTTTTCCAGCTCTCCTCACCGGCGGAGCCTGACACTCTGAGCTCCTTCACACACTCTTCGGGAGGTCAGCCTACCTCGGATGGCGGAAAAACGAAGTGGCCCCCGCTGACTGCACCGAGCACCTGCCTCTGTCCTCGAGCACCCCCAAACACCCATCCCACTTCAAAGACGGGCCGGGTAGGGCTGGCCTCGGGACGCTTTGCTGTGTAATGAGTGACCCACCTCTCTGTTCTCCCTCTGTTCTCGCTCACCCCGTTTCCACGCTTTACCCCCCTGACGCCTTCCCTGAGAATGCAGGACCCTCCTTTCTCGCCTTTCAGGGGAACCTCAGAAAGAAGATGGCTAAGGGCTGGTCCCGGCAGCAGCATTTCATTTGTCGCTGCCGACTGCAGGCATTACCAGCTTCGAGCTGCCTGAAGGAGCTCTGCTGACATTCTCTTTCCCGAGCGGAACTGGTGCAAGGAAACAAATGTGTGCGAGAGGGAGAAAATTGGGAGGAACTGTGAGCACCACCTAAATTGGAACGTCCCATAATTTTGAAAAATGCCCCATCTACCCACCACGGACCTTCTCTCTCAACAGTACTGGAAAACAGAAATTAGTGGTGGGTAAAGGGCTGCCACAACCTGAAATGAGTCTATTACAGTGTTCGGCGCGTAGCTCTCCCAAGTACACTAAAGGGCTAAATTAATTGGCTCAGGCTTCAGATGCTACAGGAGAAATGACAGTGAAGAGGGGGGCGGGTAGAGGAAGACGCCTGGTGGCTTTGAAGGCAATGCCTGGAATCAGGTGCATATGAAAAAGAAATTAGGGAGGAATAAACCTACTCTCTTTCTGAAAAACCAGCAAAGCCGTTAGTTATTACAATGTGTCCCCCAATTAATTACCTATGCCTTATTCGGTCGCTTGCCTTAAAAAAATCTTGGTGCTTATACAATCTTACAGACTCATCCACCAACCTGGGAATTAAGTCAGGCACATGACCCACTTCCAACTGTTAATTAATCGCCCCCATGAACAGTATATGTAAAAGTCAGAAGGATAAATTGCATCTTTTATTATTTCAAATTGAATTTGCCAAAACCCACAAATTACTTATTAAACCTTGGTCTAGACCAGTGTTTCCCAACCAGGGGCAATTCTGTCCCCGAGAGGACATTTGGCAAGGTCTGGAGATATTTTTGGTTGTCACGACTGTGGTGGGAGGGAGCGATGCTACAGGCATCTAGTGGGAGACTGCTAAAATCCTACAGTGTGCAGCCCTCCCCCGCCCCCAACAAAGACGAATCTGGCCTCAAATGTCAATAGTGCCCCGGTAGAGACACTGTGCTCTAGACAAAGCCAAATATGCTTACCTTTAATATTCTTATCTTTGGCCATCATCAAAGAGAGAAGACATCATTTTCTTTGAAATCTAAGGTTGGCTTACGTGTTAGCTAAGGATGTATTTATTCCTTTCCAAATAAATGCCATAGGTTCTCAGTCTGAACGCAGGAACATTAAAGAAATACCATGATGATGGCAGGGGTGCATTTTAAATGCATATTTCATCAGTGAAAATGGATGGAAATTAATATCCCATAAAATAAAATGATTATCTAGTTATGTTCCATACAAAACCAAAATCAATACCTCGTATCTCACTTAACCTGCAATTAGAGTTTTTAAAACACTAAAACAAGGAAATGCCATTCTTTTCCATTTCTTGCTAGCTGGGTACATATTTCTGAACATGAGGCATAGAAAACAAACAAGCAGACAAAAACACCTTTTTTTTAAGGCAGATTTTTCCAGGGCATAAAAAGCTTCCGGAATCATTCCGTTTTTATTTACTGTAGATTCAATCATTCTTTAGTGAGCAAAACATGCAGCCCATTCTCTCGGTCATGCCTGCCTGGCTTTCCAAATGCCCTCAAAACTGGGATGATGAATCATACACTTTGGCCCCACTGTGTCAATTAATAGTAAGCAAAGAATCCCACACAGCCAAGACAGGACGTTCTGCCTGATGTTTGTGCATATGTGGGAGGGTGGGGTTGGGGGTGGGAGTCCTTCGCCAATTGTTTCCAGAGGGTCTTAAGAGCAGGTGTTGAGAGTCTATAAAATTCCTTTAGTTCTAGAATATTCTGTGCGGCTGTACCGTGCCCCTAGCATGGGGGTGGGCTTTGGTCAGGAAAAATGCACGTTCCTAGAGTCAGCCTAGAGCTTCTAAACTATGAAGGAAATAATGGCTGAAAGCTATACCATTTCGACCCTTCCAGGCCACGGTTCCTTTCTCTGAATTATCAGGCAAAAGTGGCCATACACACAAAGGCAAAAATAACAACAATGACAAAAAGCGCCCAAACACACCCAGTCTTGGCTGCCAGCGAGGCCCGAATCTGCTGCTGAAAAAGAACAGTTGCTACAGTGCAGCTGGAGGAGCTTTTCCAGGGAACTGGTAATACCCTGGCTGTTAATGAATTATTTTTCGCCAGAATGTCGGATTCTTCCTGTGCTCCAGTAAACAGTCTGCTTCTGCCATGGGAAACAAAACCAGCTCCTTCCGAGGAGCTCAAGGAGGTCAGCCAAGGGTCCCCTGTGGGGGCAGCCCCCTCAGGAGCCAGAGCCACAGGCGCCTGACCTATAAATCACCACAGCCCCAAGTTCATTATTCCAGCCCTTTCCATCTACTCGAGCCATGCCCAGCGCTCCACAGAAGGGCCCAGGAAGACTGCAACGCCAGCTGTGACCGTTTCCCCATCTCCAGGAACTGTGTCTTGCTCAGGTTTCCTCATCTGCCGCACCACGGCATGTGAGAGTGGGCTTCCTTGCATTGATTCTTTCTCACGGAAACCGTATTTATTTCCTTGCTCTTGTTTTGATCAAGCTGTCAGGAAATAACTATGTGCATCCTCTCTTATCCTTTCCCTTCTTTAAGACTGGCTCCAGCCCCAAATAAGCCACTCCGCCCTTTAGGGTGTCTACTTGGGACACTATTCTCCAAGCACAAATCCCCAGGAAGGATATTATTAGACCAGGTGTCAAGGAAATCAACTGCCCAGGCAAGACACGGCTCCCCAGTGGACAAGGACACCAGCCTGAGGTGGGGAGAGGTAGAGGAGAGGAGAGGAAAGGGGTCATTTTGTTCAAGCCATCCTTGTCCGTTCCCATCCCCCATCTTGCTCTTTCATCTCCGTTGAGTTTCAGGAGCCCACACTCCTCAGGAGAACTTGGCTGAGCAAGCATGCTCAGGGATAGACTTGATCGTGCACCCCCCACCCACAAGGACTCCTTAGCCACGGAAAATCAAAGTGGCCTGACGCCAGGCTGTTGTGGCTACTGAGTCAGCCCATGCTTCCCATCTGCCATGGAGACACAGGGTATTTATGTCCCTAAAATACCTGGAGGTACTATGAGGCTGAAGACACAGGTTGCTGGTTAGTCTGCTCTAAAGAGCACTGCCTAATAGAAATACATACGTCATTTAAAAATTTGCGGTAGGTACAGGGGCACGTGGGTGGCTCAGTCGGTTAAACGTCCGACTCCTGATTTTTGTTCAGATCACGATCCTACGGATCGTAAGTTCGAGCCCCTGATTGGGCTCTGTGCTGACAATGTGAAGCCTGCTTGGGATTCTCTCTCTCCCTCTCTGTCTGCCCCTCCCCACTCATTCTCCCTCTCTCTCTCTCTCTCTCTCTCTCTCAAAATAAATAAACTTAAAAAAATTTTGTTTAAGTTTCTGGTAGGTACATTTAAAAAGATTAAAAGAAACAGGTGACACTCATTTTAATACTATAGCTTATTTGACCAACATATTCAAAATATTATCATTGTGCCATGTAATCGATATAAAATTATTAACGAGCTATCTTGCATTTTTTTTTGTACTAAGTCTTAGAAATCGCACGCATATTTTATCCTTATAGCACATCCTGCTTTGGACTAGCAACCTTGTGACTGCTTAATAGCCACATGTGACTAGTGGCTACTATATGGGATGGTGCAGATACAGAACATTTCCTTCATCATAAACAGTTCTCATAGTGCAGTGCTGAAAGACCAAAAAGCTGTGGGAAGAAAGAGTGACGGGTGAGTGCAGGGTGAGCCATCAAGTTATTGGAGCAAAGAATTGCAGTGAAAATGGGAATCGTAAGGATTGGGATATTCTGGAAGCCCACCTCCACGTCTAAGGGGAGATTAAAACAGGCTTTTATGAGAGGCTCGGGGCCCATGCATACATCATGGGGAGGCCGCTCCACAGCAGTGAGAAGGCCGGCAAGTATAATCGCTACTCAAGGCATCTGCCGCTTGAGCCGCCTCCATATTAGCTCTTCTGATCTGTTTACGGCAGGGGCTGGGACAGAAGATCACCAAAGTCACGTACGATCTTTCAATAACAATTCTGGGTTTGCAATCTAATTTGGTGAAGCAGATAAAGAAACATGATCAAATTACGTGTGCCTGTGTTTGTGCGTGTATGTGTGTTTGCGTGTGTGTTCCTGGCTGGAGAGGGAAGGAGGGTCATGTGCAAAACCCAGAAGTACGAATGTGACCACCAAAATCACCTGCTCACCAGCTGCCATCAGAGCACAGGAGAGCGGTAGACTTAAGAAGCTCATGAAACATTTTGAGCCACAAAGGAGACGCCTGGAAAGAATGAGATGATGGGCATCCGGGCAGACAAACAGGTGGGAGGGAGAAGTGGTAATCAGAGGCATTCTCCAAAGACAAGAGCTGCCAACTCTATAGCAAAGATGTCACCCTGATCCCCAAATCAAGCTTAATTCAAAATCCCACGCAGGCTTTTGTGCAGGGGAGAGTGCAATTAGCCATCTTTCCCTCTGCTCGAGAGTCTCATTCTCGGAGGTCCCCCTCATATTCTGATCAGGGAGGGGCAGAATCATATCTGGATTCAAATTCTGGCTCTCCCAGTGGCTCCAGAGTTTCTGCAGAGGGGATAAAGGCTACCATCTGGTTGGAAAGGAGCTAAGGGACTTGCTTACCTAATTCAATTGCATAGCAAGACCTCATCTCACTTTTACTGAGAATTTATTTATTTGAGATGGTCAGAGTCAGAAATCCCTCATGCATCCTTTGGTCCTACCATGGACCTTGGGCTAATTATTTAAGCTGTCTTAGCCTCACTTTCCTCATCTATAAAATGGGAATTATCTTTGCCCACGTCACAAGAACTTGTCATCTTGGACCTACCCCAGGCTAGAAATGGAGCATGATACCAGGAACTCCAAGTCCCCAGAGAAACATAAAAATCTCCGCATTTGTCCCTGCTGAGTCTCCCTTGACAATGACTTACAGCTGCCTCCCCACCACCATCCACTCCATCAGCTCCATCATTTCATCACTCAACTCTTATTTACTCACCAACGGTTGGGCGTTGGGGATTCCAAAAGGAAGAGGCAGTCTTTCCATCTGAAATAGTTTGGGACTATTTGGGGTCTATCTGCTTGGCTATAAGCATGTGCCCTGGGTGACTGGGCTGCCTCACTGGTAGGCTCCCTGCCCCCAAGTTAAGTACCATACTTTGTGAATGCATAGGGGCTGAGGGCCCTGGCCTTGGGGAGAAAAAAATAAGAGACAGAGGGGTTAGAGGGACACATAGCCCCTTTAACTCATAACCACCAAAGTCTGGAATCAGACACGCGACTGGAAATTTCTCTGAGCCTCAGATTCCTTATCTGTAAAATAATGCCTCCATCACATCATGGTTTCCCACATGTCAAGTGTTTGGCAGACAGAGAGTAGCAACAAATGTTAATTCCTTTCCTAATTTATTTCCCTCCACTACCCTCCTCCCCCCAAATCTAAGGTTAGGGAAGGAGCCAGAGAATAGACACTTGCTATTTTCTTACCGGAGATTGGGAGCACACTGTGTGTGGACACTGCCACATACAGAATACCTCCGTTCAGGATCAAGTGGAGTTGGGGAGGCCGGTGCTATTTAGTCGTTGGGTCACTGTAGCTAGAGCTGTATCTGTTCCCCTGGTGCTATAGCACTCCCAGCAACGCCTCATCACACACCTCTCGATTTTTCTTTTTCTTTCTAGCCTTTCAGAGGCCCTGTCTCAGAGGCTCTGTTTTCTGGCTACCAGACCTTTTATTTATTTTATGGTTCTTACCCAACTGCCCACCAACCAAGTTCTTACACTGGCAACTGGCATCACCTGGAAAGCTGTGTTCTCATTTTTTCCTGAGATGGGCAGGTTTTCCCTGGGGCCAAACCTCACAGCTGGAAGTCTGTTGCTTCTTTGCATGATAAAGGACGCCGCGGGGGGGGGGGGGCGCCCCACCCCCACCCCTGCAAACGTCCCAAGGGCTGGTGCCAAAGCGGCCAATACCCTAAGTTCCAGTCTGACTTGGCTCACCGTGCCTGGGCCGCGTTGGAATGCCTCTAGTGGGAATCAGTTGGGATGACACACAAGTGGTCATTCGTAGGATATTTATGGGGTCTGTGGATTCAGGGATGGGTGGGTGGCCTCTGAGGGCTTCTAAGGGGCAGATGAACCGGGATGTCACCCGGTTTATGATTCTGTGCCTTCCAGCCCACCCCCGACTTCTGAAAGTGGCACAGCTCCCCATGTTCCTCTTGAGAAGAAAATGCAAAGGACAAAACAGCGAGAGGGGGCATAATGCTGCCTGGTGAGCAGCTCCCATGCCCGAGCCTCCCCACTAGCCTCCTCCCACACTGCCACCCCTCCACCGTGACAAAAGCACATCACAACACATTTTCTAAGTTATCTTTTAAGTCTCTTGGTCAATCAACAAACGATTCTGAAGACTCAAAAGGAGGAAGAGAGACATCTAGACAACGGTGGGAAAGATTCCTGGGGAAAAGCAGAGAAAACCTTGCATGATGTATGCAAGGCTAAGAATTGTTTTCTCCCTGCTGGCTGCTTTTCTCTCTGTTCTAAAGAGAAGCTTCCGAAATCGGCTAAATAAAGGGATCACACCAGAGGATGAGAGATAATGCTAAATCAACAAAAACAAAGACCCAAATGAAACAGAGCGAGCCATGAGAATCTGCGGCTATCAAAACTTTGTTTGGCCGTATCTATTTATCATCGCTGCACACCCGGGCTCTGCGGAATATCATTCTGTTGATGTCACTTATCCTCAGCAAAATATTTACACATCCTTAAAAATGCCAGATGAGGGGGGCCGGCCGGCGCGCTGCCGCAAGGCGCCCCTGAAGCCGGATCGCCCACGGCTGGGCAGACCATGAGATGGGGGCACGATGGGGGGTGGCTCCAACGGGCACAGGTAAGAGCTACCGACAGTTCCCGGAACTCGGCCACCCAGGAGCTGCGCTCTGCCCTGCCCACCTCTCTCCTACCTGACTCTGCAAGAAGCAGCCACATCCCTGATATGGTGTCAGCGCCTCCTCCCCCCCCCACCCCCCCGCCCTCGCCTTTCTCATTGATTAAGTTCTCAAACCATTGTTAAAAGCCGGGTTGCTTTTCCCTGGAAAACTGGGCTGAATTCATTAAGCTTCCCCCTGCCACAAAAGGAATATTCATAAAAGTTTGGCAGGCAGAAAGGGAGGCTGACTGCATGCCATGGGGTGGGTGACAATTCGCTCTTCCAAAGCCACCTTCTTCTTCCATGCCCCATCCCTCTCTCCATCCATCCGTCGTGCCCCAAACCTACTCCAGGGACTTGTGATAGGGAAACACAAAGCAGCAGCTGTTTGGCAACATTTCTACCCCTCGCCGGCAACTGTGGTGGGATGCCATTTCCCCACCCAGGCGGAGCTTATCCTGAACAATAGTCGGGCTTTAAACGGCAAACAAGCAAACACACAGAGCACAACCTCAACCCCGAAAAAGCCAACACGGAGAGAAGCGGTAACTCCCTCCGCAGCAAAAGGCGCCGCCGAAACGCACGCAAAAATGCTGCGAGAACGCTGCTCGGTGCCTAACATGGCAGAAAGCCCGAGCCGGTGCGGCCACCCCGGGTCTGGGCATTGGGGGGTTCGAAGGCTCCCGGGGCGCCGACGCACACTCACCCGGCTTCGGGAGGATGCGGGGCTGGCCGAACGTCACAAAGACAAGCCCAGCGCGATCTGGCAAAACCCAACTTTCCACCCGGCTCGCCAGGGCCGCCAGATACGTCAACAGAATCCATCTTTCGAAGGGCCTGGAAGGCGCCGGGTTTTCCGGGCCGGGGCAGAGCGGCAGAGCCCGGAGGCGGCCCGGTGCGGTGCCCGGGAGCGGAGTCCGCCGCGCGCCGCCCTCTGTGCCGGGTGCCAGCGCTGGTGGCGGCCCGAAACCCACTTCGGGGCCCCCGCCCCGCCGGCCGGCGCCGCCTCTCCGGCCCCGCCAGCCAGTGCGCGGCGCCGGGAGCAGGAGCGGGGCCCGGGGACGCCGCACGGGTGGCGGCCTCGGCCCGCGTCCCCGCCCCCGCCCGGCCCTCCCAGCTGGCCCCGGCCTCCGGGCGCCGTCCTGCCCACGGGAGCAGGCCCCTCCCCGGGCGCCGGGCCCCGCCAGGCTCGCCCAGCCCGACGCGCCCCCTGCGTCCCGGTGGCAGGTCCGCACGGGGAAGGCGGGGGAGGGGGACCCCGGCCCGCGCTGGGGGGCACCGCGGTGGCTACCTCGCGATCGCGGCCGCCGCCTCCAGGAAGCCACGGGGTGGTCGCGGGTGTGGGAACTCTCCGGTCTGGCCTCGCCGCCCGCTGCCTGAAGGGGGTGCGCAGCGGTGGGAGCCGCCGTCGCCGCTGTCACCGAGCCGCTGTCGCCGCCGCTGCCGGTCGTGCGTGAGTGTGTGTGTGCGCCTGTGTCCGGACGAGTGTGTGTCTGCGTGCGGCGCCCGGCCTTTACTATATACACCAAGGGGTGGGAGGAGGCGGGGAAGGGGAGGGCTTGGGGGAGGTGGCGGAGGAGGGGGAGCAGGAGGGGGGCGAGAGGGTACCCGACGAGGAGGCGGCGGCGAAGGAGGGACAGGTGATCTCGCCCACGGGGAGGGCGTGGCTGTGGGCGGCGCAGGGTGGCAGGAGGAAGGGTCGCCCGAGGCGCGGGCCAGGGGAGGGGGAGATGGACACCGAGGAGGGCCGGCAGAGCGGGGATCCTGCTGCCAACTGCGGGCTGGGGACCATTCCAGACCCCACGATGAAGAGGAGCCAGAACGGAGCCCAGAAGAGAGCTGGCTGATGGAGGCGGGAGAGGTGGGGAGGGCCCAGTGACCACCCCCTAGAATGCCAGGGCGACACACGTAGAAGATCCTTCTCACAAGGTGTGAGATTTTGAAAGACGAAATAAGCCCACGGACACAATCTAATTTCCACAAACTTGCCTGAGAGATGATTTATTTATTAATCTAACATTTCTTGAACACCTGGTGTTTGCCAGACACCGGGGCTGAGACCTGGAGTTACAGACTATTGACTATCCGACTGCTAAACAGTAAATAAGTAATAGATGCTAGTAGTACTATTGATGATTTAAAAACAAAATAAAAAACCTAAATCCTGTAAATGTTTTAAGAGAGCAAAGGAAGCAACTACACTGCTTTAATTAATCCCTAAAGATGTAAAGATTTTTTTCTGGAAATCAAAACAGGATGAAGATATTTGAGAGAGAATGGCAGAACTTCAGTTACTTTAATCAGAGAAGAGAGCGTCTGAATCTAGCTATCCTTTGCACATTCAATCCTCCACCCCAACACTGTGGCTCGTAACCACAACTTCCCTCTTGCAGAATTTGAGGTGGCCACACAGAGTGTGAAAGACAGAGAGAGCAGCCTGGCAAGTTTACAATTAGCAAGGGAACCTGAACTTGTGTTGGAGAGGTTCTATTCTAACCTTGTAGTGTTGCAAGCATAATGTAATAGAAACCAGGGCCACATAATGCCATATTATTCTGAGGGTACTTTTGCCTTTACTGGATTCCCTCCTCCATTAAAAAAAAAAAAAAAAAAAAAAAAAAACACAAAAACCTAACAGTTCTATTTTACAATTGCTTTGGTAAAAAGACAAATATATTGATATTATATATTAATACATTTTCTTCAACCTAGAAGATCAATTTTTCTTCTGATTTCAAAAGAAATGAAAACATTTCTGTGGGCTCCTAAAAGTACTGTGGGCCCCAGGCTCTGTGCCTACTGCTGGTAACAAAGAATTAGGCCCTGTTGGTACCATTCCTTGATAATGAATTCCCTCTTTTGAAAAAAAAAAGTTAAATTAAAAAATACTGAGTTGGGGCGCCTGGGTGGCGCAGTCGGTTAAGCGTCCGACTTCAGCCAGGTCACGATCTCACGGTCCGTGAGTTCGAGCCCCGCGTCGGGCTCTGGGCTGATGGCTCAGAGCCTGGAGCCTGTTTCCGATTCTGCGTCTCCCTCTCTCTCTGCCCCTCCCCCGTTCATGCTCTGTCTCTCTCTGTCCCCCAAAAAATAAATAAACGTTGAAAAAAAAAAAAAATTTAAAAAAAAAAAATACTGAGTTGACACAGACACAGAAAGACACACAATACAACTTTAAGAACTGATAATAATGAATCGGGGCACGTGGGTGGCTCAATCGGTTGAGTGTCCGACTTCAGCTCAGGTGATGATCTCCTGGTTCGGGAGTTCAAGCCCCACAGTGGGCTTGCTGCTGTCAGCCTGTCAGAACAGAGCCTGCTTTGGATCCTCTGTCCCTCTCTCTCTGCCCCTCCCCTGCTTGTACTCTCCCCAAAATAAAAAAATATATATATTTTAAAAAAGAACTGATAATAATGAACATCAACAGAAAGTACCAGTTCCTACTTGTCTCAGTCAGGCTCTTGGGGCCTTAAATCAACTTGAAGTCATTAATGATACCTGTGGAAACATCTGTCCGTGAATGTGTCTTCAACCATTTTAGTAACCAAAGACTTCCTCTAGAGATCTCAGAACTGTTCTGAATCCTTGGATCAGGTATGTGAGGTCTCTGTTGCCAGGACCTAGCCTGAATACAACTAAAGACACAGCTGGGCAATTATAATTGGGCAAGTTCATGGATGAAAGATCCATAAAGGTTTTGTGTGTGCTGAGGGGGTACGTGTGTATAAGGTACGGATTGATATCCTGGCAGGCAATTACTAGCCTATTTCTTTTGTTGGCCTCATCACAACCCTGGGTTAATGTTTGATCCTCACTGGCAGTTGCGATTCATATTTGCTGCCCTTTGAGGTGCTTATGTTTTCAGGAGAGACTATATGGATCCAGATTAATGCATACTAAACAGGCATTATGGTCCCAAAGAAGTGTACAGTGGCACCCTCTGTATTTCCATCGTGAGTGCCCTTGCAGCGAGAAGGAAAAAAGAGAAGTCCATAATTACAGAGCAGGTCTGCGTGGGGGAAGAGATGTCTGGGGACAGAAACGGGACATTAATGTGGAAGAACTGTATTCATACAGTTAAAGGATGCCCCAGAAAATGGAGAGAAGAAAGGATGTGCCCAAACAGCAGGAAAGAACCACAAAAACCTTCCAGAGCTGCTCACGGTGATTTTTGAGATCTGTAATTTTAATAGTGTTGCTTTTAAGTAAGGACTCAACAAATTTCGCATCTCAGACCTGATTGTTTTATCTATACCTTGCTTCTCTAATATAGCATCTCCTCATAATCTAGTGTTCACAAACTTGCCAGATGTAGGATTCATTTACTTATCCAATAAACACCTATTAAGCACCTGCTGTATACCAGTCACTGAGCTAAGGACTGTGGTTAGAGAGAAGGTTAACATATGGTTGCTGACCTCAAAGGAGCTCAGAGGCCAGTAAATGAACTGTTAATGATACAGTGTAACACTATGTGGTGCATGAGGAGTTATCCCATTGACTAGGTTGACCCTGAAGGAGCGGGGCCAGACCCGTGCTGGGAAAGGGTAGGGAATGGCATGGGGCAGGGCAGTCAGAAAAGCCTGCACAGAGATGGCGTCAAGAGCTGAGCACTGAGAAATAAATAGGAGTTTTTCGAAGTGAGGGAAATACATTACAAATGAAAGGAACAGCAAGCACCAAAACTTGAATGCAAAGCACATTCTGGACACTGCAGATATTCGGTGAGACTGGAGTAGAGGCTGTGAAGAATAGCAGGGGTGGGGGTGGAGGAGGCTGGGGGCAGCTGAAGCCCGTGGTCTGTCCTATAAAGGACCTTTTTCTTGGAGTCCACGGGGAACCAATGAAGACTTTAAGCAAGGGGATGACCAAGAAAGATGTGGGTTGAGGAATGCTCACTGTGTTGGCGGGTGTGAAGGGCCAGCCGGAGGGAGTGAGGTTGGCAACAAGGAGACCAGGTGAGAGATGCTTTGGAAACGATCAGGGTTTGAATCAAGGTAGTACGAGCAGAGATGAAGAGCAGGATGCAGAACTGGCAGGACTTGGTGATGGAGGAGACAGGAGTTAGGGCAACTGGTGCCTGGCTTTCTGAACTGGGTGACCGGGTGGGCTGGGGGTGTCATCACTGAGACAGAAGTCCTAGAAAGAGACGCAGGTTTGGGACTGGAGATGGCGAATGCTCTATGTTCCCCCAGAAGCAGATCCTGAGACAAGGATCCAAGTGCAGAAAGTTGATTTGGAGGGTGAAGGAAACACGGGTAGGGGTGTGGGAGAGGCAGTCAGAGGGATGGCAGCCAATGGGGGTATGTTAACAAGGCCAGTTACCACTGTGGAGCTTAAGTCCATGGGTAAACTCCTGGATATGGTACAAAACCTCCACTTCAGAACAAAGAGGTGAGGAAGCTGGTTGAGGGCTGCCCAGGGAGTGCTGATTTTCTGGTAATCCTGGTCTGGCACCCAGCATAGGCAGAGAGTCCTTCTCAGGTGCAGAGAGAAGACACTGGCAGCTGGCCATCTGTGGAGCACACTGAGATGGTAGCCTCTAGGGGATGTGGGTGGGGCACCATTAGCATCTGCTCCAGGGAGTTCTGGTTCGGGCATCTTGAGTGGGAAGTGCCTGTTGGGTAGCCACATAGAGAAGTCCAATAGGCATTTGCAGGAGAAGTTAAAAATCTAAGCTCAAGACCTAAATTTGGGAGTGGTTGTGTCCTTGGTGTTGGTTGAGCCAGTGGGTACTGAGCTCTGCCGAAGACATATGTGACTTGAGTTGGTGGCTGAGTCCATCACCCTGTGGTATGCTCACATGATTTGACCTGATCTGCATGAACATCCTGGTGGGTTTCTCTAGGGGTGCCAGGAACTCCTTAAGTTGTACAAGCCAGGTTAGTGCTCATGGGTGTGAATGTGTTTGGGGGAAAGGATCTATTGCTTTCAAGAAATTTGATAATGTATTTAAAATTGAGAGTCTTTACAAAAAATGGTGAATGATATTCACTGGACGATTGATTAAACAGGGTGGACATTTGAAAACATAGTCACAATGCAAAGGGATAAATGCTGAAGGAAAAAACATGCAAGGGGTACTTAAAGCACAGAGGAATGGAATCAAATCCCCAGGCTTGGGGAAAGAGGTTGGAGAGCATTCAGAGAAACGGTCCAGTGAGAAAGACACTTTTACCTGAGGAACATTCAGAACCCATGGGGTAAGGGAAAGGTTTTCACTACTCTTATAGAACAGTGCAGTCTGCATGGAGGCTTCAGTATTCTTCACTTGAAGATTTTATATGAATTGTGTTATGTCTTGATTGTATCCAAAGGGGACAATACAGTTCATATGAAATCTCTGCCAATTTTAGCAAAGACTGGATCAAAGGATATGTGAGTTGGTTCTTTAGATAGGCAATTAGCAAACATATCTCAGACAGTTGCTACTTCTCAGTAGGAAAGCACATACTAAAACACACAGAGAAATAAAGTACTGTCTTTGCTCTGCACTGAAGTCTCCCATAGTCCAGTGGTGGTTCTATCTAGTCTCACAATCAGGAGAGCATTTAGTGTCAGGGGATTTTGAGATGCTGTCACGAGTAAGAAGGAGGCCCATTATAAAGGGTCTGGCTTGTGGCTGCTTCACTCTGCATTCCGCAATTCTGTTTCCTAAGAGAACCCTAACGTTGTGCAGGTATCCATCCCTGTCCATGAAAACACGTGCCTTAGAATTTGATGCTAGCTTTTGGGTGGGGACCATTTGATCCGAGGCAAATGGCATCCTTCCTGCATAACTTGGACCGAAGAGATGAGAGGAGAGATTTGCTTGGGGCTCTATGGGTAAGCTCTAACTCTTCCAGGAGAGCCACCTGCCCTCTCTCAATAGATGTGAAAATAATGTAACCACATTTGCAACTGGCAGCAAAAACATGATGCCGGTGACCGTATAACTGACCATCTACACGGGGACACTGCTGACAGTGAATGGGTGTTCCAGGACTCACTGTGATCAGGGCAAAAGGCATAAACTGGGTCTTCCCATCACAGCAGGATGAATGGTCATGATGATGCCAGTAGCCAGGCCTAGGAGGGAGCTAGGAAAGTACAGTAGGTCCCCACCCTAAAGCTAGCATCAAATTCTAAGGCACGTGGTTTCATGGACAGGGATGGATACCTGCACAACGTTAGGGTTCTCTTAGGAAACAGGATTGCGGAATGCAGAATGAAGCAGCCACAAGCCAGACCCTTTATAATGGACCTCCTTCTTACTCGTGACAGCATCTCAAAGTCCCCTGACACTAAATGCTCTCCTGATTGTGAGACTAGATAGAGCCACCACTGGACTACGGGAGACTTCAGTGCAGAGCAAAGACAGTACTTTATTTCTCTGTGTGTTTTAGTATGTACTTTCCTACTGTGAAAGGCAACACAATAAACATAGAGAAAGAACCCAAAACTCCAGTGGTGGTACTGAACTCCTGGAACAACCAACCACTTCCGGCGCCACCGGAACTTGTAGTTCTAGTTACCCAAGTTGTTCCACTGTTTCCTAGCTTAAACTTCTTGGAGTCAGGTCTCTGTCGCTTACAATCGAAAGCATCCGAAGACACACATGCAATTACAGAATTGTTTTTGTTTTGTTTAGTCCCAGATGGGATAAGGGCCATTCTGGAATCAAGAGATCTAACAAAAACAAGTGGAGGGGGGAAGTAGGTCAGGAATTGATATTGCAGTCTGACTTCAAAGACAAGTGTAAATGAGAACACAGCGGAGGCGCACGGTTCTGCCGAATTTGGAAGGCCAGCCACGTACATGGCCATGGCGGTTTCCATTCTAGCCTCACAGGCACACTCCTGCCTCAACAAAGGGCTCAGGGTCCTGCGCTCAGGGTCCTGGGGTCGGGGGAGTTTATTCTATCTCTTGCTCTCTCACCGCTCTGAGTGGTTGTGAACCAGCTCTGCTCTCTCTCTAGCTGTCTTCCCCAGGACATCCCATCTTCCTGACTTGACTGTCATCATCAAGGGGGACCCTTGGCTTACATCTCCCATAGAATCTACCTTAGTTCTCTTTAGGGAGGAGGCCTTCAGCAAGTGATGGCTAGCCACGATGATCTCCCCTCACGTTTGTGCTTTGGTCTCTTATTCCCAAGGAGCTTCAACACCCCTTACCTAGAGAGAGGAGGTGGACAGAGTGGGTTTGGGGTTGGAGCCATGCAACTGTCACCTGAGGCGAGCAGGGTTTGTCCTAATTAACGGAGAGCCCTGTACAAGGCAAGGGAGAAGCCAGATTGCATGAGACAGAGTCGAGAGCATGCTTATCAGCAAGAAAGGACCAGAAACCAAAATTAAAGCCGGGAGGGAGATTTGGAGTCATGGGGGGCACGAGATAATAGGCAGTGGATTTTGATTAAGTGGAAAATAGACGCAGATTCGGTTTTGGAGAGGTAAACTATTTTGCTGGATGGGAAAACGATGCCAACTATGACACGAGTGTGGTTGAAATACTGGCACACAAAGGACCAAGAATAGACTAGCTCAGAGATGACCCCGCACGACCCAGTCTCCTGACGGGGAAAATCATGCTCAGTAGAGAAACACACACACACACACACCTTTACACAAGCCAAGTTCTCTTCTCTTTCCAGGTGTCAGACTTACCTTTTCCTTTCTTAGAAATTTATTCACAAATGAGCCAGACTGATCTCTCAATGAGAAAGGGAAAATCATCAAAGTTGCCCTGGGGTGACAATTAGAATATTATCCAAAACAATCGTTAAAAATAGCTGCTGAGACACTCCAAGGCGGGAGTGTTAATGTTACAGGACACAACGAGCAGCGACCCCTAAATATCCCCGATCGCCAAAAACCACAGTCCCCTGTGCCTGGTGCTGTGGTGACAGTGAGGTTCTATCCCTGCCACTGTCTCTTGGAAGCAGAGCTACTGAGGGCTTTCTCGGCCATCAGACCCACGGGCTGTCGGAAGTGATTACCTCCCTCCCAGAGGCAACCTGTCTGACCTAGCTAGCACGCAGCTTATAAACAAACGAGAATGTGCCCGTCAATTTCACAAACGGTCCATGCCTCCAAATGATCGTATGCTCCTGCAACCTCCAGCGTGTGGATGGCCTGTCAGGTCTGTCCCGATTCATGCATGGCGAGTCTCTCCAACATAACTGACAAGGTTTCTGTTGCTGTAAGTTCAAGAGGTGAAAGCAGCTGACAAGGTCATTCATTTTGGAACAGGGCATCAATGTATAATACAGAATGGACTGCAGTCATGTTGTCTGTCTTCAGCTGGGAGAGTTTCTCAAATTATAGAATTTTATGAACAGAACAATTTCATGGAAGGGGGAAAAGAGAAGAAGAGTAAAATCTCTCTTGCTAGGGATGGCTAGCAGTTTTGATTGCTGTTCTTTGCATTTGTGGCCTCTCTGTGCCAGGTCAACATCCAAGCACTCTCTCGAGATTGCTCAACGTCAGCCCCGGCCTACCTCGGCCCCTTGCAGGTGAATTTTCTGATGCTTTTCATCTCTGCGATTATGCCTGCCCAGTTTCTGAACCAGACCACCAGTGTGTTGGGTCTGACATGAAGCTGGCTTCTCCCGTCTGAGCTCCTTGTGGTCCCGAAGCATCGCTTGGCCACCGAGTCACGGAATTCTCCAGTCAGCCTCTCCAGGACCCTCTCCCGCATTGGCCTCAGCCCTAGGATTAGGCTCCTGGGTCCATTTCTCTGTAAAGCTCTCATGTCTTCCATTGGGGATGTAGCTCCACCACCTAATCCCACTCACTAAAGTATTTCCCATCAATCTGCGATGGCCACGTTGCTGTCTGTGTGGGACACAGTTAGTTTCTCATTCACTGATCTCTTTCCTTAAAGAGAGTGCTCCAAAACTTGACAAGAGTATTTGTATAAATTGCAGACTACCACCATCCTGGATTATCTCTTTCATTCCTTCTATTAGATGGGTCTTTGTTAGAGATTTATAATGATCGTTTTTGTTTTTTTGAAGAACAAACATTTTATTCACAAATAAGGTGATCTTTTGAAAACTATAGCATTGCTTTAGGAAAAATTCGCAATTAATATAGATATACTTTAGAATACATATAATTTATTCTTTTCAAATGATTTTTTATTGTGACATTCATTAAAAATTACATATTAGTGTAACAGGCAATTCTATCTTCAGTATAAACATTCAATCATAACCACTCCCAACGATCTGTATATTCCCTTCATGTTTTTCTCTTTATAGCATTTACTCATCTGAAATAATATTACATATGATTACAGTCCTGCTTTTGTCTCTTAATATCTTCAACGAGTAAGCATTTCCCACAGCATTCTGATAATATTACATAATCAAGACAGACATTTTCGACAGTTCAATGAACAATTTTATCCTGTAGATTCATCACCATATACTTAGCTTTTCTACTACTGTCAGAAGTGTAGGCTCTTTCCAAATTCTGCTGTTATAATGAACACTACAATTAGTTTCTTTGTGTATATCAATGTTCCCCATTAATAATTATTTCTCAGAATAAATACACAGCTGTAATATTTCTGGGGCAGAGACAGAACCACTTACATGTTGCCAAACTGATTTTAAAAAGGATATTCCACTAATTCCAAATATGAGCCCCGAGAGTACTTGCCTTATGAGTACTCACTGGCCTAGGCCAAAATATTATTTTGTTTTAAACTGTATTTCACTTATTACCAGGGAGGTAGGCCATTTTTATCTTTGTGCTTTCTACTTGTATACCTAAGGCAGTTTTCAGTTTATTGGTTTTACACACTTATTGATTATAGTATTTGCATCTTATTTGTGTGTATCCATCCTTTAATTAATATAAATGTAAGTCACAATAACAACAAATCCCAAAAGTGGGATTGCTGGATCATATGGGAGTTCTATTTTTTAAATGTTTTATTATTTGTTTATTTTGAGAGAGAGGGAGGGAGGGAGAGAGGGTGTGCATGCATGTGGGGGATGGGCAGAGAGAGGGAGAGAGAGAATCCCAGGTAGGCTTAATGCTGTCAGCACAGAGCCAGATGCGGGGCTTTACCCCACCAACTGTGAGATCATGTCCCGAGTTGAAACCAAGAGTCAGACATCCAACGTACTGAGCCACCCAGGCGCCCATGTGAATTCTATTTTTAATTTTGTGGAGGAGTTTCCATACTGTTTTACATGATGGCTGTACCAATTTACATTCCCACTAACGTTACATAAGGGGTCTCTCTTCACACTCTCAACAACATTTGTTATCTCTTGTCTTTTTCATAATAGCTGTCTTAATAGGTGAAGTGATATCTCATTATGTTTTTGATTTGCATTTCCATGATGATTAGTTATGCTGACCACTTTTTCATGTACCTGTGGCTACTTGTATGTCTTCTTTGGAAAAATATCTATTCAGGTCTTTTGCCCCCCCCCCCCTTTTTTTTTGAGAGAGAGAGAGAAGGGGAGAGGGGCAGAGGGAGGGAGGGAGAGAGAGAGAGACTTTGAGAGAGTGAGAGAGAGGGAATCCTAAGCATCCATGCTCAGTGTGGAGCCTGATGTGGGGTTTCATCCCATGACCCTGGGATCATGACCTGAGCTGAAATCAAGAGTCGGAAACTCAACTGACTGAGCTATCCAGGTTTTAATTGGATTATTTGTGTTGTTTGGCTCTTGAGTTGTATGAGTTCCTTATATATTTTGGATATTAACCTCTGCTATACCTCAGAAACATGGTTTGCAAATATTTTCTCCCACTCTATATGTTACTTTTCATTTTGTTAATGGTTTACTTTGCTGTCTAAAACCTTTTTAGTTTGATGTGGTCTCACGTGTTTATTTTTGCTTTTGTTGCTTGTGCTTTTGATGTCATATATAAAAAAATCATTGCCAAGACCAATGTCAAGGGGCTTTTACCTTGTGTTTTCTTCTAGGAATTTTACAGTTGCAGGTCTTGCATTTAAATCTTTCATCTATTTTGGGTTAACTTTTTTGTATGGTGCCAGATAGGGGTCCAACTTCATTCTTTTATGTGTGTATATCCAGTTTTCCCAGCACCATTTATCGAAGAGACTATTCCGTACCCATTGTGTATTCTTGGCGCCCTTGTCAAAGATTAGTTGACCATATATGTGTGGTTTTATTTCTGGGCTCTCCATTATGTTCCATTGATCTATGTGTCTGTTTTTATGCCAGTACCATATTGTTTTGATTACTGTAGCTTTGAAATATAATTCGAAACCAGGAAGTGTGATGCCTCCAGCTTTGTTCTTCTTGATCAAGACTGTTTTGGCTATTTGGGGTCTTTTGTGGTTTCATTTATCCCTTGGATGCAAAGATGGTTCAATATATACAAATCAATAAGTATGATACACCACATTAACAGAATAAAGGATAAAAACCATGTGATCATCTCAGCAGATGTAGTAAAGTATTTGAAAAAATTCAACATCCTTTCATGTTAAAATCTCTCAATAAATTAGGTATACAAGGAGTATGCCTCAACATAATAAAGGCCATATATGACAAGTCCATAGTTAATATCATACACAACAGTGAAAAGCTAAAAGTTTTTCCTCTAAGATTGGAAATAACACAAGGGTGCCCACTCTCTTCACTTCTATTCAACATAGCACTGAAAGTCCTAACTAGAGCAATTAGGCAAGAAAAAGAAATAAAAGGTGCTCAAATTCAAAAAGAAGAAAGTAAATGGTCTCTTTGCAGATGACATGATCTTATATAGAAAAAAACCCCAGGGATGCCTGGGTGGCTCAGTCAGTTGAGCATTCAACTCTTGATTTTGGCTCAGGTCATGATCCCAGGGTGGTGAGGTTGACCCCGCATCAGACTCTGTGCTGAGCATGGAGCCTGCTTAGGATTCTCTCTCTCTCCCCCCCCCCCCCCCACTCTACCCCTCTTCCTGGCTCACATGCTTTCTCTAAAAGAAAAAAACCCTAAAGATTCCACCAAAAAACTGTTAGAACTAATTAACAAATTCAGTAAAGTTGCGAGATACAAAATCAACATACAAAAACCAGTTGTGTTTCTGTATACTGACAACACACTATCTGAAAAAGAAGCTGGGGGGGAAAACCCCAGTTACAATAGCATTGAAAAGAATAAAATACTTTGGAACAAATTTCACCAAGGAGGTGAAAGTTCTGTTATTGAAAACTATTAAGACCACGATGAAAAGAAATCAAAGAAGACACAAATAAATGGAGAGGTATCTTGTATTCTTGGATCAGAAGAGTTAATATTGTTAAAGTGCCCATACTACCTAAAGTAATCTAAAAATTCAATGCAATCCCTATCAAAATTCCAATGGCATTTCTCATAGAAATAGCAAAAACAATCTTCATATTCATATACAACCACAGAAGACCCTGAATAGCCAAAGCAATCTTGGGAAAGAAGAAACTACTGAGAGCTTTTTTGATCATGAATGAGTGTTGAATCTTGTTAAATGTGTTTTCTGCAACAATTAATAGCGATTATCTGATTTTTCTTCCTTAGTCTGTTGATATGATAGATGACATTGATGTATTTTTAAAAAGACTTTATTTCTTTAGAGCAGTTTTAGGTGCACAGAAAAATTGAGGGGAAGGTATGGATTTCCCATATACTCCCAACCCCTACACATGCATAGCCCCTCTCTGCATTATCAATATCATTCACAAGACTGGTACATTTGTTACAGTTGAAGAACTTACATTGACACATCATAACCACCCAAAGCCTTTAGTTTCATTCTTAGTGTTGTACATTTTATAGAGTTTGACAAATGTATATGTATCATTGAGATGACATATTTCCATCATTATAATATGATAGAGAGTACTCTCATTGCCCCCCAAACCCTCTGTGCTTTAGCTCTTCTTTCCTCCTCTCTCATCCAACCCTTAGCAACCACTGATCCTTTTAGAGTCTCCATAGTTTTGCCTTTCCCAGAATGTCAGTCAATTGGCTTCTTTCACTTAGTAACATGCACTTAAGGTTCTTCCACGTCTTTTTGTGGCCTGATAGGTCACTTCTTTTTAGTGCTGAATAATATTCTATTGTCTGCATGTACCATGGTTTATTTATCCATTCACCTGCTGAAGGGCATCCTGGTCATTTTGAACTTTTGGCAATTATGAATAAAGCTGCTATAAGTATTCATGTGCTGGTTTTTGTGTGGACATAAGTTTTCAGCTCCTTTGGGTAAATACCAAGGAATATGATTGCTGAACCTTATGGTAAGAACATGTTTAGTTTTCTAAGAAACTACCAAACTGTCTTCCAAAGTAACAGTACCATTTTGAATTCCCACCAGCAATGTATAGGAGTTCCTGTTGCTCCACATCCTAGCTAACATTTGGTGTTGTCAGTGTTCCAGATTTTGGCCATTCTAATAGGTGTGTAGTAGTATCTCACTGTTGTTTTAACTTCAATTTCCATTATGACATATGATAGGAAGCATTTTTATATGTTATTTGCCATCTGTGCATCTTCTTTGGTGAGGTGTCTGTTAAAGTCTTTGGCCTATTTTTTAATTGGGTTGTTTTTTACGGTTGAATTTTAAGAGTTCTTTTTATTTTGGGATAACAGTCCTATATCAGATGTGTCTTTTGAAAATCTTTTCTCCCAGGGGCGCCTGGGTGGCGCAGTCGGTTAAGCGTCCGACTTCAGCCAGGTCACGATCTCGCGGTCTATGAGTTCGAGCCCCACGTCGGGCTCTGGGCTGATGGCTCAGAGCCTGGAGCCTGTTTCCGATTCTGTGTCTCCCTCTCTCTCTGCCCCTCCCCCGTTCATGCTCTGTCTCTCTCTGTCCCAAAAATAAAATAAACGTTGAAAAAAAAAATGAAAATCTTTTCTCCCAGTCTGTGCTTTGTCTTCTAATTCTCTTGACATTGTCTTTTGCAGAGCAGAACGTTTTAACTTTAATGAAGTCCAGCCTACCAATTATTTCTTTCATTGATCATGCCTTTGGTGTTGCTCTAAAAAGTCACTGCCGGGGGCGCCTGGGTGGCGCAGTCGGTTAAGCATCCGACTTCAGCCAGGTCAGGATCTCGCGGTCTGTGAGTTCAAGCCCCGCGTCAGGCTCTGGGCTGATGGCTCGGAGCCTGGAGCCTGTTTCCGGTTCTGTGTCTCCCTCTCTCTCTGCCCCTCCCCCGTTCATGCTCTGTCTCTCTCTGTCCCAAAAATAAATAAACGTTGAAAAAAAAATTTAAAAAAATAAAAAATAAAAAATAAAAAGTCACTGCCATTCCCAAGTTCATCTAGGTTTTCTCTTATGTTATCTTCTGGGAGTTTTATAGTTGCATTTTACATTTAGGTCTATGATCTACTTTGAGTTAATTTTTGTGAAAGGTGTAGGGTCTGTGCTTAGGTTACTTTTCTTTGTATGCAAATGTCCAGTTGTTCTAGCACCACGTGTTGAAGAGACTATCTTTACTCCATTGTATTGCTTTTGCTCCTTTGCCAAAGATCAGCATTGGTGCGTTTTTGAATGTTGAGCCAGACTTGCATATCTGGAATAAATTCCACTTGGTCATGGTGTATTCTTTTTATACATTGTTGAATTTTATATTTAATATTTTGTTGGGGATTTTTGTGTCTAAATTCATGAGTGATACTAGTGTGTTGTGGTTTTTGGGTTTTGGTTTTTCGGGAGGCCTAGTTGTTCTAGTTTTGGTGTCAGGGTAACATTTGCCCCATAAAATAAGTTGGAAAATTTTCCTCCTCTTCTATTCTCTGGAAAAGATTTGGTATAATTGGTGTTAACTCTTCTTTAAATGTTTGGTAGAATTCTCTTATGAAACTGGGCCTCAGTAATTCTATTTAGGGGAGTTCTAAAATTACAAATTCAATTTCTTTAGTGGTCATAGGACTATCCAGATTATTTCGTTTTGGTTGAGTTTTGGTAGCTTGTGGTTTTAGAAGAATTAGTCCATTTCTTCTAAGTTGTTAAATTTATTGGTGTAAATTTTTTGTAGTATACCATCAGTAACTTTTTAATGATTAATAAGATCTGTAGTGAAATCCCATTTAATTTCTGATATTGGTGACTTATTTCTTTTCTATTTTAATTTTTATCAGCTGTACTAGAACTTTATCAATATTATTTTATTTTTAATGAACCAAAATTGTATTTCATTTTTACTATTATTTTCCTATTTTCAATTTCATTTACTTCTGATTTTTATTATTTCTTTCTTTCTGCTTGCTATGGTTTATTTTACTCTTCTTTTCCTAGCTTCTTGAAATAGAAACTTTGGTTACTGATTTTTGATCTTTCCTCTTTTCTGCTATAAATTTCCCTCTCGGCACTGCTTTAGCTACATCCCATATGTTTTGTTCTATTGTGTTTTTATTTTAAATTTTTCTGTGTATTTTTTATTTCCTGGAGACATCCTCTGACATTTGAGTTATTTAGGAGTGCTTAATTTTCAGGTGTTTAGAGATTTTCTTGTTCTTTTTTTTTTTGTTGTTGTTGGTTACTAGTTTGATTCCATACAGTCAGAAAACATGCTATGTATGATCTCAATGCTTTCAAATTCTTTGAATTTTGCTTTATGGCTCAAGATATTGTCTATTTTGGTGACCATTACATAGACGCTATTGTTAGGTGGAGTGTTTTATATATGCCAATTAGACACTGTTGGTTATCTCGTTCAGATTTTCTATATCCTCTTTGATTTTCTGCCTAATAATTCTTCAATTGATGGGAGGCAAATGTTGAAGTCCCTACCTATAATTGTGAACTGGTCTACTTCAACTTTCAGCTCTATTAGTTTTTCTTTCATTCATTTTAAGGCTTTGCTGTTTGGTGCGTACATAATCAGAGTCATTATAGCTAATAAATGTATTGACCCTTTCATTATTATGTAATGTGCCTGTCTCTGCTAATTTTCTTTCATCTGTAGTCTACTTTATCTGATATTAATATAGCCTCTCTGATTGTTTCAATTAATGTCTGTATAGATCTGTTTCCATCCTTTTACTTTCAACCTACCTGTAACATGAAATTTGAAGTGAATTCTTTTATAAACTGAATATATTTGGTCCTGTTTTTTCAATTCACTCAGTGAGTCTGCCTTTTTAGTGGTGTATTCAGACCATTTACATTTAAGATAATGACTGATATATTAGAACTTAAGTCTGCCTTTATTATTATTTTTATAGTTTCTTCCTTCTCTTTTTGTTTTCCTGTGGATTACATGAACTTTTTTTATGAATACATCTTAAAATATTCATAGTGTTTCTGGATGTCTCTTTGCATAGCTTTCTTAGTGGCTGCTCTAGATATTACAACATAAATATGTGATGTAACAGTCTACTATATTAACATTTTGCCACTTCAAGTAAAGTATGGAAATCTTGCTTCCATTTAGGTCCCTTTACTCTCATTTCCTTCAACCATTATTGTCTTGAGTATCAGATGGTGTTATAACTTTTGTTTCAATCATAAAATACAATTTGTAAAATTTGGGCAGAGAAGGATAGTCTACCGTATTCACTCATATGGCTGCTCTTTCTGTTGTTCAAGGAAGTAAACAATAAAGATTAGGACAGAAATAAATGAAATAAAGACTAGGTAAACAATGAAAAAGATCAATGAAACTGAGGGGTTGAAAAGACAAAGCTGACAAAAGTTTAGCTAGACTAAGAAAAGACTCAAATAAATAAATTATAAATGAAAAAGGAGACATCACAACTGATAGCACAAAAATAAGAAGGATCACAACAAGAGACTACTTTGAAAAATGATGTGCCAACAAATTGGATATCGTAAAAGAAATGGATAAATTTCTAGAAATGTACAACCTATGAACACCGAATCATGAGGAAATAGAAAATCCTGAACAAGGGCACCTGGACGACTCAGTGGGTTGAGCGTTGGACTTTGGCTCAGGTCATGATCTCACAGTTCTTTTGTCCCCTTCTCTCTGCTCCTCCCCCACTCATGCTCTCTCAAAAATAAACATTAAAAAAAGAAAAAAATCTGAACAAAGTAATAATAAATAAGGAGATTGAATCAGTAAAAAAAACCCAAAAAACCAAAA
The DNA here is from genome assembly GCF_018350175.1 of Felis catus. Taxonomy (NCBI): domain Eukaryota; kingdom Metazoa; phylum Chordata; class Mammalia; order Carnivora; family Felidae; genus Felis; species Felis catus. The sequence goes on from NC_058386.1 coordinate 14,268,710, forward strand.
AAACAAAAACAAAAACAAAAAAACCTCCCAACAAAGAAAAGCCTAGGACCAGATGGCTTCACTGGTGAAATCTACCAAACATTTGAAGAAGAATTAATGCCAATCCTTCTCAAATTCTTCCAGCAAATTGAAGAGGAGGGAACAGTTCCAAACTCATTTTATTGTGCCAGCATTACCCTGATACCAAAGCCAGACAAGCATACTACTATAAAAGAAAATTATAAGCCAATATCTTTGATGAACATAGATCCAAGAATCCCCAACAAAATACTAGCAACTGAATTCAACAACACATTAAAATGATCATACACCGTGATCAAGTGGAATTTAACCCTGGGATGCAAGGTGGTTGAACATATACAAATCAAAAAGCATGATACATAACATGAACAGAATGAAGGATAAAAGCCATATCATCTCAATAAATGTAGAAAAATTCAACACCCTTTCATGATAAAAAAAAAAAAACCCGTAACAAATTAGGTATAGAAAGAATGTATTTCAACATGACAAAGGCCATATATGACAAGCCCATGTTAACATCATACGCAAGGGTACAAAGGGTACAAAGGGTACAAAGGTAAAGCTTTTCCTGTAATATCAGGATGCTCACTTTCCCTACTTCTAGTTGTAGTGAGAGCAATTAGGCAAGAAAAAGATAAAAGACACCTAAATTGGAAAGGAAGAAATATAATTGTCTCTGTAGAGGACATGATCTTATACACAGAAAATTCTAAAGACTCCACCAAAAAACCCACTAAAGCTAATAAACTAATTCAGCTAAGATGCCGGACACAAAATTAACTTTCTTCCTTCTTGATGCTTCAAGATTCCTTCTTTTATAACTTGAAGAACTTACTGCAGACATTAAGAGTAAGTCTAGTAACAACAAATTCTTTTAATTTTTCTTTATCTACAAATGTCCCGATTCCCCTTCACACCTAAAGGATACTCTTCCCTTTCAGAATTTAAAAAATATTATACCACTTCCTTCTGTCTTCCATGGTTTCAGATGAGAAATCCACTGCTATTCAAATTGGTGTTCCGATAGGTAATGTGTCATTACCAAAGATTTTTTCTTTGCCTTTAGTTTGCAGAGGTTTACCTATGATGTTTTAATATGATTTAAAATTTTTTTTTATCCTGTTGGGGCTTGCTCATATTTTTTTATCTGTGCATTTTCTTTCTTTGGAGTGTTTTAAGTCATTATTTTTTCTAATATTCTTTCAGTCTCACTCTCTTTCTCCTTTCCTCCTGGGACTCCAATGCTCTGAATATTTTCCTTATTGTTCCACAAGTTCCTGACAGTCTGATTATTTTTTTTTCAATATATTTCCTGTCATTCAGATTGGGTAAATTTTATTATTTGTCCTCAAATTCACTGATTCTATCTGTTGACATATTTGCTCTAGTATTGAGTTCATTTAGCAAGTTTTAAAATTTGGGATATTGTGTTTTTCGATTTGAAGATTTCCATTTTAATCTTTTTCATAACTTGTATTTCTTTTCTGAGATTTTCTATTTTTTTCATTTATTTCACAAGAATTTGTTATTGCTTGTTGAAGTTTATTTGTGATGGCTTCTTTAAACTCCTCGTCAGATAATTCCAACATCTGATTCATCTCTGTGTTGGCATAGGTTTTGTCTTTTTTCATTCAAGTTGTGATTTTCCTGGCTCTTGATATGATGGGTGATTTTTTTTTATTGTATCCTGCACTTTTTACTATGTTGTGAGACTCTACGTCCCATTTAAATCTTTTATTTCAGTAGGTAGTCACCTGCTTAGGTTTAACATGCAGGTCCTGACCTATTTTTGTGGTGTGGCTTGAATGACAGCTTAGTTTTCAGAGCCTTTGCAGTATTTTTTGGAGTGCTTGGTTTATCTGGTGCTGCAGGAACTCCCAGTGGTCTCTTGGGGTGCTGCTTGAGGGGACCAAAGGAGTTGCCCTAGTCAGGGTCGCCTGATGTCTCTAGGTAGAAGAAGAAAGTCTCTGGCCCACAAGGATGAAGAATGTTTCCTGGGCCAGGCAACTTGTGTATAGCAGAATCTCTTTTTCCAGGGCCAACCTACCACTAGGTGTCTATTGGCAAGGAAGGAGAGTCTCAGGTCTGTCAAGGGAAGACAGCACTTCCTTTAGTTGCTTGCTTTTAGCCAGGTTCCTAACGGATCCCCTTTGCCAGTATTGTCAGGATCACCTGCTGTTGTCAGAGGGCCTACTGTCTGAACTGGTAGAGAAATGAGCCCACCTGGGTTGCCCTGTGTCGCTAGGTTGAGGGTCTGAAAATGCTGGGTCTGGGTTGCCTTCTTCTGTTGGGTGGGGAGAGGAAAGGGAGGTATAAGACATCCTGCTGCTGTGTTGTTCCTGTAGTCCCAGGATCTCAAACCAGCTTGGCTTTCTCTTCCCACCTTCCAGAGGGCTCCTTTGGTTGCCTCTTGAGTTCTTTCCAGGGTTTATAGTTGTACTTAGCAGGGGGGAGCAGGGAGAAATGTGTCTCAGCCATCTTGTCCAGACCAAAATTTCTTTTTAACTTTTAATTATTTATTTTAAAACTAAAGAACAATTTAAGAGAGTATCATTATGATTATTATGTGATTGCTACTAGAAATAATTTTGGCATAGAAATAAAAGGCGTTTAAAAAAATGATCTGCTCCAGGTGTATAATATACTAGCTATGCCACTGAGAGTGAGCAAAGTAAAAGGAGAGATTAGAAAGATTGTGAGGAACAGCCTTGAAGCCAAGGGTGGAAAGTGTTAAGAAGCTGAGAGAGGTTATTATTATATTTGCTTTATGATGGGATTAGAAACCAGAGGATCTGAAGCATTAGGTTGCTTGCCCAAAATTGCTTTGGCATTTGGCTGCAGGATGGTTGCAGAATTCAGGATTATGACATTCCAAGACCATGGTAACAGCACACTGTTTCCCAGGGTGCCACTTTCAAACTCCAAACACAACATTTTCTAGAAGATACACCACAAGAGTACAAGAGTCAAGTACTTTTTGCCTATCTGGCAAATGAACAAAAACTTTCAAAAGAAAAATATTTACTAAATTTGACTGGTATTAAATGTCTGTTATTAAATGTCTCTTAATCATCCTGCATGGAGGGGGCTTAATTAATGTTCATGAATTCATTTCAAGCTAATGATTACCAAAGGAGTGCTTACTTTTAGAGGAGGAGTATTAAATTCTAATTGGCATTTGGGTAAGTTTGTAAAGCCATTTCTTATGTCTTTCTTCAAGCAACTGATTTCTCAAATTCATCTGTGACAATTTCTAATATGTCACATTTCTCCAAGTTTCTTTTGCCCATGATCACTTCCATATAAGCTAAACCTTTATTCCCAATAGTACATGCAGGGTTTCAGATAAAAGCTGACCACTTCCTGATTAAATGTGTTTCAGTCTTTCATTAAATCTCTGTATATAATGAAATCTATATTCCTGACTTTTTCAGGGTCAATTTTTAGAAATCTAATGAAAGACTCAAATATATGTATACTCAAATATATGCATATATATGTATATGTATATACACACACATATATATGAGTTTTTTCAGATATATATGTATATAAACATATATAATTTATATATTTATAAATTTGTGTGTGTGTGTATAAATTCATAATTTAGGAGTTTTTTCCAAAGAGAACTTTGTTTTTATTTATTTATTTTTATTTATTTATTTTATTTATTTATTTATTTTTTTTTTATAATTCAGTTCAACTTGATCTCTCAATTTCAACGTTTATTTATTTTTGAGACAGAGAGAAACAGAGCATGAACGGGGGAGGGGCAGAGAGAGAGGGAGACACAGAATCGGAAACAGGCTCCAGGCTCTGAGCCATCAGCCCAGAGCCCGACGCGGGGCTCGAACTCACAGACCGCGAGATCGTGACCTGGCTGAAGTCGGACGCTTAACCGACTGCGCCACCCAGGCGCCCCTGAGAACTTTGTTTTTAAAGAAATGTAAGACAAGAGACTTCCTTCCCCCCAAAATCCTCCAGGAAAACTATCTCCAAATGAAACCAAACTACAGATAGCATTCTGGATGAAATTCACTACCCAATACAAAAAGTTTATGTATTTTGGCAAGTGCAATTGGGCTGTGATTATTTGTTATATTGAGCCATGGGAAACTACTCACTGGAAATAGATTAAGGTATCTTTGGAAAATCTCTTAACACTTTCAAGATGTCGGGATGCCATCTCACCTACCCCAAATTTCCTCCAGCACATTAAATAGCCTCCCAGCATCCGGAAAAAGTGAAACAAGCTTCCAAAAGTGTTCATCTTGCAGTTAGCTGACACTCCTGCCTGAGGTGCAACTGATTTCAAGGGTCTTGGCTTCCTCCTGCATGTCTTAGAGTATTTGTGGGAAAAGTTATGATGCTTTGGTAATATGAGACCTCAACTCACAGCTGAGCTATTAAATCACGACTCTATGAGGAGGTGAGATGGCAAGGATTTGAGTAGGAATGATTAGGTTTATAAATTACAGGTGCAAGAATTCATCCAATAATATAAATTATTACTCAACTTGGAATAATCTAAGGGTCAGAGCCACAAAATATGATGTACAAATGATTTCACCAAGAGGAGCGATGGCGCTCATTTATAGGGCAGGTTCTAAAACATCTATAATCCTGCAACTTTAGGCAACAGGAAGCAAGTCTGCCCTTGCAAACCTGCCTAGAAGCACTGATATTATTAGTTTTCCCAATCATTTGTTTGGCAATATCAGGTGATCAACTGATACTTTAGAATATTCCCCTGCACCAAAAACTGTCCTCATGTGAAGTGAACTGGTAAAAAGCCATCGTTATTTTCACTGCAGTAGTGACTGGCTCTGCAAGTGCCAAGGCAAACTGGACAAATACTTATTTAATGTTAAGTAATCATTTGCTTTTTTGATATTAAAAAAATCCCAACTTATTATTGTAACCCAAATGTCTCCTGGGGGATATGAATGAGGTCAAATTAATCCAAACTCCCTGGATCTTAACTCCACCTGCTTATTCAGAGTCACCAGTGCTACCGTCTGAATATCTGGGCCACCCTTCCCCCAAATTCACTTTTGAAATCCTAACCCCTAAGAGGATGGCATTAGGAGGTGGTGGCCTATGGGGGGTGATGAGGTCATAAGGATGGAGCCCTCATGATTGGGATTAGTGCCCTTATAAGAGAGACCTCACAGAGTTCCTTACACCTTCTAGCATGTGCCGATACAACAAGAAGTCAGCAGTCTGCAACCTGGAAGAGGGCTGTCACCAGAACCCAGTCATGTTGGCATTCTGATCTTGGACTTCCAGCCTCCAGAATTGTGAGATATAAATGTTGGTTTATGAGCCATCCAGTTTATGGCATTTTTGTTATAGCAGCCTGAACAGACAGCTTTCTAGAAAAGCCCCTTCCCAAGCAAGTATTCCTGGGTGTCCCTGGAGGGTTTTCACAGGGAGCTCATGAACAGATACGATAGCCACAGCTTCCACACATCCACTAGAATCAAAATTTCCTCCTCTCCCACAATGGCTTCCTATTGTCAGTGTCATCTACTCAAAAGTGGAATGAGGTCTCTTCCCAGTACTTCTGCTGAGGGTAAGAACTTCGATTTCCCCACTGACTGTGCTCTCTTGCTATGCTCCTTAAATGGTCCATGATGCAGTAGCAGAGAGATGTTCATTTGGGGGCAGCATTCTAGAGTATGTCTCTCTTCTCTGCCATGTGATATTCTTTGTCACCTGAGCCTCAAAGCAAAAATCCGTGTGTTCAGTCTCATCAGAGTGCTTCATAAAATAGTTCCTTCCATGTTATATATCAATAATACCTTTCTCCATCAAGGCTCAAAACCACTGTATCAAACCAGGCGAGAACAACAATTTTGTGTTGTACACTCTGGCCCTCATTTCCAATTTTCCACCCTTCTCTACCTGTGTAATACATGCATCAAACTCCTCTTTCTTCCTTCAGATGCAAAAGTCAAGAACTCAAGGATGCATTTCTCAATTCAGAGAAATATTGCCCACCCTACCAAACCCCTCTGCTGCCAGTGGTAAGTGATTCTCTGTGAGATAGTATATCTTTCATTGCCTTCAATCCTCCACTTGGTTTTCCACCACGTTTTGACATGGTGTTGGATTCTCTACAGCAGTGGTCTCCAAAATGAGGTGGTCACACCCCAGGAGTAAGTGAGATAACACACTGGGGTATAGAGAGCAAATGTCAGAATCAATAGATAGGCAGATTCAGTTTTATTGTTATTTAATATATAGATCACCACCAGTGCCCTCCCTCAGTCTGTATGAGAGGGCTATGTGTTTTTCAAGGTATCCTGGGGAAGGAGTGAATGTTCCATACTGGGAATAGTTGACAATGGAGACTTCACATGATCATTTCTTTCAGCATATTGCAAAGTATTACCATTGATATGTTCCTGGTTAGGTGGCATTACAAATTAAGTTACTCTGTTTTAACTAATAACTCTCTCAAATTTTGCAAGGAACTTAAAAAATCCTTGCAAAGAAACCATAGATCAAGATATGACCATTAGTACAAACTCACAAAAGTTTAAGAGAAATGTCAGCACTAACAATTCTTCCATCCTAGTAGTAGCTCAGGATCAGCATTATTATAAAATAATGAATTCAAATCAGATTACTTAAAAATAGAAGTTATTAAGGAGACCATTTAAAATATGTTGTTAACAATTATCTTTGCTTGGAGTCCCTCCAAAACAGACTCCAAGATGAGGATTAAGATGCAAGTGTCTTATCTGGGAGGTGATTCCAGGAAGCACACTGAGGGAGTAGGGAAGTGACGTACAAAGGCAGGAAAGCCAATAAAGGGTATGCTGATAAATGGATCACTACTTTGGGCACCCAGGACCCTCTGAGGGCCTGTGTAGACCAAAACTGTCCTTCTGAGGTGCAAGGAAGTTGGAGTATTTAGCCACTGACTCTTGTCTTTCATTGGTTAAGAGTCATTCCTGGGGTGTGTTAGGTCCCTAGCATTCTGGTCTCTCCCACACGTACTAACTACACTTTAATAGTCCAAGAATGCTTTCATGAGGAAGGTGTTACCTTATTCTGCAGGGAAAAGCAGAAACCATGTTTAGAAGGATTCCGCAGTGAAGAGATTGTGTAACAGAAGAGTCAGAGACAAGAATGTAAAGGCCTGTCTGCAGATTTTGAAATTTATCCTGTAGGCAACTGAGAGTCATTGAATGTGTTTGGGTAGTGACATGACATGATGGAAACTTTATTTTAGAACTATTTGTTTACAGTATATTCCATTGTGTGAGCAGGGGAAGGGAAGAGGTGGACACAAATATGTAAGAGCTTGTAAATTTACTTAAGTTGTATAAAGTCTACTTTGTATACCATTCTTTCCAAACAGAGGAGAGAAAAGAAGTGCTTCTTGGGGGACTGCATTTTGATGAGAAACTTGGGCCAGCATTCCCCTCGGAAAAGAAGAATGAGGCAAACAAATGGCATCTGAGTTTTGGTCTTCCATTATTCAAACTTTCCTAAAAAGTGGCAGCATGGAAATCTTCAAGTCTGCTTGGAATCTGAGCCAATTTGATGGGAGAATCTGCAGATTTTCAAGCAGTAAGTTGATCTGTGGTGGCCTTCAACCCAGGAGTGAGGAATTTTCTGTTTATAGTCTTGACTCAAAAGAGATCCAAATTTGCCCCACCCTGAAAGTGCATCACTAAGAGGGAATATTCAGTGTTTAAAATGGTTTACAATATGATTATACCAAAATTTTCTTTTTTTTTCTTTTCTTCCTCTGTGAAAATAAATGCAACATGTTTGACACTGATTCGACATCAGGCAAGGGAATTGTGCTCTGAAGGCACATGCACATACACGCCCACCCCACATTGTATTGGCTGGGAGCTCTGCACTGAGAGAGATGCTCGGGCATATTTCTGCATGAAGCAAAATCAATATGGGTGAACCTGAAAACCATCTGTTGGGAACTTTGGGAAAGGTAGATGAAAGAGGAGGTGAGAGACAAGGGTGAAGACTTGGGAAACCATCCAAGGAAGCTCTTTTGACAACTCAAGTCATTATTTAACATGGATACAGACATCCGGGAGGCCCCAAGGTAAGCCCACGGGCCCTGCCTGAAGGGGCCTAGAGCCAACATGGGGTTGGTACAGTTCAAAACAAACCTCTGGCATCTCAAAATGTTCCTGCACCTTTTTTCTCTTGGGTTCCACCTTGCTAGGCAACCCTCCTCTCCTCTGTGGTTTTTCTGCCATTTCCTGCTTTTCTCATTCTGTAGTCCCCACCCAGCTCCCTATGGGTGGAATAATAATTTAGTACAAGTTCAATTTTTAAAAACTGTTTTGCAATAAAATCTTATTGCTTTTGTTCTCTGTGGCTAGAGGGGTGGTGGCCTGGTATGACTGCCCCAAGTTTAAAGGCAGGGAAAATAAGGATAATGGATTAAGTGATTTGCCAGAGATGAAATGAATGAGATTAGCACCCGTTACTTTTTACCCCAGTAACTGAAATAAATACAAGAACTGGATTGTAGCAATTATTTAGGAAAGCACTGGAAAACATCATTCTTTGTGATTCTTGTGTAATGAATGTGGTGACAGAGAAGGTGGCTATCCCAGTTTTTAATTCAGTGAAGGTTTAGAACATATTTCTAATTCCTTTGACACATCCCCAGGTTTTCATGCATAAAATGGAGCTAATACAATAATTAGTACCCACCTTATGGGGTGGTTGTAAGGATTAAATGACTTAAAATATGCCGAGCACTTAGGACAGTACATGGCACCTAATAAGCACTCAATACATTTATTATTATTACAGTTGTTGCAATAACAACAGCAATTTATTTTGAAGTGACAACCCTAATATTCAAATCTTCAAAAAGTTTATACCAGACAATGCCTAGCTGCAAAGGAATCATACTGGCTTACCTGAGAACCTTATTAGAATGAGAAAATAAGGGGTAGAGATTGCGTTCATGAGAGGTCTGTCACTCTTCCAAAACATTTTGGAAATTCAACTCTTCATTTTAGGGATTATTTATATCAGAGCTGGCTGTGCCTTTGGGAAAATGGAACCCAAATATTGCAGGTGCCATTCCTGCTCCTACCTACCTGCTCCTCACCATAGCACCCCATTTCCCAGCCACTAAGGGTGTACTATGCTCCGGTTCTAATGTGATACCAAATTTCTCTGTGACTGCTAAAGCAACCGATCTTGCTTGTCACACCTGTGTCACCTCTCAAATATAAACAAACCCCACAAGTCATCTCTCCTGTCTCATATTCTCAGCCAAAAGTTTCTATGCTTTGCTTATCACCTCTCTTGCTCTTCCTGTCCCTCCCAATCCTTTACACAGTGTCCACTGGAATTCCAATGCCCCCTTCCATGGCAAGCAATCTCGTGGATGGCCATTCCTTAATCATCTAGTGTTAACTTAAACCTGGCTTTTCCATGAAGCTCTCTACTTCCTAAAGCTCTTTTAGGCAGATGTTGTCCGTTCTCCTGGGTTTCAGGAAGATGATGATCATCATCCACCTATTCTCTCCCCATCTTTATAAGAAAACCTTTACATAAAAAACTTCTGGGGAACTTCTACTTTTCAGGAAGATGTAATGGATCTACTTTTCCTTATTCCTCCTACTAAGTACAACTAAAAACCACAAACATTATATATAAAGCAAACATAAAAAGATTCTGAAAGGTGGAGAAAGGAAGTCAGACTGGCTAGGGACCTTAGGACCTGAAGAACAACAAGGTCGTGAATTCTGTGGATTTTCTTTTTGCCTCATGTATCATAGAATTGGAGCTGAAGAAGCGGACAATCTAGAACACAAACAGGCTCAGACAAAAAAAAAAAAAAAACCCTGAACAAAAGCCTTCTACCTCCAGCCCAAGTACCAGGAAAGGGACAGCCTTGCAAGACAGAACCTTTAGAAAATAACTACTTTACTCTGGCCAAACACCACAGAAAGAGCTGTACTCTAGACTTGCACCATTGCGTGGCTGTAACAAGCCCCCCCTCTCACCAGAGTGGTCAGAGGAAGCTGAGTAGGGAGCCATGTCTTTCATCTCTGCTTGGCGGTAACAAACACACATCCCTTGCAGTGCTGATGGAGACCATGTGGGAAGTCTGCACCCCCATACCCACCTTCCCTCCCCTCCTCCCCACCAGGAGTCCAAGGGGAGAGTCAGGACTTTCACCACTATCCATTGGTAATGAGACAACCAGACCCAGTGTCAGTGAAGGCTCTGTAGGGAGCTGGAACTCCCCTAGGATGACGACAGAGGCTGAGTGGGGAACCGGAGCTTCTACGCTTACCTGGCAGGAATGAAGTGCCACTCCTACTTCTCCTACCAGAGCAGTGTCAGGAAGCCAGCTGAAACAGGAGGTTTAAACAAGAGCCAGAGTATCATAGCATAAGTGTCCAGGTCTCAATAAGAAATCACTCATCATACAAAGAACCAGGAAAATCTCAATTTGAATGTAAAAGACAATCAATAGATGCCAACACTAAGATGGAAGAGCTGTTAGAATTATATGACAAAGACCAAAGCAGCCATCATAAAAATGCTTCAATGAGCAATTACAATTCAAATGTTAAAAAAGCAGACAACATCAGCAAAGAAATAGGAAGTCTCAGCAAAGAAAAGGAAGATATAAGGAAGACCCAAATGGAATTTATAGAACTGAAAATACAGTAACCCAAATAAAAAAAAAATAGATGGACTCAATAGCAGGATGGAAAGGAGGACAGAGGACAGAACAGGTGAACCTGAAGAACCTTTAATGTTCACTAAAGATTACCAAATCTGAAAAACAGAGAAAAAATAGACTGAAAAACATGAACAGAGCTTCAAGGAACTGTGGGACTATAATAAAAGATCTGGGGCTCCTGGGTGGCTCAGTCAGTTGAGCGCCTGGCTCTTGGTTTTAGCTCAGGTCATGATCTCACAGTTCATGAGTTCGAGCCCTGCATCAGGCTCCATGCTGACAGTGCAGAGCTGCTTGGAATTCTCACTCTCTCCCTCTCTTTCTGCTTCTCCCCTTCTCTCTCTCTCTCTCTCAAAATAAATAAATAAACTTCAAAAAATAAATTAAGAAAAGATCTAACATCTGGGTCATTGGAGCCCCATATAGAGAGGGGAGAGGATGGGGCTGGAAATGTGCTTAAAGAAAAATAGCCCAAACTCTCCAAATATGTTAAGATATAAAGTCTACAGGTTCAAGTAATTGGGCAAACCTCAGGATAAAACCAAAGAAATCCACACCAAGTCATATAATAGTCCAACTTTTGAAAGCTAAAGCTGAAGATAAATCTTGAAAGCAGTAAGAGACAAACAACACATTACCTTTAAGGGGAAAATAATTCAATTAACAACAGGTTTCTCATCCAAAACCATGGAGACCAAAATAAAGCGGCACATTTTTCAAGTGCTGAAAGAAAAAAGAACTGTCAATCTAGAATTCTATATCCAGTGAAAATATCCATCAGGAATGAAGAGGAAAGGGGAAATCAAGACACTCTCAGATGAAGAAAAACTCAAAGAAATTGTCACCAGCAGACCTATCTTAAAAGAATGCCTAAAGTAAAATTTTTAAATAGAAAGGAAATGATAAAAGGAGAACATCAGGAAGGAAGGAAGTACAACAGAGAGTAAAAATGGGGGCAAATACATTTTCCTTCTCTTTAGTCTCCTAAATTATGTTTCATGATTGAAGTAAAAATTATAACACTATCTAATGTGTTTCTAAATGTATGCAGAGAAAATATTTAAGACAATTATACTCTAAACAAAGGAGGGTAAAGGGAGGTAAGGTATCTGTACTTCACCGGAAGTGGTAAAATCTCTAGTAGACTGGCATGAGCTTTGTATATGTAATATAATGCCTAGAGCAACTACTAAAAAGGCTATACAGGGATACGCTCAAAGACACTATAGATAACCCAAAGTTGAATTCTAAAAAATGTTTAACCCACAGAAGGGCAGGAAAAACAAGACAGACATCATAAACACAGAGAACAAACAGAAAACAAAACAATGAAATGGATACTTAAGACTTAATAGGCCAATAATTACATCAGATTTAACTGGTCTAAACATACCAACTAAAAGACTGAAATTGGCATAGTGGATTAAAAAACATAATGCAACTATAACTAACTTTAAATATAATGACATAGGTAGGTTGAAAGTAAAAGGATGGAAAAGGATATATCACATAAACAGTCAAAAGAAAGGAGAAATGGCTACATTAATATTAGATAAAGTGAGACTATAAAGTAAATTACCAGACACAAAGGGGTTATTACATAACAATAAAACAGTCAACCCACCAGGCACACATAGCAATCTTAAATATGTATGCATCAAATGACAGAGCTGCAAGATCTGTGAAGCAATAAAATGATATAACTGAAAGGAGAAATAGAAAAATCTAGCATCATATTTAGAAGCTACAATACCCTTCTCTCAGGAATTGATAGAACATCTAGAAAGGAAATCAGGAAGGATGTCAAAGAACTCAATACCACTACCAACCAATGAGATATAATAGACAGTTATACAACACTCAGCCCAACAATAGGAAAATACATATTATTTTCAAGTGTCCATGGATGATATATGAAGATAGACCATATCCCAGCCATTAAAAAATACCTCAACTTATTGAACAGAATTGTAATAACACAAAGTATGTTCTTCAACCATAATGGATTCAAACTGGAAATCAACAACTGTAAGATAACAGGAAAATCTCTAAACAGATAGAAATTAAACACACTTCTGACTCTTTTTTTTTTTTATTTTTTTCAACGTTTATTTATTTTGGGGACAGAGAGAGACAGAGCATGAACGGGGGAGGGCCAGAGAGAGAGGGAGACACAGAATCGGAAACAGGCTCCAGGCTCTGAGCCATCAGCCCAGAGCCTGACGCGGGGCTCGAACACGGACCGCGAGATCGTGACCTGGCTGAAGTCGGACGCTTAACCGACTGCGCCACCCAGGCGCCCCTTGACTCTTAAATACAGAAAACAGAGTGAGGGCTGATGGGGGTAGGGAAAATGGGTGATGGGTATTAAGGAGGGCACTTGTTGGGGTGAGCACTGGGTGTTATGTGTTAGTGATGAATCACCAGAATCTACTCCTGAAGCCAAAACTACACTGTATGTTAGCTAACTTGAGAATTAAAAAAAAAATGGTGAATTGTATGGAATTCAAAATGGCATAAAATGGCATAATGTGAATTATATCTCAATAAAGCTGTTTAAAAGAAAAAAAAGAAATTAAACACACTTCTTAATAATCCATGTGTTAAAGAGGAAGTCTCAAAGGAAATTTAAAAAATACACAGGGGGCGCCTCTGTGGCTCAGTTGGTTGAGTGACTGACTTTGACTCAGGTCATGATCTCAGGGGATTATGAGTTCAAGCCCTGCATCAGGCTCTTTGCTGACAGCTCAGAGCCTGGAGCCTGCTTCAGATTCTGTGTCTCCCCCTCTCTCTGCCCCTCCCCTGATCACACTTTCTCTCCCTCTGTCTCTCTCCAAAATAAACATTAAACAATTTTAAAAAATAAAAAAAATACAATGAACTGAATAAAAATGAAAATATACATATGAAAAATATATGAGACCTAGCTAAAGCTGAAAGGGAAATTTATAGCATAAAATATTTACATTAGAAAAGAGGAAAAGTCTCAAATCAATGTACCCACCTCAAGAACCTAGAAAAAGAACAAAATAAACCCAAAACAAGCAGAAGAAAGGTGAGAATAAGTACAAAAAAAATCAATGAAATTACAACATAAAAACAATAGAGAAAATCAATGAAACAAAGAGCTGGTCTTTTGAAAAAAAAATCAGTAAAAATAACAAACCACTGGCAAGACTGAAAAAAAAAGAGTGAAGACACAAATTACCAAGGTCAGGAATTCAATATGGATTATCACAACAGACTCTGCAGACATCAACAGTATAAGAAGGAAATACTATGAAAACTCTACATACATAAATTTGATTACTTAGATGAAAATGACCAATTCTTCAAAAAGTACAAAGTAGTACAGGGTGCCTGGGTGGCTCAGTCAATTGAGCGTCCAACTTTGGCTCAGGTCATGATCTCACAGTTGGTTCGTGAGTTTGAGCCTTGCATCGGGATCACTGCTGTCAGCCCCAGGCCACTTCAGATCCTCTGTCCACTTCTCTCTCAGCCCCTCCCCTGCTTGTGTGTGCACTCTCTCTCTCTCTCTCTCTCAAAAATGAATAAAATATTTTTTAAAAAGTACAAAGTAGTACAACTCACCCAATAAGATACAAATAATTTGAACAGTCCTATAACTATTAAAGAAATCAAATCTATAATTTTAAAACTGCCCAGAAAGAAATCTCTAGAGCTAAACGGTTTCATTGGAGAATACTACCAAATGTTTAAAGAATTAACGCCAATTCTATACAATCTCTTCCAGAAAACGAAAGAGGAAGAAACATTTCTCAGTTCATTTTATTACACTAGTATTAGCCAGATACCAAACCAGACAAAAACAGTACCAAAACAAAACAAAAATGCTCTCTTTCATAAATGTAGATACAAAAATCTTTGACAACATTTTAGCAAAAGAATTCACCAAGATACAAAAAGAATTATACATCATGACCAAGTAGGGCTTATTCCAAGGATGCAAAGCTGGTTCATATTCCAAAATCAATCAACATAATCCACCATAATAACAATATAAAGAATAAAAATCACAGGATCATGTCAAATAATGCAGGAAGAACATTTGACAAAATTCAATATCCATTCATAATAAAAGAATAATCACAACCAGGAATAGAGGGTAACTTCCTCAATTTGATAAAGAACATCTACCAAAAAGCTATAGCTAATATATATTAATGATAAAAGACTGACTGCTTTCCCCCTAAGATCAGGAGGAAAGTAGGAATGTTTGCTCTTACCATTCTTATTCAACATAGTACTGGAAGTTCTAGCCAGTGTAATAAGGAAAGAAAAAGAAATAAAACGCATAGAGTTTGGAAAGAAAAAAAATGATACCCTCTCTATTTGCAGATGACATGATTGTCTAGGTAGAAAATTCCAAGAAATCTACAAAATAGTCCTAGAACAAATAAGTGAGTTCAACAAAGTGGCATGATACAAGATGAACGTACAAAAGTCAATGACATTTCTGTACACTAGCAATGAGCATACAAACACTGAAATTAAGAATACAATGCCATTTACAATACCTAAAATAAATTAAATACATATGTGTAACTCTAACAAAATGTGTGTAGGACTTGTATGCTGAAAACTACAAAACACTGATGAAAGAAAGAACAAGGTAAACAGTGACATACTAAGCCCACAATTCAAAGGTTCAGCATTGAAAAAATGTCAGCACTCACCAAATTGATATACAGGTTTAATGCAATTCCTATCAAAATCCTAGCAAGATCTTTGGTAGATATAGACAAAACTTTTCTACAATATATATGGAAAGGTAAAGAAGTTAGAACAGCTAAAATAATTTTTGAAAAGAATAAAATGGGAGAAATAACTTTACCTAGTAATAAGGCATACTACTTAGCTACCATAATCCGAATAGTGTGGTTGGCAGAGAGTTAGATCAATAGAACAGAACAGAGAACCCAGAAACAGACCTACATAACTATGCCTAGCTGATTTTTGACAAAGATGCAAAAACAGTTCAAAAGGATAGCCTTTTAAACAAACGGTGTCAGGACACAAATGAAAAATATAAAACTATAAAACATCTTAGAAAAAACATAGCAGAAGATATTTGCTAGAGTTAGGCAAATTCTTAGACTTGACAGCAAAAGCATGATCCATAAAAACAAAAACTGATAAATTGGACTTTATCAAAATTATGAACTTTTTTCTGTGAAAGGACACAGAGGCAAGCTGCAGACTGGGAGAAAATATTTGCAGAGCACATAGTGAACAAAGGATAGTATCTAGAATATATAAAGAATTCTCAAAACCCAATGGTAAAATATAAACAATCCAATTAAAAGATGGGCAAAAAACATGAAAAGACATTTCACAGAAGAGGATACACAAATGGCAAGTAAGCACAAGAAAAAGTGTTCAACATCACAAACTGTTAGGAAAACGCAAACTAAAACCTCCATGAGATATCAGGGCAGCTATCAGAATGGCTAAAATTAAAAACAGTGACAGCACCAAATGCTGGCAAGAATGCACAGAAACTGGTTGATTCAAACTATTGCTGGAAATGTAAAATGGCATAGCTATTCTGGAAAATAATTTGGCAATTATTTGAAAAAATGAAACATGCAAGTATCATATGATTCGACAATTGTACTACTGGGCATTTATCCCAGAAAAATGAAAACTTACGTTCATGAAAAAATCTGTACATGAATGTCCGTAGCCGCTTTATTCATACTAGCCCCAAACTGGAAACAACCCAGATGTCCTACCACAGGTGAGTGGTTACACAAGCTGTGGTACTACTCAGTAATAAAAAGGAATAAACTATTGAGATACACACATACAAAAAACCCTTGGATGAATCTACAGAGAATTATGCAGAGTGGGGAAAAAAGCCAATCCCAAAAGATTATAAGCTGTATGATAACATTTATGTAACATTTTTGAAATGACCAAAATTCTAGAAATGGGGAACAGAGTGATGGTTTCCAGTGGTTAGGGATGGGGTAGAAGGGTGGAAGAAAAATGGGTGTGGTTATAAACGGGCAATAGAGGGATACTTATGATGGGAATGTTCTGTATCTCGACCATATGAATGTCAATATCTTTGTTGTGATATTGTACTATTGTTTTACAAGATGTTACCACTGGGGGAAAACACTGGACCTCTATTTACTATTTCTTATCTGCATGAGAATCTACGATTATCTTAAATAAAAAGTTTAATTTAATAAAAAACATTTAAATTTTTTTAATATTTATTTATTTTTGAGAGAGAGAGAGAGAGAGAGACAGACAGACAGACAGACAGAGTGTGAGTGGGGGAGGGGCAGAGAGAGAGGGAGACACAGAATCCGAAGCAGGCTCCAGGCTCTGAGCTGTCAGCACAGAGCCTGATGCAGGGCTTGAACTCATGGATGGTGAAATCATGACCTGAGCGGAAGTTGAACGCTTAACTGACTGAGCCACCCAGGCACCCCAATAAAAAACATTTTTAAAAACCCTCCTGTTTTGAATCATTATCTTCTGGCTGTACCACCATCTCCATTACCTTCATCTACCAGATGGGAGCTGATACTGACTTGGACTAGGGAGGAAGTGGTAAAAATGGTAAACGGGCACTTTCTGGGTGTATTTGGAAGGTAGAACCGAAAGTATTTGCTGATGGATCAAACATAAATGGAGAAATCCAAACATGACTCCAAATTTTTCCTGGGCCATTTGAATGATGGATTCATTATTTACTGAGATGGGGAAGACTGAAAGAGGAGCATGTTTGGGGGAAAATTGGGAGTCTGGCTTTGGATATGCTGAGTTTGAGATTCCTAGTAGATCTCCAAGTGGAGATGTACAGCAGGCAGCTGGGTACATATGTCTGGAGTTATGAAGAGAGGTTAGATCTGGAGAATCAAAGAGAGGAGTCATCAGCACATGGATAGTATTTAGTCATGAGTTTAGATAAGATTGCTTATGAAATATGTATAGGAGAGAAGCAGCCTCGGTCTGAGCCCTAGAACTCCAAAGTTTAGAGGCCAGAGGAATGAGGAGAAAGCAGCAAAGACACTTAGAAGCAATGGCCAGTGAGATAGAGGAGAGCCATGAGAAAGTGGGGTTTGGGAAAACAGGCTTAAATTTCTGACTGTCCTTCTTTGACCTTTTTCATGGATGCACTGACCTCTGGTTTCACATTCAGCCTTTTTAACCACCATATATATTCAGGTTCTCCCCTAAATTGTCTTCAGCATTGAGCCCTCCTTGAAGTTCTAACTCATAAAATCTATTGATTGTTGGGACACTCTGTTGGGGCAGCATATAAGTACCTGTTCTAGTTATTCATTAATGCCTACCAAATCACCCATAAACTTAGTGGCTTCAAACAGTAACAATAATTTATTATCTCTCAGAGTTTCTATGGGTCAGGAACTTAAGACTGACTTGGTTGGACAGGTTTTGGCCCAAGATCTCTCAGATGAATGCAGATGGCTGGAGTTGAAATCATCTGAAAACTCACTCATTCACATAATCTGGCACCTAGGCTGGGAAGACTCAAAGCATTGGTCCAGGTACACCTCATCAATCTTGGAGTTATACAATACACAATGCGATTGCAGGGTATGGCATTTTTAAGCATAAATAAAGTGGTATCCATCACCATCCAGCTCTCCAAGCTGGCACAGTCTAAGTACATACCAGAATTCAGTGGTTTGGAACCAGAACCAGATGTTGGTTTTCCAGATATGGAACAGAATCTTACCAGATAGGATCATATTATCCCTGTGTGTCTATCCCAGGCAGTCTATTCTTCTGGAATGCTACTTACTACAGCCAAAATGGTTTATCTCAATCCCTAAAATCACTGCATTACCCATATGACATATAATAAACAAAATTCACCATGTTGACAATCCCTAGGAGCCTCTCTGTGAACTTTGGAAAAGATTACCATTGCATGAGCATCTATGCATCAGGGTTATCAGATGTTTCACTTTACCAAGACAAAATACCTCAGTTGTTAACACTTACTGTCCCATCCTAGTTTTTAATAGTGCCCCCTTGGCTCAGTCGCAAAAGTGTCTGGTTAGTTGATACATATATATTTAATAGTTGATATATGTAATATTTGATTCTATCTATCTATCTATAAAATTTATTCCTCCTTGCAGTCAGACTTTCAGAACTGGGCTGAAGGTGCAACTTATTTTTCTAGAGGGCAACAGAATGATGTGTCAACAACAGACTGATGTGTCTGGAAGAGAGAAGAACCAGCCTTTCCCTAAGTGTGGGGGCAGGAAACATATAAGAGCCCGATGTGTTCAATGTCAAAAGGGAATCCGGATAGACACTAAACATGAAGTCATCACTCACAATAGTAATACGTAAAGCACACAGAAGTTCTCTTAACCCGTCTCTGCTTACTTGATTCACCTTACTAACCAATACTCACCACTGGAAACAATATTGATGCCCAGGTCCTAAAACTGCTCAGGGATAGAAGACTACTCTTTAAAATGCCAGAATACTTTTGTTACCACTGGCTGAGTTGTATATTTAGCCAAGAACGAGGTAAATTTGTTCCCAAACCTGTTTATGCATATAGTTGTTATCAGAGTTCTGTAACCTAATTAGATGTGACCTAAACTGATATTTAAAAGATTATTAAAAGCTTGAGAGTTATTAGATAGACTTGATTAAGGCAAACTGCTCGAGGTAAAAAAAAAAAAAAGTTACTGGTCTGGATGTAGTAGATTCAGTTATAAAATAGATGAACATCAGAAAATTCTAGAAAGAGTTAGTACTGATATTTCCTCACAAAGTATGAGGAAATCATAAGTTGTGGCTACTCAGCATCTTTGAAAACTCTGCCTATGTTTGGAGAATTTCCCTTTTCAAGGTCAAAGTCAGAATTCATTCTCCCAGCCTCCCTTGTAGCTGGGGAGCAGGCACGCAATGTAGGCTCTACCAATTGGAATTTAAAGTGGGAGTGGGTGAGCTCCATGGGGAGTTGGTTGAGGTGTGGTTGATGGTAGAAGGATCTATCTTTCTGGGACACAGCAGTAGCAGAGCTTTTGGTGTTCACTGAGAGGAAGAAGTCTGTAGGGCAGAAGGTTTGTAAGAGATATCAGTAGCTCTGTTTTAGATATGTTAAGTTGATATGTGTATTAGACCTCCTAATCAAGATGACCAGTAGGCAGGTGGATATATAAGTATGGAGTTTAGAAGAGAGGGCTGAGCTAGGGATGCAAATTTGGGAAGCATGAGTATACAGGTGGTGTTTTCGGCCATAGGCTTGGATAAAATCACCTAGGGAGTGAGAGAAAATGAGAAGAAACATGAAGACCAAGTCTGAGGGTATTCCAAAGCTTAGAGGTTGGGAAGATAAGGAAGTATAGGGGAGGTGGGTGGGAAGGAGAAGCCAGTAAGAAAACGGCAAACCAAGAGAGGGTGGTGTCTCAGGCACCAAATAAAGAGTTTAAGGAAGGGATGGTGATCAACATTGTTTCTATTGCTGATGGTTCAAGCAGGATGAGGCCTAAGAACTGACCATGGGATTTGGTAACAGAGGGGCCATTAACATCCTTCATAAGAGCAGTTTCAGTGATTTATCTTTGATCACCTAGACTTCAGACCATTATTTTTTTTCCCCATTCAGGGACTATTGGAGGCTGTTAGAACAGCTCTATCAGCCCCCACCTCAGTTGGGTGGGCCTGTTTTTTAAGCTCCTCCCCCAAACTGGACAACGGTTGTCAAGGTTGGCTCCAAAAGCCTGTTTATTTGGTGGGATAGAAGTCCTTCTAGCCAGTTGACCCTCTCAGACCCTCTAAACATAGTGCCCCATGAGGAGGTTCATGAATCATCCCAGCTGTTGGGAAGGACTCAATCAGCCCACCCTCATAGACTACGATTCCATACCTTATCTTGTTTGCTCAAACCACAAAAACTTCTCCTCCTTCTTCACTCTCACTGAGGTCTCACTGAGACCTCGGTTCTTATTCCACTGGAAATGCAACAGAAGTCACAGAATAGTCCCTCGGGTTCCCACTACCACAGCCACAACCTACCTGTGACTGTGCCTTCCCTTCCTCTACTACAAGTGAATTGTCTGTTCTTAGCTAAGGCTGACCTCTTATTTGTGAAGTGGTTCCCATCCCCACTTATCAGACCAACTACATAATTTGGGGAGCCCAGTACAGAATGAAAATGGAGAGTCTCTTATTCAAAAATTGTTAAGAATCCCAAGACCCCACCAGCAGAGTGTTAAACCAAGCAAGGTGCCCTTCTGACACCATGGTCCTGGATGACTGCACAGATCACATGTCCATGAAACTGGGCCCTGGCCCTGACCTGGCCTTATTCCTTAAGCCACCTTCTCCCATGGAAAGAATCCTGGCAGTGGTGAGTGGGTCTCTTGCTGAGGTAACCTGAGGAGGTACTTCAGAAAACAGGCATGGTCTTCCAGAGAAGCGAGCAAACCAGGAAATCAAGGCTAGGCAGCCAGCAGGGAGCCACTTCCACCTAGGTCTTGAGACACTGGCTGGTAACCACAGCCCACACACTGAAACTGGGGTTCCTTTGCCCTAGGCCCTACATGTCTCAGGACAGCCCACAGAGAAGCTAAGGAAACACCAGAGCACTCCAAGGGCACATCTGCCAACCTGTCTCACTCACTCCACGTAGTCAGCACTCCGTTTCTCCTTGGGATCATGGTCTCCCTGGGATCGTGTCCCCTGGTTTGGGGGCATCTAGCTTCTCCTGGCTGCTCAGCAAGTCCACTTCAGTTTCTTCTTTTCTGAAGGGAGCTTATCCTCCATGGGATAGAATTTGCTGGAACTACAGTTGGGCAACCTGGGGATGTCTTGGGCCCCCTGATAGATCTCCTTCCTGTCATCACCATGGAGGCCTCTTTCCCGCTTGGGGTCTGGCAAAACCAGCCTCAGGGCTTCTGCGTCACCTTTCTTGAAGGCCAGGTGCTGGTGGCAGCTGATACTCTGGCTCCACCCTCCCATATGGAGGAATCAGAGGACTCTTACTGTCCAGATTGGCAGGGGGTCTCTGCAGTTTAGGATGGGGGGAAATGACATGGCTCTGTTCTCCCTGGGCTGGTCACCAGTTTCTGTTCTGGCTGCTCTAGCCTTCTGCTTGGGAGACTCAGTCACCAAAGAGACTTCTTGGGCTGGCTGACTTTTGTGAAGCCCCATCTTCCCCAACAGAAATGGTGTCGGGAGGGAAAATGGCATCACACAGATGGGTCCTCCTATCCCCTGGCTGGGCTGCACCCACTTGCCTCCCCTCCTTCCCTACTGCTTCTTCCTGTGGAGGCAGGTTCAGTTGTATCTCACTGCCCATCCTCACCTCCTTCATCTTCTTGCCTCCGTGGTGTCAGCCTTTCATTTTCTAGTGGATGCTCTTCAACATCTTACCACTTCTCCCGGGAACACACCTTCAGTTCCTCCCGGCTATACTTTTTTTACTGGCCACATTGGCCGGCAGCCTCCTCCCCTGTGGTGTTTCTCTTTCCAGCTCAGCTTTCTGTGGTGGTCAGGATATCTCCATCAGGTTAAAAGGCAGGTCATCTGTGGCATCATGGGCTCAAGGGGGACAGTTGGGGACACCTACTAAGGTTGTCTCCAAGCTGTAGCCCAAGAGGGCCAGGTAGTGTCTGGGGCTCAGAAGCTTCTGCTTCCACGGGCTCTGGTCCTCTTCGTGCTGTGCTCTGCTGCTCTTAATAAAAAGCAGCAAGTTGCTCCTGATGATCAGCATACATTTTGCAGTGGTGGCAAACTGAGTGGAAACAGAGTAAAAGAAGAGGGGCCTAGATTTATCCAGAGGAGTGAAGGCGGAAGGGGCTGTGGAGAAGGTGGTGTGCTTCCTCCACTGAGCTCAGGGCCCAGATGTCAAAACAGATGGAGTTCTTGTAGGCACAGGGTACTTGGCGGGAACCAGCAGCAACCCTGCGCTGTTGGAAGGGGACAGATAGCCTGAGACTGTGCTCTCACACTTTCTCAGCCTGTCCTCAGAGGCCTTGGTGTTCTGGGACTTCTCCAAGGAGAGTGCCTGCTGTCACTGCAGCAGCCCAAGCTTAATGGCAGTCAGAGACTTCTACTCTGGCATTTTATGCCGGCAGGAACCCAGGGAAAGCCATGTTTTGGAGTCCAAAGGGGCTTCCCTGTTGGCAGTCTCTAAATGTGGACCTGGACAGGAAACAGTTTCTGATTCATGTCTAGGCTCTTAGCAGCAAGGGACAAATGCATGGTGGACTTTGGGTCCAGCCCAATACCCTGGGTACCTGGAGAAGGAAATTGCTTTATGCCCCATCACCTTCCCTCTCTTCTGAGGGTCTCTCCAGATTCACCTCCCTCCACTAGGAGGCTGTCCCACTCCCATCAGACTCAGAGGACAGTTGGGACTTGCTGAGATGTGTCTGGATCTGCCTGTGCTTATATGTGTTGCTCTGGGTCATAAAGGCAAGGCTAGAGGTGTCACACAGGAAGGGTCTCTTGTGTGTGTAGGACTGGATGTGCTTTTCCAAAAAGCTGGGCTTCAGGCAGTCCCGGCCACAGTGCAGGCACAGTACATGCTGGCTTACTCACCTTCCCTGGGTTTCCCAGGCCTGGCAACAGGACAGGTGGAGTACCCATGGTGTACACGCTAAGCACTGGGGCCACTGGCTGTCCGAGTTGGCCAGGGATGGGCCACTTGGGCCACAGCAGGGGGGTTAAGGACAAAGGGCATGCTGCCCCAATCCAGGCTGCCCATCTCTAGGGAAGCATGTGGCTGAACACCCCCAGCAGGCGCTGCGTGGTCGAGGAGAACGGGCAGGGCCTTCAGGAACATGGCCGGTGCCAGGCCCCGCTCCAGTGATAAGATGATGGGGCCCAGCATTAGGCAGAAAGGAGGACAGACTACCTTAGGCCCCGGGGCAGCTGCGAGCAGGAGCTGTCAGTCCCTGGCAGGCATAGCAAGATGAGTGGGTTCTAGCACCTTCACCCCACATAGTTCAGGGCAGCCCAGGATGCTGGGCAAGCTACAGCAACAAGCGGATGTTCCCACGGGTGACTCTCTTCCCTCCACATTCAGTAAACCCTTGCCCCAGGCCAGGCACATACATCACCCCGTCAAAGTCTCACAACAACCACCCAAGAAAAGCACTATTTTCTCCATATAAGAAAAGAAAGACTGAGGCTCCCAGAACTGAAGTGACCTGTCATACAGCTACTAAATGGCGGAGTCAAGACTCAGACCCAGGTCTGCCTGGTATAGAATCGACACTCAGAAACTGTCTTGACTGTGTGGGGGAAAAGACATGCAGGGTGTCCAAGACCCTGGAGGTCCACAAGTATCCAGCGTACCAAGGGCAAGCCCCTTGCATCCTCTGGGACTCCATTTCCATATCTGTAAAATGGGCAGGGACCCAGCAGCTCCCCAGAGCCCTTCCCACTCTGGGGTTCTATCTCTGCCCTGGGATGTTTGTAACAAGAAAGAAAATTGGCTCAAGGGACAGGACGGCCTTCCTCAGCTCCTCAGAAGCAACGGTGTGCTACAGCTGGCCTCCACTGGCTCATATCACCTCCTATCAGCCCACGCTGCTTATACTAGCTCACACTGGGTCACGAGAGCTGATTGTTACGTTTTCAGGATTGTGTGAGCTGGTTGATTTAAATACAGCCATTATGAAGAATGAAGCACTGGGGATTGTATGGAAGTGATGAATTGCTAAATTCTACTCCTGAAACCAATATTACACTATATGTTAACTAACTAGAATTGAAATGAAAACTTGAAGGGCGTCTGACTTCAGCTCAGGTCATGACCTCATGGTTACTGAGTTCAAGCCCCATGTCAGCCTCTGTGCTGACAACTCGGAGGCTGGAGCCTGCTTTGGATTCTGTGTCTCCCTCTCTCTCTGCCCCTCCCCCGCTCACACTCTGTGTGTGTGTCTCTCTCTCTGTCTCAAAAATAAATAAACTTTTAAAAATTAAACACTTGAAATATGAAAAGAATTAAATAAACATACAATTACATAAATGACAGTGAAAACAAAATAATTTACTAAGTATTGTACTATATTTTAGAGTATCTACGATATTGAGCAGGTTTTAGGTCTTACATCTGTACCATGGAAACGCCATATAATGCTGTATTGCCACGTACCTCTTCCCAACTCCTCATCACGTTGGGAGCTTAAAATCAGCTACGGTGAGAGGATTTACACCATGAAGATTGGCAAATGCCACAGAAGAAGCTTTTAATTTTGAGTAAGAGCTGGTTGTTTACCATTTCCCGGCATCCCACTGGAGAGAAGTGAGGGCAGATCAGGCCATCTTGCCTATCCTCTCTCCAACCACAAACACCTACCGTTCTGGATCTTGTAGCACTGGGCCACCTGCAAAGCCCCCCTGCCTCTCAAAATATCTGAGCCCTTATGTTTTTTAAAGGAAAGAATTAAGAACAGAACTATTTAGAGATCAGTAGCTACTGAAGTCGATAAGCGCTGATACTAACATAAAGGCTTATCTCAAGAAACCGCATCATCTCTGCCGCCTGGAGAACTTCAGTTCCTGCCCTGAAATTTCCCAGGGTGTGTGCACCTGAGCTCAAGCAGCCTGCACCCGGGCCCCCTTGGGAGTGGATGCTGACGGCACCAATCGGGCTCTCTACCCTCTCTCCTCCTACCTGCCACCCAGCTGCTGTCCCAGGCATGGGGCGGGGGCGGGGACGGGTGAGGGGGAGGCCAGGTGGGGCCCGGGGTACCAGACATCTTGGGAGCAGGTGTCTGAGAGCCTGTCCCGAGGAGGTAGAGGAGGCAGGACTGTGTGTGAGCCGAGGCTCCAAGCCCCTGGTACTTGTTCCTAAGTTCTGCTGGACTTCATTTTCAAAGGCAAAATTATCAAGAATTTCCAGACGGCAACAACAGAGCATTAAAGAGAGCTCAGGGCCTTTCAGAGCATGGGGCCCTGAGTGCCGACCCAGGTCGTGGGTGTGTGATGCCAGTCCTACCTGCTTGCCTCCTCAAGGACTCACCCCAGCAACTGGCTCATCAAGTTCCCTCTCTGTACTGGAGAAAGCTGGACCAGCTTACAACCACATGGTACACAGAAACTCCAAAACTTTAAAAACACATATACATCCCCTGATTCCACATCCAATGCCACGGACAGCCCTCATGTATTTACTCCATTTTGCACTCAAATTCCTAGAATGAGCTATGTTTGTCATCTTCACCTGCTCTCCTCTCTTTTTCGACCACACGCCAATCAGGTTTTGTCTATTATCGCATTAAAATGCCACTGTTACTCCCTCCGGACTCTCCGCTTACCTTTTCCTCTTACGACGGTCAGGGTGAGCAGCCTGCTGAGTGAGCGTCCCTGCAAGGGTCAGTCTGCACCGCTGCGCGTCCACATACGAGCTGACGCTGTCTCTCTAAGGCTGAGAAGAGGACCGGAAACACTCCCTCCGGGACCTGTCCTGCCTGACACCGCTCTTCTTGGAGAACATCTCAGCCACAGCAAAGATTCGAGGGAGGAATCAAGATGCTTTCCCTTCGGGCGCTTGCTTTCTTTTCCTTTCCTTTTCATTCCTCATCGAAGAGAATGCCGTGTGGACACTGCATGGCCAACTCTCCTATTCAGGACATTCTCAAGTTATCGTTACTACAAGATGTTTATCTGGAGAGCAAGAGCTTGAGTTCCACATTTTTCTATTGCTGTTCTCTACTTTAAACACACGCCCCAAATTCAAATTAGGGCCAAGAGAATGTTACTGTTAGTTATGAAACACCTGGCTTCGTGGATAGAGGAGCCAGCCCTAATCATGCCACCGGTTACAGTGTTCAAAAACCAGAACTGTGTCTGTCCTCTTCTGGAAGACTTTTCTTTTTGAGATCACATCAGCATCTTGTTCTTTAAAAAGGAGCTGGTTGGCAAATTGGCTACATGTATCAGCAGCTGGTCTCACTTTTAGGAAGTCCAGGGGGAAAGCCCATTTGATTTGAAATTCTTCTGGAGTGTTAGCCATATGTGGTGCATCACAGCTCTGTTCACGCGAGACTTCTATGCAGGAAAAAAAAAAGAAAAGAAAAAGCTCTTACTTGTTTTTCTGGGTAGGACCTAATCATACTCGTGTTCCCTCCTGCTTATAAGCAGAGCAAGTCCAACTTTTCAATCCATTGTGCCTTCATGTCTCCCAGTTTTAAAACTTCTCTTTCAGTTTAAAAATGTCCCTTTCTGGCCTAATCTCCCTCACAGATATAAAGAGCTCTTAAAGATCAAGATGAAAAAGACCAAAAGCAAAATTTTTAGATGGACAAGTATAGACAGTCTGGAGAAAAGAACAAATACACGATTCTTGAATATAAGAAAATAACACTCATCTTCGCTCACAATAAGTTAAAACTACAGTGAGACTACATTTCTCATCCATCCGTTGGGCAAAAATTCACAGACTTGACAAAACCCTCTGCTGGCAAGGCTGCTGGCAAACATTCCCGCTGGAAGGGAAAGCACCCATAGCCACTGTGGAGGGGGTTGACGCTATGTAACAAAATTATCTCCACTCTGCTTACTGCTGAGAATAGACTCATTAATATCCTTAAATCTAATCAGGTTAGAGAGCCAATTCTAGAAATCCAGAACCAATTCAGAATATTCATCCTTAAAATTTTGTTCCTCTGGAACCACTCTTGGCACCAAAATCCTATTAGTCAGGGTTCTCCAGAGAAACAGAACCAATAGGATGGATGGATAGATGGATAGACGGATGGATGGATGAATGGATGGATAGATAGATAGACAGAAAGAGGAAAGTTATTATATGAATTGGTTTACACAGTTATGGAGGCTGAGAAGCCCCTTGATCTGCTGTCTACAAGCTGGAGACACAGAAAAGCTGGTGTAATTCAGTTCTGAAGGCCTGAGAACCAGGGAAGCCCAACAGTGTAAGTACTGGTCTGAGTCTACAAGGCCAGCACCAGGAGCACTAATGTCTGAGGGCAGGAGAATATGGTTCTCTCACTTCAAGCAAAGAGCCCATTTCCCTTTTTCAGCCCTTTTCTTCTATTCAGGCCCTCAAGGTATTAGATGATGCCGGGTCACATTGGTGAGGACAGCTCTTCTTCAGTCTGCTGATTCAAATGCTAATCCCTTTCAGAAACACCTTGACAAACAAACCCAGAAGTAATGTTTCACCAGCTGTCTGGATATCCCTTAGCCCAGTCAAGTTGACGCATAAAATTGACCATCACAAAGCCTAATGGGAGGAATGGATTATAACACAGTTTATGCTACTTATTTGCAAAGGTTTCAGCAAAAGGAGGGAGGGAGAGAGAGAGGGAGGGAGGGAGGAGAGGGAGAGAGAGGGAGAGAAAGGGAAGGAGGAGTGCGGAGAGGGGGTGGAAGAGAGAGAAGGAGGGAGGGAGAGAGGGAGAAAAGAGGGGGAGAGAGGGAGGCAGAAAAAGAACAGAGTGGAAAGAAAGAATAATGGAATAAGGTCAGGAGAAATGTTAGGTACCTCTTGCTGAAGAGTTCACAGATGATGACTGTATTATTTTTCAACTTTTCTTAATGTTTAACAAGTTTAAAAATAAAAAACTTAGGGGACTATCTGAGAAAAATCCCTTTCTGAGCTCCACCCAGCATCCTCAAGAGACAGGGGTGTGGACACAGAGTTGGAGGCTGCCATGTCCTCCTGACATTCTTTGGGTCCATGCAGGCCTCAGTAGCAATGGTGTCCCTGTTCATTCGCCCCTGTGCCTCCTGCTGTCTCTCCTGCTGGGGTGTACAGCTGGCAACTCCTAGAGCTGTGGCACTCAGCTACTCATGGCCCCGCTTCTCTCTTCTGGCTCTCTCTTATACATGCTGTGTATCCTCTTGAAGTCCAGGTGGGACTCCCCAGGGCCCCCAGGTTCACCTTGCAGCCCTCAACCCTGAGGTCACTCTGTGCCCCTGTAGCACCTCCTCTGGTGGGTTCACAGGCCAGCATTATGGTTACTGTTGGCTTCCCTCGATAGGGCCCTTCTGGGTGCCCTCCCTGCTACCCCGGAGTGAAGGCAGCCAGGAAAATAGCATGTAGCACTTCTGCCCACATTTCATGAGCCAGCACTTGGTCATATGGTCCACAAGCTGACTGCAAGAGAGGCTGGGAAATGTAAGATTCCTGTGTACCCAAGAAGGAAAGGTCTGGTGAGTATTTATAGACCGGCTGTGTCATAATTGCCTAGAGAGGCTAGGTGAGACCAGGACTCCCTGGGGGCTCAGGCAAACCCTGTCGGACCTGAGAAAGGCTGGGGGCAGCCTGAAAGGTATGGGAAAGGGAAAGGAGGCAAAGCCCGAAGGTTCCCAACAATTCAGAGGATGACTGGACTGCCCCAGGCACGCTGCTTATGGTTCCCAGGCAAGTCAGTCTGGTTGAAAGCCTTAGGACTTGGTAGATACAAAGTCTCAACGACATTAAAATAGAATTTGATTTTTTTTTTTTTAAATAAAATGGGTCTTACATAGACTATTTCAGGAATCCATCTAAGGTCTAGATCGGGGTTTCTCAACCTTGGTACTAGTGATATTTGGGGCTAGATCAATGTTTGTCATGGGGGCTGTCCTATGCACTCAAGGGTGTTCAGAAGCATTCCTGCCCTCCACTTCCTAGATGCTAGTGGCACCCACTCCCTAGCTGTCACAACCAAAACTGTCCCCACACATTGCCAAATATCCCCTGGGGGACAAAATCACTCTCATTTGAGGACCAGTGCTGCAGTGGATGTTAGAATCTCATGATTTCACATTTTCATAATATGTTTCCCAGGCTTACTTGTGGGGGTGACAGGCTGATGTGGGAGAGCCGAGGAGGGTCTGCCCCGTAAGTGAGGCACAAAGCTAGGGGCCCTTCCCTCGCATTAAGTTCTAATTTAATTTTAATCTGATAAAGTGGGATTTACAGAGAATATCTCAGGGCCATCTGTGCAGCAGCGGTTCTCAACGGGAGCAGTACCTCTCCCCCGACAACAGGCCTCGGGGAAGTTTCAAGATGTTTGAGGATGATTCCAATTGTCAACGACTGGAGCCTATTGCTGGCATCCAGCGGGCAGGGGCCAGGGATGCCAAATGGTCTGCAGTGCCCGGGACAGCCTAGAACAACAAACTTGTGTTCTGCCCAAATGCCATTTGAACTGCTGTGGAGAAACCACCAGAAGCACGAGCAATTTTAGAGCTGTTTTCACTACCTCATAGAAATCCTGTTTGTGCAGGATAGCTGTAAATCTAGAGATTACTGGGTTCACTTATGATACAAGCTTCCAGAGGGCTTAACTTGCCCATAGATTTCAAAAAATCATGCAGTGAACAGATGCTGATGCAAAATTCCCTTGGAGTCAGTTTCTCATGCCCAATCGCAGACCAGGCTTTGAGGGGCATGGAGCTTTGTAGCATCTGGTGGGAGAAGGCTCTGTTACAAACTACACGGAGGCGCCTGGGTGGCTTAGTTGGTTGAGCATCCAACTCCTCATTTCAGCTCCGGTCATGATCTCACGGTTTGTGAGTTCAAGCCCTGCATCAGGCTCCACACTGACATCAAGAGTGCAGCCTGCTTGGGATTCTCTCTCTCCCTCTCTCTGCCCCTCCCCTGTTTGCACTATCTCTCAAAAATAAATAAATAAACATTTAATAAGTAGATATCATACAAAATAACAAATATAAAATTAGGTACCAACACGAATATTTACTTAGAGTAAGAATGAAACTTGCCAACAAATTGTAAATTTCAAAAAAAAAAAGACAAATTTCCCCCCAAAAAATCATAAAAATAATAGTATTTTGTGTGAATTAGCTTCCTGAATTATATTTACAATATTTTTCCCTTTTTTCTGGCTAGATACTCTGATAACATCTTTACGTGACAATAATTTTACACCATCATTTTCCAATGAAATAATAAAAATAATTCAGCCTTACATCCACCGTAGCTGATTGCAATGTATCTTATCGATAGAGGGGATGACTGTTAACATATAAACTTCACACACACATGTTCTTACTGGTTAGAGTATCGCTACAAGTCTGTACACACAAGCACGAGAATTCTATTTCTATTTGTTCCAATTAATCAAAGAAAAAAGACACATTAGGTGGTTATAATTATAGATACTACATTTATTTATTTTTAAAAAATTTTTCTAATGTTTATTCATTTTTGAGAGAGAGAAACAGAGTGTGAGCAGGGAGGGGAGGAAGGGAGACATAGAATCTGAAGCAGGCTCCAGGCTCTGAGCTGTCAGCACACAGCCTGATGTGGGGCTTGAACTCACAAACTGTGAGATCATGACCTGAGCCGAAGTCAGATGCTCAATCGGCTGAGCCACTCAGGTGCCCCCATAAATGCTGCATTAATAAGTGTATTCATTGCCTACTGCTGCCACAGCAAATGACTGCAAGCTGGGTGGCCTGACACCTCAGGAGTGTATTCTCTCACACTTCTGGAAGCAAAAGTCCCAAATCAAGGTGTCGGCAGGGCCATGCTCCCTCCAAAGCTTGGAGGGGAGAATCCCTCCTGTCTCTTCCAGCTTTTTGTGGCTCCTAGCATTTCTGGGCCTGTCACATCACCCCAGCGTCTGCCTCCATCTTCCCACAGCCTTCTCTGTGTCTCTGTGTGCCCTCTCCTCCATAAGGACACCAGCCATTGGATTAGTGCTCGCTTTAATCCAGAATGGCCTCATCTTAACTTAATTACATCTTTGAGTACTTATTTCCCAGTAAGGTCCGTGTTAGGTGGTCCCAGGTGGACATGAGTTTTGGGGGACACTATTCACCCCAGCACACCAACTATACCCCTGGCAGGAGAACTTCCATTTTGATTAGGCGTTAATGAGAACCGAAGCCCCCACTGTGTCTGCTGATGGGAAGGGTTTTCCACAACATCATGCTATATACTTTCCAGACCTTTTTCCTCCTCCACTGTGCACACATCTTTGGTACTTGCTGCCGTAGGTCCAGCCGATATCTCAATATGGCCAGGGGACACTGTGTCACAATGCCACATGTCTTGGCACAATAAATAAGCACGACTCCAGAGACACCCTTGTATTGGGACGGCTCACAATAAATTAACTACACACACAAGTCACTGTGCACCACATAAACATTTCCCGCTAAGAGTATACTAAGTGCACCCCTAACTCAAATTGCCCTCAGCCCGATCTCAAAAACGTCTGTGGCCACTTCAACACCAGCAGATTTGAAGGAAGCTATGCCATCCACTACACGGAGCTTCCAAAGTTGCTCTGGGTGTTAACCTCAGCTCAGCGGATGGGAGAAAAAGAAAAATGGAGTTTCGTTTAAGAGGTTCCCATGGGCTGTGGTGCAGGCCTGGAAATGGTGTGATCGTTTTCACCGGCATGCACTTGGCCAAAACCCAGCCAGGTGTAGGGTGGATGTATGGCAGAGAGGAAGTAAACTTGACACAGAGGACTTAACCGACTGTGGTTAGAACGTCTTATTTTTGCAAATTTTGCAAAATCACATGACATGTGAACATATTGTCAGGGCCCCTTCCAGGGGCTCACGAGGGGTCTCTGCAGGCGAGGGGCCTCCAAGCTTAAGCCCTGGTAGCCCATGCCAGTTAATCCGTTTTGATAGGCTATCAAACTATTAAGCCAGGGAAAGGCCATGGACTGAGTAACTGGGTTTTGGCAAAGGAGCTGGCCAAGATCGTCATCGTTTTTTCATAAACAAATTATGGCCGTTCAGATGGAAGTGAACAAGCACACTCTGAGAGGCTCGCTGGTGGGTCAGCGGGAACCTGAGAAGATACCCCTGGGATATTCTAGCTACCCTCCCTATTCCAGCCACACTGGTCCCCTTGCTTTTCCCTCTCTATGCCAGATACACTCCTGCCTCAGGGCCTTTGTATTTGCTGTCCTCTCTGGGTAAACTGTTCTTCCCCCCATATTGCATGCTGGCTCCCTCAATTCTTTGAGGGACTGTGGCTGTAGTAGACAGCGACCTACCAAAATGTATGCTCCCTGTCCATATTGTAGAATTATTGCTGGGACAATAGGTGCATCTAGATAAGGATATGTGCTAAGCTGGCTGGGTTTTGGCCAAGTGAATGCCGGTAAAAACCATCACACCATTTCCAGGCCTGCATCACAGACCATGGGAACCTCTTAAACGAGACTCCATTTTTCCTTTTCTCCCATCTGTTGAGCTGAGGTTAACACCCAGAGCAACTCTGGAAGCTCCGTGTAGTGGATGGCAGAGCCTCTATCAGAACAGATGCCACCTAATGATCCCATAGTCCCTCCCCACAACCCAGTGATTAGAGCAAGAAATAAACTCTTGTATTTAGCCACTGAGATTTGAGGGCTTATTTGTTATATCAGCTAGCATTACGTTAACTAGTACAGTCATTTTTCAGGGACATCTTCCTAGATTACTGTATTTAAAATTGCAACTGCTTCCCTTCCATTCCTCCACTCCCACTCCCTGTTTTCCACTCTGGCTTAATTTTTCTCCATAGACTTATGATCATCTGACACAGCATTTAGGCTTCATGAAGACAGGAAATGTGTCTGTTGTGTTTGCTACCGTACTTCCAGCATCTACCCAATAAACCTTTCTGTGACAATATTCTGTATCTGTGCTGTCCAGTGTAGTAGCCACCGGCCACATGTATCTACTGAGCACGTGAAATGTGGCTAGTGCGACTGAATTTCTAATTTTAGTTAATTTAAGTAGCCATATATGACTAATGGCTACCCTATCAGACAGTGCAGATCGAGAACAATGGTTCAGTGTAGCCATCCAAAAAATGTCTGTTGAATTTAAGAATAAATAAATGGATTCAACAGGCTTTTGCTGAGTTTGTCACGTGCCACACGCAAATGAGATCCTCGTTACTCAGCAGTGCATTGGCCAGGGGCTAACCTGGGAGACTCACTGAGATCTTCTTGAGTTTATTATTCTATGAGTGGCCAACTCAGTGTTTGAGAAATAAACCCAAATTTTCACCCTTCTCTGTGAGTTTAAGTTGGACAAGATTCATTTCTAGAACATGTTATATTCGATCTGGGTGAGGGAATTCTTTCACTGCCATTCACAACAGTTAAAGCCAAAATAATATCAGGGAAGAAAGTTCCAGTGCTATGTGTAGTGTGATTTGAGGATAGTTAAAAAGGCTTCATCTCCCAAGAGCATCTTTAATCTTCCCTTCTTCTTCCACAGTTCTGAGCTCAACACTCAGAAGGTGATAATTATACTGTGGCAGAGACGGCATCTGGTCTCTGAAAGCCATGCTGCCATCTTCTCAGACACGTAGCCTGACTACATTTCCCAGCTTTTTGTGCAGTTAGGTTTGGTCATGTGACCGAATTATAGTGTGTATGGTTTCTTCGCAGGCTATTTTTTTTTCTTTTCCCCTCTGGTTTTGAGATTTTCTCCTTTACTGGAGTGCTCTGTAGTTTTACCACATTTTTCTAGGTGTGGATTTCTTTTATCTTGCTTGGAAAAAGATATGCTTTGTTTAATCTAAAAACTCATGTCTTTTTTCAGTCCCAGAACTTGTTCTGTTGTTATCTCTTTGAATATTGTTCTGCCCCCATCTCCCTTTAATTTTTCATTCTGCAACTTTGATTAGACATATGTTGGAACTTGCTCCAAATTAACTTTCTTTTAAAAAATTGTTTGAGAGAGGAAGCACAAGTTGGGGAGAGGGGCAAAGGGAGAGAGAGAGAGAGAAAGAGTCCTAAGCAGACTCCACGCCCAGCACAGAGCCCAACGTGGAGCCCAACGTGGGGCTTGATCTCACAACCACGAAATCATGACCTGAGTCGAAATCAAGAGGCAGACACTCAACTGACTGAGCTACTCAGGCGCCCTCGAATTATTTTCATAGTTCATTTTTCTTTACTTCTCTCTCTCTCTCCTGCTCCCCATCCACTCGGCCACATTTGGGGTAATTTCCTCACATATACCATTTAACTAATTTTCTTTTTGCCATTATTTACACTACTGTTTAGCCTGTCCACTCATTTCTATGACTCTATTTTTCATTAGTAAAAACTCTATTTGGTTCTCATTCAAATCTCTCTGGTCTTTCTTCATATTACATTGGGCTTTCATTCTGGTTCTCTCTTTTATGTCTTCAACTATTCAAAATATATTTATAGTGTTGTTACGATGATTCTCTAATACCCAATTTGGGGTGCCTATTCTCTTGTCTGCTGAAATTTCTAACTGTCCCTCACAATAGGTGTGTTATTCTATACAACCATAATCGTTTACTGTGAATTCTTCTTTAGTGGACTGTATTTTTTTTTCCTGGAGTCCTGTGAGTCACTAGCTGTGAAAATGGACCCGCAGAGTGGTTTTACATTTGTTTCAGTTGGGAATTCTGGAGTTTTCAAAGGTTCTAGATCCATTTTTATGTTAGTTGTTTGGCTTGTGTTTCCTGTGCCATACAGGTAATGTAAACTCAAATTCTACACCAAGTAGGGCGTAATCCTGGGTTTTTCACCTCCTGCACAGGGCTTCCCTCCACCCAGGGGCCCAGCCACCAGCCTCCTCATCATCTCTGGGCCAGGTTTGCTTTCCTGGCAAGCCTGTCACGTCCCTTTTCAGCTCCTGGATAGGACAGCAGTCTGAGGTGAGATCTTCATGGTCCTGGGGTACCTGTTTGGCCTTAGTGCTCTGACTTTGATTCCGTTCTTCCTGTCCAGGCACTTGGGGATTTCCTTTATCCTTTTCTGAGCTCTTGTATATATTTAAATTCTGGGGATATGTTTTTCGAGAATTTCTACATATTAGTAATAGAAGAGAGTTCTTATCATGAGCTCAGTCTGTTTTATCACTGGAAGAAGCCTCCTGTTGATTCTTTTTAGAATGTCTCAGAACTCTCCAACCTCTTTTCTCTGATTTACTTCTAGCATTCTTGTGACGGCAGGGGGCTGGTCTATGGGACATTTCTAATACAGAGTGAATACCCCATTATGCAAACAAATCATAGAGACACATAATTTATGTAAAATTGGTCTGAAAAAGACATGATATACTTGTGTATGCTCTTAATGATATACAATGTAAATGTCAGACAGAAGCTTGAAAATCAGGGTCAGAAAACAGTGACCTTTCCATTCTGTCCAATATGTCCTTGGGATAAACTGCATTTTTATTGCATTATATTACATTACACCACTGCAATTATATGAGACTCTTGTTGGAATTTTGAATGCTTCTCTCTATCATTTTAATATGCACGTATATTATGTATGGCAATTTGAGTGTTCTATAAACAAAATTCATTGTATAGAAATGAAATTGAAAAATACGATAATTCAATAATGCATAGAAATACACCGCAAAATAATAGTTAGGATATAAAAGAAATTATATGGCTTTTAAAAGTAAATACCTATGGCAAATAAGACCATAATATTGGGCCTTGGACAAAGAGCCACTTTGGTTTAATATATCAATATTCCAAGAGAAAAAGAAAAAGAAGGAATTCTCAAAATGATTTTTGATAACTTTCACATTTCTACCAAGTAATGTTAGTGGTATATAGAAACCATGGCATGAAAGTACTCGTAGTTTTTGCAAACAATAATTAAGGCATAACAGAAGGTTTTATTTTTCATGTTGCATGGTTCTGAAAAAAAATTGTAAAAAGGATCCTTTTGGCTTTTGTGAGCTCCCTCGAGAAAAATGTTGATAATAAAGAAAGATGGAGAAAAAAAATGCTGGAATTTTACAACACAAACAAGACACACAAGCCATTTTCCTAACTTCACACTGTTCGGGAGAGTGACAAAACACCAATTTCCACAAGATGGTCTGTCTCACAAATATGGAACACTTCCCATTCAAATAGGTGTCTGGGGCATTGTGGGTAAGCCAGCCAAAACGAGTAGCAATAGCATGTAAATGAAACTAGCAACCTTCCCCATCCTGAGTATTCACCCGAGTCACTGGCACACTGTAGAAAGGCTGCCAGACCTTCCAGTGACAGAAACCTCACATCTGCTGCCTCCTACGACATCTCTGAAAAGCACCACCTCCAGCCTGGAGGGTTCCTTTGTTGGTGACATGCAGTTGAGGGGAGGAAATAACATGCCATTTGGTGTCCTCCGGGCAGGTCTGTGAACAGACTTGTGCTGGGTCTCTGTTCTGCTTTTTCAACATGTTCAAGATCTGCATGTGCTATGTGCTGTAACACGCAAGTGGCAGATAAACAAACCTGTGCTGATTTCCAGGAAAATGCAATTACCATTTTAGGAGAACCATTACATTTGTCTCAACCCAAACGATTTGCAAACTGACGAACTGCAGGTTGTCCGTGTGGCTTGTAAGACAACCACCTGATCCCCAGAAGTGCAGACGCGGCCACGACTCCCAAGGAGGCCTGGGCTCTGGCAGCAGGCGCGGCCAGGCT
The DNA here is from genome assembly GCF_018350175.1 of Felis catus. Lineage (NCBI taxonomy): Eukaryota > Metazoa > Chordata > Mammalia > Carnivora > Felidae > Felis > Felis catus. Next base: position 14,305,837 of record NC_058386.1, read on the forward strand.
TGTGCTCATCTCCCCTGGTCCTGACCACTTGTGTGCATTCCAGCCTGACTTCCCCGGGCCAGGACCTGCACTTCTCAACCTTTCCCGGCCTCTGAAATCTGCATGGCTCTCCTCTGTGGCAGGCCGGAAGTGCTAGGGGCTCAATGCTAGTTGCCCACTGCGATCACGGGCTTGACAGCGCCCAGTTGGCTGCCTTCCCTTCCTTGTTTCGCTTGCCTGCTCCCCTGCGGTGTTTCCTCAGACCCATTCCCAAGCCGGCTCTGTGTAGTTGAGACCATGTTGCCAAGTCAGCCCCTGGAGGAACCCGAGCTAAGCTAATTCTCTTCTCCCAGAGGTCCCTGCAACTGAACATTTTGGCAGGCTTCAAGATGTCGAGACGTCTGGTGAGGAGGACATATATTAAAATGCTGCGTCAGGTGGGCACACGTTTTCCAGTTTACTGTTGGTGTTAAAAGCCAGTCTTGCATTCCAAGCTCACGTTGGTATACCGTGCACATCTCTCTCTCTTACTCCTTGGGTCAGACTTGCTGCAAGGTTCCTATGCTTCTAGCTTGTGGCAAGTTCGCTAGTGCCTAACAGATGCACACACAGGGTCCCTTCAGATGATGGTGATGCCACTAAGAGCTGTGACGGGAAACAACTCTTTTAGAGGACAGCCTCAAGAGAGGAAACTGGGCTGTGTCTGAAAGCAAAGTTATGAGTGGAGGTAAGGCCAGAATTGAGTGAATACTGACCCCCATACTTTGGAATTAAAAATACCAGTTAAAATAATTAGGCCCTTTTGTTTCAAGTAGCAGAGTCACTCTGATTGCCTTGGGTCTTGCGGGCTTAAGAACACATGTGACAATAATCAACATCTTCACCATCAATATAACTAATGTTTATCGAGCACCTGGTATGTGGGAAGCACAATCCTAAGTGTCTTAACGTATTAACTTACTTAAACTCCATAAAATGCTGAGAAGGAGGCATTATTATTGGCCCCATTTTATGGATGTGGGAACTGAGAGATTAAATAAAGGTGACAGTAGCCTTGACCTTGTGCTCACACGGGGAAAGAACAGCAGGGGTGGCCTCAGGGGAGCCTGAACGGAGCTGTGGGGCCTCTTTGCTGGCAGCTCATGGCTTCATGGCCGCCTTTTCTAGGCTCTGCCATCTCTGTGACTCAGTGTCCTCATCGCTGGGATTTTTGTGCCTGCTCCTGCCAATCAACTGCCTCAGCTTCTAGCCGGCTAATCTCTTGGTTTCTGCCTGTGCAAAGCTTGTTCATGGACACGGCCGCTCGTGACTCCTCCTCCTCAAGGCCCTTCTGCCGGGCTTCTGTCAGGCACCTCTCCTCTTCTGCTCTCCCCCACCTGCCTGACTCTGTATCTGTCACACACACCCAGGTCCCCAGGATGATTGAGTTGTGCCAGTTAATCTCCATCATCTCTACTGATGTGGAACTTTTACTCTAGGCTGCCACTTGGCTTCTGGTCACCTCTAGATCTGCTGTTCTTGGGACACATGTCCATCTCTGCCCAATCTGGTGTGGTCTGAAGATGAGGTCACATGCATAAGAATGACCTCTGACTCAGGAACTGCCTGAAAACAGGGACTATTCAGAGGGGCCTACAACATGTGGCTGATGGCCAGAGATGTGACATGCCCAGTACCAAGGAGACCTGCTAAAGATTCTGCCAAGAGTCACTGAAAACCAGTCAGTGGGCTTAAAGATTATGGACATGTTTGGCCTCACTTTCTCCTTCCCTGGACTTGAGGTCTATGAGGAGCAGGGATTCCAGAAAAGTCTGAGAGCATTTGAAATAGGTAGTTTCCAGGGCTTCTGGGTAGCTCAGTCAGTTAAGTGACCGACTCTCGATTTCGACTTGGGTCATGATCCCATGGTTTGTGGGTTCAAACGCAGCATCAGGCTCCACGCTGTCATAGTGTGGAGCTCTCTCTCCCTCTCTCCCTCTCTCTCTGTCCCTCCTGTGTGTTCTCTCTCTCAAAATAAATACACTTGATTAAAAAATGTTTTAATATTTAAAAAAAAATTTAATAATAGAAAAGAAACAGGTAGTTGCCCTTCCCCCATCCCAGAGACACCGAGTGCAGGGGGGAAGATCTTGGGGACATGTCCAGCGAAGGATGTCTACATCCTGTGCATGTTTCATGGCCTGAATTGGACTTTGAAAACCATGTTAGGCTCCTTATTTGAAGAGAGGTGGATAAGGTGACAAGGGTTTGTTTTCCTTTATAAACTTTTAAAATGGAAGGACAACATACATAAAGGCAAGTGCACAGATCCTAAGTGTACAGCTCAGTGAATGCTTACAAAGTAAACACATCTGTGCCACCAGCAGCCAGATCAAGATATGTTACAGGGGGCTTTGCTCAGGGCTCTGGAAGTGCTCATTACCATTCTGTAGTTCATAGGTCATAGGATCATAGAAGATGCTTTGGAAACAATTGGGCCCACATCATTATTTTTGCATAAACTAAGCCCCAGAGTGGCCAATGTCAGGCACAAGGCCATGCAGTTAGAGAGCATCTGGTTTTTTGGTTTTGTTTTATTTTAAAACATCAGGCAGTTCTGATGTTGCTTAACTAAGGCAGTGCCCATGGATAAACCAGCCCACATCACCACTTCCATTTGTTTGTTCCACATGCCTCATTAACTCTTCTTATTCTGTGCTCAGTTTGTAGTCAAACCACCAAGATTTCTCCAGGATTTCTGTGTCCAGTGATCAGGAAGATAGCTCTCTTCTCATTTCAGTAGCCAGTGGAAGCTGGGGGACACGTGGCACAGGTCAGCAGAGAGTGTGGGGTTGGTGCTCTCTAGATGGTTCCATGGAGCACCCTCCTGTACCATTTCTTTTTTATTTTTTTAAATATGAAATTTATTGTCAAACTGGTTTCCATACAACACCCAGTGCTCATTCCAAAAGGTGCCTTCCTCAATACCCATCACCCACCCTCCCCTCCCTCCCACCCCCATCAACCCTCAGTTTGTTCTTAGTTTTTAAGAGTCTCTTATGGTTTGCCTCCCTCCCTCTCTAACCTCTTTTTTTTTTCCTTCCCCTTCCCCATGGTCTTCTGTTAACTTTCTCAGGATCCACATAAGAGTGAAAACATACGGTATCTGTCTTTCTCTGTAGGACTTATTTCACTTAGCATAACACTCTCCAGTTCCATCCACGTTGCTACAAAGGGCCAGATTTCATTCTTTCTCATTGCCACGTAGTATTCCATTGTGTATATAAACCACAATTTCTTTATTCATCAGTTGATGGACATTTAGGCTCTTTCCATAATTTGGCTATTATTGAAAGTGCTGCTATAAACATTGGGGTACAAGTGCCCCTATGCATCAGCACTCCTGTATCCCTTGCGTAAATTCCTAGCAGTGCTATTGCTGGGTCATAGGGTAGGTCCATTTTTAATTTTTTTTGAGGAACCTCCACACTGTTTTCCAGAGTGGCTGCACCAGTTTGCATTCCCATCAACAATGCAAGAGGGTTCCCGTTTCTCCACATCCTCGCCAGCATCTATAGTCTCCTGATTTGTTCATTTTGGCCACTCTGACTGGCGTGAGGTGAAATCTGAGTGTGGTTTTGATTTGTATTTCCCTGATGAGGAGTGACGTTGAGCATCTTTTCATGTGTCTGTTGGCCATCTGGATGTGTTCTTTAGAGAAGTGTCTATTCATGTTTTCTGCCCATTTCTTCACTGGATTATTTGTTTTTCAGGTGTGGAGTTTGGTGAGCTCTTTATAGATTTTGATACTAGCCCTTTGTCCGAGATGTCATTTGCAAATATGTTTTCCCATTCCGTCGGCTGCCTTTTAGTTTTGTTGATTGTTTCCTTGGCAGTCTTGCACCATTTCTGCTGGCTTCAACATTCTGAGGACCTGGCTCATTCCATCTAAGGTTCTCATGGCAGAGATGATGCACTAGCCATCAGGATTGGCCTTTCCCTCCAAGACGTTGAGGTGTGGCTGGAAAGCAGCTGCCTAGTCAGGGAGTCCATTTCCCACACTCCGGCGGCGGGTGGCTCTTTGACTGCTCGTTAGGAGCACAACGTGAGTGGAAATACACATCTCACTTCTGGGCTGAGGTGCTTAAGAAGCAAGGGTACCTCCTGCAGGGTCTCTTTCCCCATTCACTGATGCTGAGAACCTATCTCAAGATGGAGGGAGCTTGGGCCCTGAGGGAGGCCATGGAAGGCCACCTGCTGAACAAGGGCCCTGCCAACGGAACTTGACATTAGTGGGAAATAAACAGCTGCTGGATTCATCTACTGAGATTCTAGTATTACCGTAACTAACATGGTTATACCAGGGATGGTGGAGGGAATCTTAACCTTTTCAAAGGCCATTTTTTAAATCGTCTCCTTTGCTTTTTCCAGCTATTGAAGACCACAGCAACCAGATGCCCTTACTTGTATAGGAAGGACAATTCTTAGACATTATATGCAGAAAAATAAGGAAATGATTTTTTTTAAATTTTTTTTCAACGTTTATTTATTTTTGGGACAGAGAGAGACAGAGCATGAACAGGGGAGGGGCAGAGAGAGAGGGAGACACAGAATTGGAAACAGGTTCCAGGCTCTGAGCCATCAGACCAGAGCCCGACGCGGGGCTCGAACTCACAGACCGCGAGATCATGACCTGGCTGAAGTCGGACGCTTAACCGACTGCGCCACCCAGGCGCCCCTTTTTTTTTTGTAAATAAGAAAACATTTTCTACAGTCATGCACCTTTTTCAAGATTGTTTCTAGGAATCACTGAGGCAGTGGGGAAAGACTAGTCCACACGGAACAAGGAAAGCCCATGTGTTAGTTGATAAGCTCAGCTCAGCACCTTGCACTTCCTTCTTTGCTAGAAACTGAACCATTACCTATATCTGTGATACACTTTTAATCAGAAGAAATGTAAATTTCTCTTTTGCAAAGCTTGTCAGTAAAGAAAGTAACCTTTATTCATAGTGCTCTTTGACCCATTTAAATAAGTTTTTCTATAATGGAAACTTTAAAAAAAAAAGACACATAGAATGACAAGGGTGCACCCTTTATAATGCTGATATTGGGAAAGAGTATATAATACACAGCACTGAGGTGACTGGGTTTTTTTTAAGGTTTATTTTTGAGAGAGAGTGCAAGTGAGGGAGGGGCAGAGAGAGAGGGGTACAGAAGATCCAAAGCTGGTTCTGCGCTGACAGCTTCTACGGTGCTATCAGCGTTGAGCCCCATGGGGGCCTCCAACTCACCCACTGTGAGATCATGACCTGAGCTGAAGTCCAATGTTCAACCAGATGAGCCACTCAGGTGTCCAAAGGTGACTGTTTTATTAGGAGTTTTCATCATGGGGTGCCTGAGGGGCTCAGGTGGTTAAGCTCCCAACTCTTGATTTTGGATCAGGTCATGATCTCACTCACAGTTCGTGGGTTCGAGCCCCATGTCAGGCTCCGTGCCAGTGGTGTGGAGCCTGCTTGGGATTCTCTCTCATTCTCTCTCTCTCTCTCTCTCTCTCTCTCTCTCTCTGCTCCTTCCCCATTTGTGCATTCTCTCTCTCTAATAAACATTTTTAAAAAAGAGTTTTCATTAAAAATTTTTAATAAATAAATAAATAGTTTTCATCTCACATAGCCAGAACTGGGGCATCAAGAGAATGGCTTCTGGCATGAGACTGCCTGAGTTCAGATCCTGTCTGTACCATGTATGGACGAAGTGATCTTGGGCAAGTTCTTTAATTTCTCTATGCCTCAGTATCTCCATCCGTAAAATGGAGATCAGCAGATGTCCACCTTTTAGTGTTGCGAGAATGAAATTCTTGAATACCGGTAAAAGTGTCAGAAAGAGTGCCCGTCACACAGTAAATGTCAGCTACCATTACTACAATGCTTTGAGGCCCTGATTTGTCTGTAGTATATCTGGATTCATATCATAATATAAAAAGAAAACCAAAGAATCGCCTCACTGGGTCAGATCTGGGGTCCTTGCTGTTTCTTCCAAGAATACCCAAAGGCAGCCCTCTGGGGCTAGGGAGTGGGAAACCTGAGGCCGCCTCTTTCAACAGGAAACCTAAGCTGAATTAGTACCACACAGGTTTAAGAAATTTACTAATGTACATTGAAAATTTCAAACACTCTTTGATTTAATAACTCAATTTCTGGGAGTGACTCTAAATATATTCTAATGTGTCTTATTTGTTCTAAATACAGAAAAGGCTATAGGGTACTAAGGTGTCATTTCAGGGGGACTTATAATAGCTGGAAATTGGGACTGCTCAGGTTTCTGATAAGATATAGTTTAAAAAAAAACATGGTAAATCCTGTTGATGGAACAAACACAGGAAAATGGTGATTAGGAAAACTGCAGTAACATGGAATATGCTTATGAGCATAATGTTAAGACAGAAAAAGTAACATTCAAAATCATACCTAAAACATGACTACAACTACGAAAAGTGGACCAAAAGGTGATAGTAGGAACGAGACTGGAACCAGGACAAGGCTGGAGTTGGGTCTTGAGGTGTGGGAGCTAGGGAGTAGGGTCTGAGACAAATCAGTGTCTCATTTCAAGAGGTGAAATAAGGCAATGCTGGTGTCCCTGGGATGGCCAAGGGTGAAGAGCAGGTCAGCTTCTAGGTATGGAGACTGGAGTTAGTGCCCACACAGTGGGAGACAGGAAGGGTCCTGAGAGGTGGCTACTAGTGGCTTTAGGGGGTGTGGCGAGAGTCTGGCTGGTTTTAAAGAGCCAGTGAGAAGGTAGAAGGGAAGAAAATAACCCTGAATATCAGCAAAGGTTGTATTGGGGTGATGGGGCCTACTTTTGATGCTTTTTCTCAATTTGTATCTAGTTTTCCTATTTTCTTTATTAAACATATGACAATTTTATAATGGCAATAAATTCATTTTATATAAGCCTATAGTACTCCTGTATAGCAAATACCTCAATGCATGTACACTGGAATTGAACAATTAAGTACATGGATGGCAGATGGTGGCAGCCAGATTTCTCACTGTTGGAGTGGAAATTTACAGATCAGCAAGGGGAGGAGGCTAGAACGATCCATGTGGTAATGGATTAGTTGGAGACATCAGTATGAATTTAGGTTTAGTTTAATATGGATACAGGTGGATATATATAGAAATATTTATAGAGATGTATGTGTGTATGGGTTAGTATACACACTTATATTTCTTTGCTCTGTCAGCTGAGCCACAATAGCCCAGTAACAACGAGCAAACCTACTTCCCAGATACTTGTTTCTAATACTAGTCTCCAATAAAAGGAACCAGGGCTCCTTGGAGAAATTGTTGATTCCAGGAAATATACAGAATGAGCCTGGAGTATCTTGTAGTGCCAGAAAGTAAGGAAGTGCTTTCTCTTTCCCTCTCCTTCTCCCTCTCCCCTCCCCTCCCCGCTCATGCACACACATATACAATGATAGAGTATGTTAACTGGTCAGAAGGGTAAACTGAGAAAGCTCCCCATCGCCAAAGCTGGACGAATTTGAGCAACAAAATATATAAAGTAGTATTGGGTTCTAACCCAAAATATAAAATAAATATCCCTGAGTCCCTACTGATATAAATAAATCACTGAATATCTTAACAAATGGAGGGGAAGAGACACTCTCCTGTGCAGGAGAATTCCAAATAAATTATGTAGATAATTCACCCTCAAGGAGGTAGAACACAACTCCCCACTCCTTAGGTGTGGGCTACCCATAATGACTTCCTTCTAAAGAAGACAGCATGGAAAGGGGAATAAAGACTAACTTCACAGTGGAAAAATCTGGAACACTACCTCAGGCAGGTGACCAAAGCCAATATCATCAGTCATGTTGACAGCACATACCCTTGATATCAAGTGATGAAAATGGCACTTTACATCTGTGATCTTCCTCCCCAAACCCATAACTTTAGCCCAATCATGAGAAAAACATCAGATAAATCCCAGCAAGGGGAGCATTCTACAACATACCTACCCAGTACTCTTCAAACCTATCACGGTCATCAAAGACAAGGGAAGTCTGAGAAACCATCACGGCCAAGGACGAGATGTGACAATTACGTGTAATGTGGAGTCCTGATATCCGGAAAAGTGGCATTAAGTAAAAGCCAAGCAAATATGAAGAAACTACTTCACTTAGTAATAATGTATCGATATTGGTTCATTAATTGTAATGAACGTACCATACTGATGTAACATGTCAACAATAGGAGAAACTGTGTTCAGAAGGTGGGTATACAGGAAATCTTTATACGATCTGTTCGACTTTTTTGTAAATCTAAAACTATTCTAAAAAACAAAGTCCAGTTGATGCTCATTATTCGCGGTAGTCATGGGGTGAACTGGTATTGGTGAATACTGAGCCATTACCCTTGTCCGTGAACCTCAGGTCACAACACTTCTGGATCAATACGGAACCTTGTTTTATGTGTGTTCCTCTTTAAAGAACCTCATTTACTATAGAGTTGATTCATTAGCATTGAATTGATGGCAAATGGCACTCCAGCTCAAGCCAGAAAGAAGCTGATCTAACACACATTTTTTCCATGAGGCACAGCTCAGCCTTCTTGCACTAGAAAGCACTTCAGCACTATTCTTGGGGGCCATTTTAAACAGTGAAATCACCCACAAAAGGCACAAAACATGCAAAAACCATGACACTAAACAGACCACAAAAAGGACCTTCTGTGCAGTATGAGAGCTGATACAAGAAAGCAGAACATCACCTTGTTCCTCCCCAGGTGGGAACATGCGCATTGCACAACTCAAATTTGTCACCCTGCACATATGTCACATTCACAAATGACTGCAAAATGCCACAAGTATTGATTTGAGGGTTACAGATAAATTGTAGCAAGCAGGTGAATTCACAAACATGGAATCCATGAATAATAAGGGCCAACTGTATGGTAATTTTAAAAAGCTTATGAATATGTTCTTAAATAGCCTAAGTTTTCTCCATAACCCACTACAGATTTCTCACTTTTGAGCTTGTTAAACTCTACAATTTATTCATTTATCCATCTATTTAGTTATTTAGTCTCTACTTGTGCTGTGTAATAGCTACATGTGGGTTGGTACTTTAAATGTGGTTAGTCTGAAGTGAGTTGCGCCACAAGGATCCTCAGCAGATTTTGAAGACTCAGTACAAAGAAAAGAATGTAAACTATCTCATTAATGATTTTTATATTGATTACATACTGAAATGATAATATCTTAATATAACTGGTTCAATAAAATATACTAGTAAAATTAATTTCACCTGTTTCTTTTGACTTTTATAATGTGGCTACTAGAAAATCTAAAGCCACACATGTAGCTTGCATTTTATTTCTATTGGACAGCACCAATCTACATCATCTCTGGGGAAAATGAATTCCATCATAATATTTGTAGCATGGGGAAGAACACAGGACTACAGGATCATTTTATCCTTAGAGGGACCATTTAATCCTCTCCTTTTAGGGTACTAAGGCTCAGACAGGTGAAGCACCTTGTCCAGCTTCACACAGCCAGTTGCTGGCAGAGGACTCAGATCTCAGTCTCCTGTCTTCCAGTCCAGTCTCTTTCCCCTTGATCTTCTCCCCTACATGTCCCCACCCCTCCAATAAACACATCCAAACAGCCCGCATCACCTTGCAAGGGAAAAACAGCATTGGCTCTTCCTGAGTTGAAAGAGACTATTTCATGAAATCTTGCTAGATTTCTAGAAGTAGGGCTGTCAGATTTACCAAATAAAAATACAGGATGCTTTGTTAAAATTTGCATTTCTGAAATGCAAGCTTAACTGGGTATCCTGTATCTATTAGTAGACTATATTCCATTTAATAGTTTGGACATACTTATACTAAAACATAGCTGCTGCTTATTTGAAATGCACATTTAACTGGTGTCCTGTCTTTAATCTGGCAACTCTGCTATAAAGCCTTTGAGGAAAGGATCTGTGATTTCTGCCAGGCACTCAGAAACTTATCTTTCTGTGTTCCTCCAAGGAAGAGCACAACCCAGTGAGTCATTCGGCGCTCCATAATAAACAAGGGAATCTCTAGACTTGCCTTCCTGTCTGCAGGCTGTTTCGGCTGTCAGTGCTATCCTCCCAAACAGCCAACTTACCGGGAATCAAGCTGCAGATCTCGACTGTCCCTCCCAACCTTTATAATCAATTTAAGTTGGGCGAGATGCCAGCTTTAAAAAAAAATGCACAGAACCAACTCTTGTAACTATGGAGATAAGACAGAAGGAAAAACCCAAGGAAACAGACAAGCTCTCCTTTTCTTTACAGAAGCTCTTCTAAATGTAACAGGCAACAATTGGTAAAAACATCCCAGCCACTTCCTGGACATGTATACATATCAAACACAGCAAGGCAAGAGCTCATTGGATTTTGCATTTTGTGATTTTGCTTTCCTTCATTACTATTGTTTTGTAGCATACTAAACAGGGAGTGGGTAATAGAAGTGGTCCATCCAAGGTACAAGCAAAAAGCAGGTACAGGTAATGACGGGTCCAATGCCTGTAGAGAATTTTAAAACAATAATAACACTGACTAAAAGTTGTTCTGCTTTTTATTACCCCGTGTGCTGGCACTTCTAAACAGTGTCATTGATAAAACAGTCCTCCCACTGCAACTCCTTCTCCCCACCGATCCTTGAAAGTTCTGATATTAACCAAGGCCATCGACCATTTTTAAAAACCCTGCTTTACAGAGCTTTGCTTTTTTGCTGTTTGTGGGGTGGGCAGTCGGGAGGAAGTGGAAAGGAGAGGATAAGAGCTACACGGGGATGCTTAAGCCACCAAAACAGCAGGAGTTTCAATGAATGCAGATTTCCCTCTGATGAACATATAGGGCTATGTCTTAAGGTCTCCAAGGATGAAGAGGCAATTTTATAGTAAAAGGAGCACTGGAATCGGAGTCATGACACCTGGGTTCAAGATGTGGCTCTGAGTTCACATAGTATGTGACTGAGGAAAAAAGGTCTGGCCTCTCTGAGCCCCAGCCTCCTCCCTATCAAATAGATGCTCCAACCACTCCCCACCTGTCTACTTCACTGGCTCGGCTTGTGCACTTTATTTAAAAAAAAAATTTTTTTTTACATTTATTTATTTTTGAGAGATAGAGAAAGGCAGAGCACAAGTGGGGGAGGGGCAGAGAGAGAATGAGACACAGAACTGGAAGCAGGCTCCAGGCTCCAGGCTCTGAGCTGTCAGCCCAGAGCTCGACGTGGGGCTAGAACTCACAAACAGTGAGATCACGACCTGAGCCGAAGTTGGACGCTTAACCGACTGAGCCACCCAGGTGCCCTCGGCTTGGGCAATTTAAAGAGAAAACGTACATGGTGCGCCTGGGTGGCTCAGTCGGTTAAAGTGTCTGACTTCGGATCCACTCATGATCTTGCCGTTTGTGAGTTCGAGCCCTGTGTCTGGCTCTGTGCTGACAGCTCAGAGCCTGGAGCCTGGAGCCTGCTTTGGATTCTGTGTCTCCTCCTCTCTCTGCCCCTCCCCTGCTCGCACTCTGTCTCTCTCTCAAAAAGAAATAAATGTTAAAAAAAATTTTTTTAAGGAGAAAATGTACAAAACCCTATAGGTGTTTTCCTTATCTTCAAGACTGAAACTGAACCACCACCCATCACAACCTCACTTTCACCCACAAGAAGGGGAAAAGAAGAAGTGGAAGATGAAGTTCCCTTTAAGAGCATGACCCAGACATTACACACAGTCACTTCTGCTCCTTTCTTATTGCTTAAAAGGGAGTCACGTGGTCTCACACTCTTGCCCCAGAGGCTGAGAACCATAGTCTCTAGCTGGGCAGCCAGGTGTCCAGCTAAAACCTGAAAGTTCTATTTCTAAAAATTAATAATGATATAGTGTGATGATATGCAGTCCAATAAGCTAGTGAACAAAAGTGTTTTTGTTGTTGATTGCTCTGATGAATGAAACAAGATGAAAAATTCTATCTTTCCACTATGGCTGCTGAGTTTTAGGTACATATCAATGTAAATTATCCTGGTTTCAATGGAGAATAAATTCTTAGAGCGCTGGATTTGAAAGCACTTTTGTCTGGGGCCTTTGTGTGATTGTTCTCCCAGGAGACTTTGTCAGTGTGAATTTGGATCCATCTTATGAATATAGTCCTGTGCTTCTCAAGGACTAAACCCGAATCCCAGGAGAAACATGGAATTTAGACCATCTTGCCACTGTACTGACCCTCTCCAGCAAGCTCATAACTGAAAAAGCGGTACATCATCTGGTTAGTGCCTTATCATCCTCGAGGTCTGGTGTCACTGCCTCCATAATTAAACACAGACCATTAGCTATAACCCACTGCACCCACATCAATTATGCCAGTTTGGATAACAGCTGCAGAAACCCTCCTTTCCTGTCTTCCGCCACTCTGGAAATAATCCTGCTTGTATCACACAGGTATAGTTAGAACTGCCTCGGTTTTTCTATCAAATATCAAATTAGCAAGGCGGCAATGCCATAATGGAACAGAGCTTTGTTCTTCCATACGCCGATTAAAAGGTAATTTAACCTCTTCCAAAGGTGGTCTAGCCAATCCCCAGCAGTATTGACATTGTGTTAATGAGAAATTGCTCTCCAGAGTGATAAATTAGCCCTGTGAGACAAGTATGAAAACCCATCTTCACGCATGGTCCAAGCTTAAGAAGCAAACTTGGTAGTTTCATCACCCTCTGCCCGGCCCAGTGAAATCCCCAGAGACTCACACACTGTATCTGAAATGCCGCAACTGCACAGATTGAAACACACACTCGTAGCCTCCTCAGTAACGCAAGCTGCCTCAACTCGCTGATCTCCTCGCACAGGCTAGTCGAAGCTGACTGTGCCTCAGCAGGTTCATCCACCTCACTCCTCGGGGAGAAGAAAGTCCGTTTACCATGCAAAGGGAGAGAGCCATGCCAAAGAGCCTCAGAATGTGGGAGGACCCTGAGCACTCTCTTAATCTAATGTGCTCATTTTACATATGAGAAAGCTCAGGCCTGGAGAGATGAAATATCTTGGCCAAAGCTATAGGAAGCTCAGGCAGCAGAGATGGACAAGAATCCATTTTCTCACACAATGAGGTCACTATTTTCACCCTCCTCTAGATACCCTACCACACTGACTATGACTTAGACACCAGCTGTCACATCATCTGGAGACCTTCAGGTAAAGAAAACATTCATCTTGCTTGAGAATATGAGCCTCACTTCCTCTAGCACAGCAGATATAAATCTCAATCCACAAAGCCAGGTGAGCAGGACACACGATTTTGTTTTATTTTCTATAAAGCAACCAGACCCATCCTGCCAAGCTGGAAATTCAGTCCCAGGCATCCTTGGGTCCTCTCCACAACTCTTCTCTCTCTTTTTTAATTTTTTTTTTAATGTTTATTTGTTAAACATTAAGAGAGAAAGGGAGACACAGAATCTGAAGCAGACTCCAGGCTCCGAGCTGTCAGAATAGACCCTGATGCAGGGCTCGAACTCACTAACCGTGAGATCATAACCTGAAGCCAAAGTCTGATGCTTAACCGACTGAGCCACCCAGGTGCCCCTCTCCCACTCTTCTAAGTGCATCGAGGCTCTGTGTCTCAGGCAGTGCTAAGATATCAGGATGACCGTCTGGACCTGCCAGAGATATTATCATTGAGATGTCACAGATCCAGTGCACAGGGTCCCTTCACCTCCCCAGGCTGCTGGTTCTAAAGCCCTTGCTGGCTGGAAGCTTAGGCCTTGGTCCTCCTTCTCTCAGCTTCCTTATCTGAAATCTGCCTCCTCCTGGTCCTATCAGGATGAAGAATGTAGGGACCCAGTGTCCTCTAGGCTCTTAGACTTATCTCTCCTGTCCCAAGTCAGAGGAATTCCTTCAGAAACCCTTTTTGTTTTCCTCAAAAGTGTTACCTTTCTTGCCTCACACTCTAGGACACCATTACAATTCCCTGGAGGGATCGAGCCTTTTGGAAACAAAAACCAGGAAAGGAAATGTGTTGTAGGTAACTTCTACTCTTTATCCAGCCCCAAACCTTCACCATGACAAGAAAACAGAGGCGGGGAAGAAAGGGAACTGTGCAGGGAGGGGAAAAATTAATGACCTCTCAAAAATTACACTGCACGAGGGTGATTTAAAGTTCCATGAAAGAACAAAGAACCCCAATCCCCGTTCGTTCTTTCTGGGAAAAAGAATGCCCGGGGAAATTGTCCCAGCTTCATCTTGAAAAGGAGCTCGAAAGGCAAGGAGTCATTTCTCTATAATGAGGGAGGCTACTATGTAACTTCAGAATGTAGCAATGGCCTTCCTCACCACATGACTGTTTCTCAACTCCTTGCCACCTGGCTACAGATGCCACCATTCTTCAAAACAACTCTGTGGAAAGTCCCCACTGACCTATCTGTACAGTCCAGTGGCCAACGATGCTTCATCTTCATCCTCTTTGACCTTCTCTTCCTCCCTGAAACTCTTTCTTTTGTGGGGTGGTTGGTAATGCTGGATTGTACTGGTTCATGCTCTTAACTTTCTGATCATGCCGTCTTTATTCCTTTGCCTTTTCTTCCTTTCCTTTCCACTAATCAAGGGCATTCTTTAGGGAGCTAATCTTAGCCACCTTCTCTTCTATCTCTATTCGATTTTCCTCCCTGATTAATCCAGTCCTACACCTTTTACTGTCTTTAAATCTACACCTCTAGCCCCGCTCAATTTCTTGAATTCTAGACCCAGAATCCCAACTGCTGGACGTGCCTCCATACCTCAAATTTGCCATGTTCAAAACCAACTCATCTTTCTTCCCTTTGTGACTTTCTTGCTCCATTAATGCATCACCATTCTTCCAAACACTGGATCCAGCTTTGACTCCTCCTCTCCATTGTCTTTATACACCATACTGTTTTTTTAAAGATGTTTATTTATTTATTTTGAGAGAGACAGAGAGAGTGGGACAGAGAGAATCCCAATCAGGCTCTGCACTGTCAGCGTGGAGCCCGATGTGGGGCTCCACCTGAGGCGAAATCAAGAGTCAGATACTTAATTGACTGAGCCACCCAGGCACCCCTATACACCACACTGCTTGAATCTAAATAGATTTTACCTCCTCAAATGGAATATTCCAGGTATTATATGACAAGTACAGAATAAAATGGAACTATCCATCTGCACATTTATGCCATTAATGTCATATAACATTAAATTAACTATGGCTATAATTTTGGCCTTTATCCTTCCATAATTTCTTCTATACAATTATGTATTTTTACATAAAAGGGACCATATTATTTGGAACTTGTTTTGTCACTTACTATATCACAAACACTTTCCTGTGCCATTAAATGTTCTTTTATACAGTAATTGTTAAATTTTAAGAGTATACCAGAATATCTAAGGGTGCTTGTTAAAAAAGTATTTCCCTGGACCCTCCCCTAAGGACACTCATTCCATATTCTGGGGATAGTCTATGAACCTATATGCTTAGCCAGCACCCCCAGAAAATTCTAATGCATAATGTTTTTAGATCCCAGTTTGAGAAACACTGTTGGTTCAGCACAAAATGTAAGGATTCCTCCTTTTTTTGTTTACATTTACCATAATTTATTACCAATCAGCACCGACATGTATTTAGGTTGCCCTCCAAGTTTTAAATATCATTTTAGTTCTGCACTGACTTTAATTTCTAGGCTCTCTCTTTATCATTCCCTCCACCCATCGATGCATATAATTTTTCTTTAGGGTAAATTCCTAGAATTTCTGGGTCCAAAGGATATGCAGAATTGTATGTTATATATGCGGTAATATATGCTATTATAGTATTTGTTATATAATTATATATAATATACCAATAGTCAAATATAATAAATAACAAAAATTAATACATTAATCACCTGCTATGGAATGTAATAATATATAATATATATTAGTTTATATATGTTCAGGTGCGGTTTTATTTGGACCCTTGCACAAGATTTACATTCATCCATGTTAATCTCATCTGGCTATATTTCACCCATTGCTTCAAGAGTCATGTTACTTTTTTTAAAGATGATTTTATTTATTTTGAGATATATATATATATATATATAGAGAGAGAGAGAGAGAGAGAGAGAGAGGAGAGAAAGAGAGAGACAGACACAGCACGAGTAGGGGAGAGGCAGAGACAGGGAGAGAGGGAGAGAGGGAGAGAGGGAGAGAGGGAGAGAGGGAGAGAGGGAGAGAGGGAGAGAGGGAGAGAGGGAGAGGGGGAGAGGGAGAGGGGGAGAGGGAGAGGGGGAGAGGGAGAGAGGGAGAGGGAGAGAGGGAGAGGGAGAGAGGGAGAGGGAGAGAGAGACAGACACAGCACAAGTGGGGGAGGGGCAGAGAGAGGGAGAGAGAGAGAGAATCCCAAGCAGGCTCCGCACCATCAGTGCAGAGCCTGGTGCGGAACTCAAAACTCACAAACCATAAGATCGTGACCTGAGCTGAAATCGAGAGTCAGATGCTTAACCAACTCAGTCCCCCAGGCGCCGCAAGAGTCATGTTACTTTTATATCCCTACTCTCCAGTGAAAGTATTTGTTATTTTTCTAATCTCCTGCATATCTGATATGTGGCTAATATACTTTTTTCCAAATTGCGGATGAGAAATAGTGAATGGAATGAAGTTGAGAAATGCCTTCCTGCTCCACCAGAAACCTATATTGCTCAGCACACTTGTTCATTCTTTCTTTAAACAGTAACAACCTAATTTTAATAGTGATTGGCTTATGATTCTACATGTTATCTTTAAGGTCGTAGGCATAGAACTTACCAAATATTTGCTGATGTTCATGTCCACTGCCATCTACCTCTTGGCTCTGATCTACCAATACAGGGAGAAAAATAAGTGTATTGTTTCTTATATCCAGATTAAGGCTGCTTAACACAGGTTCATAATGCTGTCGTGGCATACAATATAAGGCATGTATTCAGTTCGTGTGTCTCAGGGTGAACTGGGGGCTCTGTCCATCTTCTAAGCAGGGTACAATTGTTGTGGTCCCTCTGGTGAGGGAGGGAGAGAGCAGGGAACGGAAATAGAAGGTAGGATGCAGAGGGCTCATATAGGCTCTGGGAAAGCAAAGGGAAGAGGCTGGGAGATGAAAAAGGGAGAGAAGCAGAAGAGGGATGTAGGTTGCCTGCGAGTGTCAAAAATGACAGCAATCATCATCATCATCATCATCATCATCATCATCATCATCATCATCTCTATTATCAGTCAAATTTATTATATGTCTAACATTCTGGTAATGCTTTGCATGTATGAACACATCTATTTTCCTAACAACTTTGAAATGTGAGTGCTATTATTGTCTCCACTTTGCAGATAGAGTAACGGAGGGACAGAAAGACTAAGAAGCGTGCCCAATATCACAAAAGTATTAAGTGAGACAACCAGCATTTGAATCAGGCCATCTGATGCTCCCTTTTAAGTGTGCAAACTGTTCGCCACAGTGTATATTATGCGCCACCATTACTACATTCTAGTTACTATTATTATTGGGGCACGTGTGTGTGTATGCACACATACACCATGGCCAGGAAGTGAACTGCCATTACCTTTGTTATGTGCACACAAATGAGTTAACTCAGGGAATCTCTTTTTGCGCTTATGTGGAAAGAGTACTTTGAGGAAGTGGACATTTAGTGGTGTCCATACTTAGGGTAACCAACTTGTCCCAGGTTTCCTGGGATTCCAGCAGTTTTAGCACTGCAAGTCCCATGTCCCAACTGTATGTTTTGTTATTTCTTCCCACTGAATACACAAGGGGGCATTGTAACCATTCAGTCATGCATTCCTCAAACATTTATTGAGCGCCTAATCAGAGGTGTGATTGCTGCCCAAGAACCTAGCACTGAAGATGGGGTGGGGTGCCAGGAAAGTGAGGACCCTTCCATAATCCCAAATCAAAAAGAGTAAAATATAGGTATTTAAATGGACAAACGCTTACATGGCATTGACTCTGTGCCAAGTACTATAACGAGCACTGTACATTTTAGCTCATTTAATCCTCATAAACAGCCTATGGCACGGTCACTATCATTATCATCCCCACTGTAAAGAAGTGGAGGCAAAGAGGGGCTAAGTACCTTGCACATTGCATGGCTGGCAAGTGGCACAAAGCCAGATTTGAACCCAGGCAAGGCCCTAATTGCTCCAGAGCCCATGTCTCTAACTGCTGTGGCAGGCTGTGAAGAAAGGGCCTGAACCCCTCCATCAAGAACTCCGTGTGCCCTCAGTGTCTTCCTAGCCCTGCTTAGAGGTTTGTCCCTAGCTCAGCGGTTCTCAACCCTGAAGGCACAATTATAATCACCAGGGAGTTTAAAAGATAATACTGATTCCCCAGGGCCCCACTTGCAGAGATTTTGATTTAACTGAGCCACCTTGACCTGGACATCAGGATTTTTTAAAGCCTCCCTCAAGGGTCTTATGTATAGCTGGGTCTGAGAACAAGGTGGCCAGATCCTCCCCTCTAGCAAGCTGGGCTGAGTCTTCTAATCCAGGGCTTCTCAAATGCTAGAGTGCGTCTCAGTCGGCTAAGAACTTGATTAAAATGCAGATTCTGATTCACTAGGTTTGGGGTGGGAATGGGAGGACCAGAGATTCGGCATTTCTAACCAGCTCTCAGGGTGTTGATGTTATTGGTTCATACATCACACTTGGGGTAGAAAGGATTTTGAGGCAAAGTGTAGTCCATAGACCTACTGAGTCAGAATGTGCATTTTAATGCACATTTGAGTTTGAGAAGTCCTATTCAAACCCTGAGCTGCCAAAAGGTTCTGGGAGTGGGTTTCAGATGTGCCAAGGTACTGCTTCCCCTTGGCTCTTAGAAATTTGGTTGGTGACCTCCAGGGCACTACTGCAAAGCAGCCTCACTGACCCTGATCCTATGTGTATGCAAATGTCATGTCTCACCACTGGCCATCATGGAGAAAAGAGTGGGAAGTCCTGCTCTAAGACAGTCTTGTTGCCCCCTTCCCTCATACTCCCAGCAAGCCTTTGCTCACGCTGTTTCTTCACTGGACTTTGACCAGCCTTACCCAATTTCTGAAGGTCAAGTTCCTGTCCTAATTCCTCCTCTATGGAGCCGTTCCCATTCCCATGTGGCCATTTCAAACCAACAGACGTTCTTTTTTTTCATATAACAAATGCCAAATAACATTTCCTATGTGCCAAGTACTGTTCTACACCCTTAACATTATTCATTCATCCATCCATCCATCCATCCATCCATCCATCCATCCATCCATTCAATCCCCACTTTACAGGCAGGAAAACTGAGGCACAGAGCAGTGGAATAAGTTGCTCAAGGTCACACAGCTAATAAGTGGAAGGGTCAAGATTCAAACCCAAGTAATCTGGCTTCGGAGTCACCACACTGAACCACAATGCTAAGATTCTTCTCACTGATGTGGGACTTACAGAAGAATTGCAAATAATGCCAAGTGTGGACAGAGAAAGAAGATGTATGGATTTATCGTGGCTGGTATGACAAACTACTACACACTGGGTGCCCTGAAACAACAGTAATGTATTCTTTCACAGTTCTGGAGGCCAGAAGTCCAGGCTCACGCTGTTGGCAGAGTCATGCTCCCTTTGAAGGCTCTAGGAAAAGATCCTTCTTTGCCTCTTCCTGGCTTCTGGTGGTGACCAGCTCACAGACACACAGGCACATCACCCTGATCTCTGTCTCCATCATCACATGGACTTCTCTGTGTGTCACTCTGTGGCCTCTTCTCTGCTTATAAGGACACCAATCATTGCATCAGGGCCCATCCTAATCCAGTATGGCCCCATCTTAACTTATTATATCTGCAAAGACCCTATTTCCAAGTAAGGTCACATTCTAAGGTCCCAAGTGTACATGAATTTGGAGGGCTGGGGGGAGACACTATTCAACAGAGTACAGGAGAGCACAGAGATCGTTGCAGGACAGCAACTGTCTCTTACAAATCCTCAGCTACTATGAGTTTCAAAATGCTGCTGAGAGGCCTTAGGACCTCTGACTAACACTTGGCAGATTCAGCTGAGGTGTAGCAAGCCATGGAATAGCTGTAAGTTTTGGTCAACAGACTGCAATTTCTTCAGTGCCAAGAGGACATCATTTAAAAACTTCTGCACACTGTCCAACATCTGATTGTGCTTGCGGGTTCTCCCCAGACCAAATCAATCAGATTAATTTTATGTGTACAACGAGTATGATAAAACTGCTGCTTTTGCAGAGTTTGCAGGTGGCAGGCGCACAGGTGAAATGGAGCGGCCATGCATTATCTAGGCTAGCATATGATAGTGAAGTAGCCTTCGGTAGCCTGTGGCGGAGATCTTTTGCGGGAGCTATTTGGACATCGGAGCGTCTCTGTGAAATATCCAAGCCCGGTCTGTGATAAGCTAAGGAGTCTTGTCGTCAGCACTCCTGGGCCGCAGCATAGATACTCTGAGCCAAGATCATCTGAGGCAATGTGCAGAGGAAAGTTCTAACTCCAGGACAAGAACCAGAGAGGATGGTGTCCATACTGCCTACCTCACCACGTCAATACTGAGCTCCTAGAGAAGGAACTAGGTGCTGCCATGGTTTCAGGTGCTCAACATGATGTGTGGGTTCTAAATGAGTCGGTATTAGAGCACTTAGGTGCTGGAGTTAAAGGTGAAGCTGCAAACACTGAGCAAACAAGTGAAAAATTCGGGAACATAAGTGACAAAAAAGTGATTGAAGTGGGAAAAAAAAAAAAAGGATCTTGAGGACACCACATCCGTAACTAATGACACTGGTGGAGAAGCTGCTTCTGAGGATGAGTGGTAGTGTTACTGAGTGCAAAAAACTGAACTCTCTAGACCAGAGACAGGTGTTGCTCTTGTTGGGCCCTGAAAGATTAGTATTTAGACTGTCCTAAGTGAGCCCATCATCCCTTCGTTCCTGTTATCACTGCCACACCTGCAAAGAAGGAAAGTGAAGGCACTGATGTTCCTTACTGCCAAAGCACCATTTTGGCCCCAGTTATCTGAAGATCTGTAAGAAAAGGAAGAAAAACCCCAATTTCCTGATCCCTGCAGCTCAGCGAAATTCTCAGATGTGGCTCACAGTTCTGAAAGCCCAGAGACCATCTCAAGCACGAGAGAACAATCAGATGGCCTTAGAAAGCAGAGACCAGACACACAAAATACAGAGGACTGACTAAATCTCTTGAAGCTGTGTAGCATATGTGAGAAGTAGCCACAAGACAGAATTATTATTCCCGGAAGAACAGGCCACCTTGTCACTTGTTTCCACTGCAACAGATGATTAAAGAATCCTGGGGCTTCATGCCCTCTTTGCAAGAACATTCAGCTGGTTATTAAGGTTTTTATGGTCTAGCTGAATGGGCAAGTCGCAGAGAAATGACAACCAGAGCCAGGTCAGGGATAAAATTGTCAGTACAGAGCATCTTCACTCAGTGTGATCCACTGTATCCGTTCCCTGATTCATGCAAACATCCCTGTGCCAGGACATTTTCACTTCTAAATTCATAAGGAATTGGAGAACAATTCTTCAAAACCAGCTCATTGATCTGGGGGCTCTATTTCCATGAAAAAGCTACTTTAATCACTCACATCCTTCCTCTAAAAAACAGGTTCTGGGAGGGAGCAACTACAAAGACAAACAAAAATACATCCATTCACCAAATTACCTGAAGATTAACCTTCTCCCTAGTTTTCTTCCCCACCCTTCTCTTCTATTCTGTTGGAGAATGTTCTTTGGCACAAAAATCCAAGGTGGCTATGAGAAAAACACTAAAGCTAACAATCAAAACACAAAAATTATGAGACATGTTACTGATCATTTACATTACAGTCAAGCTACATGGATCTGAGAAGCCAAAAGGAAAAATAAGCTTGGAAAACAAGAGATTTGTTCCACATGTGCCCAGAACGATGGTTATCAAACTTTTTGCTAATATACCCCTCAAAGAATTTTGAGAAACTGTATGCTCTTTTCCATGTGAAATCTTTTTTCATTTTTTAATGTTTATTTTTGAGAGAGAGAAAGAGAGAGAGAGAAAGCGAGAGTGAAAGCATACACACATACATGAGCAGGGGAGGTTCAGAGAGAGAGGGGGACAGAGAATGTCAAAGATCCACACTGACAGCAGAGAGCCTGATGCGGGGCTTGAACTCAAGAACCATGAGATCGTGACCTGAGCTGAAGTCAGACACTTAACTGACTGAGCCACCCTGGTGTCCCTCTTTTCCACATTAAAAAACTGAGATATAATGAACATACCATAAAATACACAGATCTTAAATGTTCTTTTCCTGTAAGTTTTAAGCATTTGAGAACCCACCACCCAAAACAAGCTATAGAACATTTCCATAACCTGAAAATCGTCCCTCTGGCCCCTGTGCAGGTGATCTTCCATGTCCTGACTCTCACCCAGGGTTAGTCTTCGTTCTGCACATCTTTAATTTGACATCTAAATTTGCAAAATACACTTAATTGCTTACAAAGGAAGAAGTGATCAGCTCAAGTGTTCCACAGTTCCTTCACTGACAGGGAAGATGGAACCACCGAGTGTATTATTGGTAGCTTGTTATGCGCGGAATTTTACTCAAAGATGGCTACTTCTCATACTTTGGGCCCCAGCACTCTCTCAGCCTTTTTCATGTTCTTTATTTATTATGTCCTGAATAACACTACCTCATCAGTATTGGTAAGAACATTTGCAACCAATAGTTTAGTGCTCTGAGTGAGCCAGTCAGGCCCACAGTACCCTTTCTAGAATGCTGCCTGCCCTAACAAGGAGGTAGGAATGTGTGCTCCCTGCTACAGTTGATCATTCAAGTTGGCATGTGTCATAACCGGCTTGGAACCATTGGATAACTGTTCGTGGGGGGGATATTTTATTCCCCAGCTGGACTCAGGCATAATGACAAAGGAACAGACAGTGGAACCAGAAGACCGGGGTAGAAGACTCAATTCTGCCATTATGATGTGATCAGAGACAGACTCCTCACACTTCCTGAGCCGCTGTAGACTGCCAAATGGGACTAAAACCTACCTCACTGGGACACTGTGAGGAAAACGTTGGCGAGAAGAGTAAAAGTGCTTTGCAAAATGTCAGCTTCCCATCAGTGAGCTTTATCACTATTCTTTTAAACAGGAGGTAATACTTAAACTTCTTTAAGTCCCCCTGAACATTGCATGTAGGAGGTCTTAACAAATACGTGTTAACTGAGTGATATACCTGTCTAGAATAAATAAGAATAAAGAGTTGTAAATGTTATTGTTTAGGGAATCAAAAATTTGAAAATTAAATTCTCAACGCACACACGAATATAGATTTCTTAGCTCAGCTTAACATGTGTCTATAAGATTCAAGAAACAAGACACATTCAGTTTAAAAAACAGTGGTCTGCAAATTTCCATCCCTTAGTAATCTGAAGATCTGCATGCAAAATCATCACCACTCATTCTTTTCCCAGCAGGAAAGTTAAGTAATAGCACACAGCGTAACCTCTGTTTGGAGAATCTATTCTCTATCCTTAATCACGTCTGCAGTTCTCCCAAGAACTGTTTCAAACATTTTCACGCTTACATAAATTGTAAAGCTGAGAATGAGAAATACTATTCTGGTAAGAGTAGGTCATGGTTGGTTTTCTGAATCTGGACAATTAATTAGTCCACCTGGCAAACATGAACCAGGTATTCAGGAGTAGGCAACAAAAACAAGGTGACAGAGGGGATGCTAGCCAAGATGGATACGCCCTCTACATCCTATCAGCCCCCGGGGACTACAACTAAGACAGGACACCAAAACAACAGCAGCAACAACTGGCAGAAGACTCTGAAAAGCAAATAATTAGCAGGCAGACTGGGGAGGCAAGTCAAAGAGTCAGGATGATAGAGGACTTCCTGGGGTTTTTTCCTCTTTTATTTCCCAGTTTTGACCTCACAGTAGCCCAAGTCACAGAGCTGGACAGTGGTTCCACACGTGTCGTGGCTTCTCCCTCCTCGAACGCCCTCAGTCCTCCCTACTCAACTGAGGGGAAAAAGAGTGAGGACCATAGGTGAGAGGTTTTAATGGGCAAGGCCTGGAGGTGATGCACATCACTTCTGTCCACATTCCATTGTTAAGAATCAGACACATGGTCACTCCTAACTGCAAAGGAAGGTGGGAAATGTAGTCTAGCTGTGTGCCAAGAGGAAAATAAAATATAGATACTAATCAGCATCAAAACAGTCTGTGCTAC
Organism: Felis catus; assembly: GCF_018350175.1. Taxonomy (NCBI): domain Eukaryota; kingdom Metazoa; phylum Chordata; class Mammalia; order Carnivora; family Felidae; genus Felis; species Felis catus. The sequence goes on from NC_058386.1 coordinate 14,330,059, forward strand.
GTAACTGCTTTGGTACACAAAGGAGTGCAAAGGGAGCCTTGTGAACATAGCAGGGACGTCCAATAAGAATGGGGACTCAGAGAGCAGAGAAGACTTTCTGAAGGACAGGACAGGAGTTGTACAAGACAATCAGGAAGGTGAAAGGGGGAGCATGGGAGGAGACCACAGCATGTACAAAGATGAAGAGGCAAGAAACATGCTGATGAATTTGAGAGACCCCCCAAATGATTCCCTCTTCCTCAGGCATAGCCGAATGGAAAGAGATCCAGGAAATGAGCCTTGAGAGGGAGGCAGGAGCCAGGATTTGAGCCAGAAAACTCTGTAGCATCACTGATATATTTTAAGCAATTTAGGAAGAGCCTGACAATTGTGTAGAGAGTAGCTGTAAGCAGTATACCAGTTAGGAGACTTTTGCCATGGTCCAGGCAAGAAGCAATTTGAGCTTGAAGTAAGCAGTGGGGTACTATGAGGGGATCAGATATGAGATTTGAGATATTCATGAGTTAAAACTATAAGACTTAGCAACTGATCGAATATGGTATTTGATATTACAAATGGAGTCAAAGAAAATCCCTTTGTTTCATTCATTTCAGAAATATTTACTGAACATCTACTATGTGTGTTCCTCTAGGTGCTGGAGATAGAACACTGAACAAATAAGCAAAGTTCCTGTCCTCATAGAGTTTACATTCTGGTAGAAAATTTTAAAGCATTAACAAGTAAATGTAAATTTATAATGTGATTATATTTAGCAAGTAACATGTTGTGTCTGGGTTGTCTGTGTGGGACATCTGTGTGGGGATTGCTTAATTGCAAGTTGTTTCTATGAGTCTGTTGCTCAGGAGAAAGCCTTGGCCACGGATGTGGATTTGGGAGTCATCAGCATATGGGTGGATGCAAGTGACAAGAAAATGAATAGAATAGAAGGCTAGTGCAGGGAGAAAAGGGAATTCATGGCTGAAGACACCAAAAAGCCCCAGGGTTGTTTCTTCAGCTTCAGGCATAGCTAGATTCAGGGTTTTAAATGACAATATTGGATTTCTGTCTCTCTTTTAATTAATTTCTTGGACTCTCTTGGGCATGACGGCCTCTGGCAACCCCAAAGTCCCCAGTTCACATCTATTCATTCAATAACTCAGAAGAGATTTGTTTTTGTTTTTGTTTTCTGATAGCTCCAGCAGAAAAGTCTCCATAGAGACTGTGATTGATCCATTGGGGGTTACATGTCCATTCTTTTTTTTTAAATTATTTTAAGTTTATTTATTTATTTTGAGAGAGACAGAGACAGACTGAGGAGGGGCAGAGAGAGAGAGAGAGAGAGAGAGAGAGAGAGAGAGAGAGAGAGAATCCTAAGCAGGCTCCACACTGTCAGCACAGAGCCCAATGCAAGGCTCCAACTCATGAAACCATGAGACCATGACCTGATCTGAAACCGAGAGTCAGATGCTTAACCAACTGAGCTACCCAGGCACCCCTACATGCCCATTCTTGAACCAAGTCCTATAACCTGAAGTTGGAACATTCTGATCGACAATCGCCTAGGTCGTGAACCCAGACCTGTGGCAATGGGTGGGACAGGGTCAGCTCCATGAAATCCACAAGTGTGTTCCTCCAAGAAAGAGAAATTCTGGCACTAGCAAGTGGGAAAAGAGCTGTTAGGCAGGCAAAGACTAGAATGTTCCCTATAAGTGGAAACTGAGGGCTTGGGTATTAGTGAGGCCACCTTGGGAGGACACATAGAATGAGAACCCAGCACTGATATCAACATCCCAGGGACCATGACACTTGGGAGAATAGAAAAAAAAGATGATCCTGCCAAAGGGACGCAGCAGGAGTGGCCAGCGCTGTAGGAGGAGGTCTTGAAGCCACATGACATCCCAGAAAGCAACTGAGTGCGTTTCAAAAAGAACAGAGTCAACAGTCACATAGGAACCAATGGAAACGAGGATAGGAGGAGATGTGACCTAATACCCTGACCATAAAAGGCCATGAGGTAAAGCTAGGCAGTGTTCCTTGGAGAAAAGAAGGTGCTGTTGAGGAGAAGGACACCAGATTGTCTGGGAGGAAGATCTGGGAAGTTCATTAAATCAAATGGCTCTAAGTGTCTCAGCTTCGTGAACCGAGAGGCATATCCAGAGGATCAGGAAAGCCATGGGATGAACACAAAGCATCTCTCTTGATGCTCAATTCTATGCAAAAATATACGGGGTGGCTCATATCATTTCTATAATAAAACAAACGTTGCTGTATTGTGGTGCAGGCTGCAAAATGTGTGAGATTTTTAAGCTAATATATTAAACTTTAAAGAGATTTGTACTTGCAACAGGATCCCTTCAGACTATACTCCCAGAGTTCCTTGCAGTGAACACCACTTGCCCCCGCCCCGGCTAGGCAATCTTCAGGGAGAAAAGAATGGGAAGCATGACTGTTTGTCATCTGCACATTTGCCTGCTGCTCCATGGGGAAATAGCATGCTTTAGGCCAGACCCACTTACAAATAATGATAATAGTGGCTAGCATTCGTGAAGCATTTACTATGTATCAGGCACCGTTCTAAGGGCTTGACCTTAGTTATGCCTCACAATAACCCCATGGGATGGAGTATTATAATACTGTTTTAAAGATGTGGAAGCTGATGCACAGAGAGATCAAATGACTTACCCAAGGTCACACAGCTCCAGATTTAAATCCAGAGATGCTGGCTCTGGCTTCTGAGCCAGTGTCCCTAAGCACTGTACCTACTGTGGTGTTCAGCCCATGGTTCTCGTGGGGTACACTTATCACACCATGGCATTCTGATACTGGTTCAGAAACAATTAGTCCTTGAAAGATGGTCTGTAAACTTTTAGAAGAGGCAGGATTGGGGAAGCTGTGTCCCGCACCTGCCCTACCCAGCCCCCTGACTGGTGATTCGATGGACGTGCTTCAGAGACACAGAAACCCTACTCCCCAGGTAACCTGGCACTGGTACCCCTGGAACCATGGGAAATTGTTAATCCACTGGGTGACATTTATCTGAACCCTACAGCCACGTTTTTGTTTGGACTTTTATTGGTTTTAATGGGTTTCCCAAATGCAAGGAGAATTTCAGAAGTGCTTTATGCAATAGCTGGTGTCATGAAAACATTCTCATTTAAGCTTTTCAACACCTGAGTATGAAGAGAAAACCAAATCGGCAATCACTGGTACTAATCTGTGTCCTTTGAATAGATATGCGTGAATTCCTTTTTAGTTTATTCCTGAATGTCCACAAAGATGGCTCAAGCAGTATAAATGAATCCCCATAGCTCCGTCATCCAGCAACAACCATCCACCCGTGGCCAATCTCACCCATTTCCTGAGTAAAAATGAGATATAATATCATTTCAGCCATAAATATTTCCGGGTTTATCTCTAAAAGATAAGGATTATTTTTGTAAAACATAACCACAATACCAGTTCACATTCATATTTCCATAAATTATTTTCAAAATTCTGCTTCTTCCACAGTTCCATACCCCCCCTTAATTAGTAACTTGATTGCTTTTGTTATTGTTGATAGGATTTTTAAAATTTTTTATTATGAAAAACAAACACCAACATGCAGAGAAAATAGTAGGAAGGACCCCCTGCACCCATCATGCAGCTTCGACAACGATCTATATTTGGTCAATCTTGCCTCATTTACTTTCCCCTTTTGATAGACTCCTTTCACCAGCTGTCCATAAAGCAACCCCCCAGACAACATTGCCTGCCATTGGGCATGCATTCTTAGCTTGTTTGGTGGCAAGAAAACGTACAGGTGTTCTCTGGTAGGCATTTATATATTTATTTTTGAGTAATGTTTAAAATAAAATCAAATTCTAAACAAATGGCACTAATAGTCTACGACATGAATACCAAACAGAATATTCGTGTCATATACCCTTTGTCAGCTGTGCCCAGACCTTTAAAGGTACACATTTTTCCAAGATGGATTGAATAAAAACTGAAACAAAAAAAATTTAAGCCTAATTATAATTTGGGGGGAAAAAAAAGAAAATGTAAAGAGACACCATCAGCTGGTTTAGATTTAAAATGGGGCTTGAATGATGACACTCCCATTGGCAAAACCCCTGGCTTCTTCTCACACTCCGAGGTTTTCAAATCCACTATTTTCCAAAGAGCTCTTGGAAGCCCTTTGAGAATGGTGTGTTTCCTTGCCTGGGAGGCAAAAGAAGTGGTTTAGGCTTTGGGGTCTTAGAAGGTAATGACACAGGTCAGGATTTGTTGAGATTTAACCAAAATGGTCTTGTTTTGTCTTATGGAGACTTACCATGAAATCCACGCTAATACCCACGATAAGTGTGAAATCATAGGGTGTCACCATACTGCTCATTCTGAGATTGCCACCACAAGCAAATGACAAATGACAGCCATACTGGCTTATACACCATTATAAACCCAGGGGGGTAGTGAAAACTTGTCATGGGTTAGGTCAAGCACTAGCAAGAGAAGAGCTGTCACGAATTTCAGTGCCAACAACAGAAAATCTGGGCAAACAAAAAAGTAATTGGTTATGATTATAAATTGGTTCAATACTTTTGCAAAGCTAAACATGCATATACCCTATGATCCAGCAATTCCACTTTATGGCGCTAGAGGTCAGAATAGTGCTTACCCTGGGGTAGTGGCTAAGGGGGGCAGGAGTAAGACTTCTGGGGTTCTGGAAATGTTCTACATCTTGATCTGATGGAGGTCACATGGGTGTAGACATAGGTAAATATCCATTAAACTGTACACTCCGTATTTGTGCACTCTCCCATAAGCTATACCTCAAAAAAAGAAAAGTAATTCATGAAGATTCCAAATAAAGAGGCTTTTGCAAAGTGCTGGCAATTTCAGAGGACCTCTGTCTCTGGATTGAGACAAAATGCTGTGTTCACCAGGAATTCATTATAGTTTCCCAGGTAGAGAGCCCCCAATCAAAAAGTGGAGGTTGGGGTGCAGTCTCTACTTTTCGCTTAGACAGTGGGTCTCACTCATCTCTTTCTCCAAGAACCTGGGTCCTACTGAGACAAAGACCCACCCTTCCTAGAAGGGTCCAGCTATACCTATGGGCACCAACATACACTTTCCCTCTGGCACTTTTTGACAATTCAAATGGCCTTTCTTTGACGAAATGCTTCCAACGGTTGATGATTGGGTTGCTTGTGAATCGCTCTTTCTTGGCAAAGCCAAAATTGCCATACCATATGTCAAGTTATTTTCTAAACTTAAGTTAAATGGCCAGCTCTGCTGGTGTTGCTTAATATTTGTTCATAATTATATTGTAGCCTCCACCATTTAACAATGCATTTGGGCATCCTTTGACTATTCATTTTGTGTCCAGTAATTCAGGGGCATCCATTTGGTAGTAAAAACCACTGAAAAACCAGCACAGCCTAGTTTCTATGCTGACGGGCTACCAAGTACCTCTCTGTTCACAGATTTGAGAGAAATGTTATTTTGTGAAGGGAGGAAAACCTGTACCTCATGTCTTATACCTGGGAAACTCTAATGGGCTCCTAGTGAGCCCAGCATCAAGAAACAGGCCCTCTTAAATCACCAGCCCCTTGAAAAGGAGGCAGACCTAATTAATGTAAGGGCATCAGGCTGTCAGTGGATGTGGTTTCCAGTTTATGGTGAGAAAATGGGTGAGAAAAAAAAAGTCCTGAAGCTTGAAGAGCACAAAAAAGCATGGTATCAAAATATGAGTAAATCCAAATGCATTTTCTATGTTAAAGTGCTTTTATGCTTCTTCATATGTAGGCTTACAAAATGTGATAGTACTAATACAGGAATATGGTATGATTTAGAAGGAAGTGATAATAATTGGGAAATAAAATGATGTTACATGTCCCAAAACTGAACACTTTTATTATTTATGACTTGATATCACAATCCTATGGCAGCTTTTAAATATGAAAAAACCTGCGAAGATATAATGAATTAAAGCTGTGGAAGTTTTATAAAAACAAAAAAAAAGTTCTAGATTTCACGGCATTACATCCCTTGGATATTTTTATGATTTTAAATCAAGGGTCAAATTTTTATCGTTGGATAAACGGTTGAAAAAGATTCTATCAGCTGCCTTTCAATTATTATAATAGAGGGAAACATAGTATACCTTTGCCATTTAAAAGATTTTTTTAAAGATCAGAACATGTGTTCCACTTCATGGTATCAACCACAGAGCAAAATGGCTCTAATTGGGAACATACTTGGGGCAAACGCCTGGATTAAAATGACTGAGAGTTATAAATGTCTGAAATATCTATTTCAGGCACAAGCAGGGGGAAATGGCACTAATTTCTAGAGTGTGCACATAATGATTACATTAGCCCACAGAGGTGAAGAGTATATCAGCGTGTACCCTGGAGAAGAAATACCATATGAATAAGGAATAAGCCAATCAATTCTTGAGTGTGTGGCAACATCTATGAGAAAGGCCTCCACTGACTCTGCTTCTACTCCTCCTTCACATGACTACTTAGCCAGCCCATTTCTCTAGAATCCCAGTACCGTCCTCTGTAGCATCCACCAAACTAAATAAAATGCTATCTGCAACTCCTTTCCTCAGCCGATTGCTCTCTTTGGTCATGTTTAGACCCTTGGAAAGGAGTCCCAAGAGATGGGCTAGGCTTATATCAGTACGATGGAAAACGCCAACTAACCTTTGACTTTTGACTTAACCTCTGACCCCCTGGACATCAACATTTATATCTTCTCCTCAGCCTCAAATTGCTTTCGGAATAAGTTGGTGGATCGTAACAATCGAGATGTTCAATAAGCCATGGATGTGCACGCATCAAGGCTCCATGTACACACACACACACCCCTCTTTTGTTGCTCTTTCTCTCTTAGATGCTGACTCTTGTGCCCACCAAGCAAGAAAAAGGCAGCCCTCCCTTATTTCAACCTATGTGTGTGTGTGTGCACATGTGCATGCACATGTTTGGAGAATATTCTAGGATAAGAGGAAACAGTCTGAGTGACAGAAGGTTGAGAGTGTGGGTAATAAAATAAAGGGACAGTCGCTGTTGGTGGGGACCCTGCCCACATCCCCTGTGCATTAACCTTTCCAGTATATGCTGACAGAGTCCAACTTCAAGCAGTATCTTCGGTTCTCTGCCTGAGGTTTTCTCTCGGCCTGAGAATGGACTCATCTAGAGGAGCCATGGAGTAAGAACCCCAAGAGCACTGTCCTCACTCAATGTAGGATAGACTGAGAGGTCAATACACCAGCTTCCTTATCCCTTCATTGGGTATAACTCGAAGGCATGTTCTATCTCATCTCCCAGAGTTCCCCAGCAGGAGTGAACCCCAGTTGCCCACATAGGCAATATTCTCCATAATGTACTTTCCTGCCATGCTTCCCTGGTCCCCTACTGGAGCTTCAGATCACATCCCAAATAAGGTTCTTGCCCTTAGATCCTTGTCTCAGGGTCTGTGTCTGTGTGACCCAACCTAGGCCCAATGAGTTTGGACTCAAAGAATCACGGCATTCAGAACTCAAAGATGTGAATTTGAACCTTGCCTTTGCAACTTGTTCTCTGTGACCACGGGTGAGTTACTTTCTCTCTCTGAGCCTCAGTTTCTTCCTCCATAAAATGTGTATAATAGTACACCTTTGCTACCTAACAGAGCTGTTGGGAAGTGCAAATGAGGTAAATTTTGTGGAAATGTTAAAAATTGTAAAGAGCCACAAAAATACTCATTAAAGTTCATGAGGATTGTTCTCACTTCCCCCACCACACAACTTCTTTTATACATTTTATTTGAAATTATAGACTCACAAGAAGTTACAATAGTAGTAAATAGAGCCCCATGTACCCTTCACCTAGCTTCCCACAATGGTGACATCTAATATTATGGTAGTAGGATATCAAAACCAGGAAACTGATACTGGTACAATACTCTTGACTAGTGACCTTATTCAGTTATGTTTTTTAAGGACTTGCCAGTATCTTCCATTCTATTTCTCCTCATACCTCTAGCCTCTGCTCTCCCCATCTCTAGTGATCTTTGAGGAATCTAAACTAGCTACTTGGATCACTACATCTTAGCGTCTACCACATTAGAGCAAGTTCTGACTTAACACTTTCTATCACTGCCCTAAGCACATTTCAAAACTGTGAGACAAAATTCTATTCCTTTTAATCTAAATCTTTCTGTCACTGCCTCTTGACCAATAGCAGGTAGGCACTGTAGATGAAATCCCAAGAGCTTGGATCCTGCTAAGCAACTTCCTTAAAATGATGAATGGAGCAGTTACCCCAAGAGCTGTTTCCAGTGATGAGTTAGATAGCAATATTTTCATTAGAAGGTTAATACATTTTCTTTAGTTGCTTTAGAAGTCTTGGGAAAATGCCTCCTTGTTTACTTGATTCATATTCTTCTTAATTTTTCAAGTTCTCCTGTCATCCTTTCCTTAGGACTCCTGGGACTTCACCTTTAATACCCAGAGAAAAAGTAGGGGGAGCCTTTTCTCCATCAATCCTCCAAAGAAAAGAAGGGTCATGGGGTCATTCGCAGTAGCACCTCAGTAATCTCCTATCCCCTTTGAATGCAACCACTATTCCTCTTTGAGCAGATAATTTATCTCCTCCCGGACTGCCTTCTTGGTTAAAGGTTAACAAAAATGACATTCCCTTCAAGTTCAAACCCTTGGAATGCACAGATCTCTGCTACCAACAAAGTCTTTCAAACCAAGGAGACAGAAAACGTACCGGGGCCAAGGCTCTGAAACTGCTGCCATTTCTCTTTCTTCCTGATGCCTATGGTCTTGCTGACCATCCTTATCTTCTGAAAATGCTTTAGGACATATATTTTCAAGGACCAAGACTGTACGTCTTGTAGTAGCACAGGACTCATCGTCCAAGTGCTGGAGATATGCTTCTCAGAGCTTTCTAGCCCTCCATTCGTTGCTTGTAAGTTCTCTCATGGGGCTCTTGCTCTCCTTCCTGGTTTCAAGGCGTTAGCTCTACAGATATTATTCCAGAACTACCTCTCATGCCCAGTATCTCCTAAGGAATCTGATCCCGTATTCCACTTGCCTGCAAGTCCCACCTACACAGGTGGCTCCACCATTTGCAAAATTGCCTGAACGCAAACTCTTAGGCTTATTTTTTAACTCCTTATCAAGAAGCTCCTGGAACTGTCTGGTCCCAGTCTGTCATTCCCATCCCACACAGCCACCACTCACCAAAGCACTGCAAGATCTCATGTCTCCAAGAAATGGCTTTTAGTGATCATCTGCCTTTGGACAAACTCAATAACATCACAGGCCAATGCAAAAGGACAACAGCGTGGCTCTGCTGAGCCCAGTCCACCAATAAAACACATCAACACTGCATGCCCATTCTTAGATCACTGGTTTTTGCTCCAGTTATTCTTCTTGACCAAAACTAGCACCACCCCCCGACCCCGGCTCTTTCTCACCTGTGAAATTTCACATAGGCTAAAAGGATCTGGACACTTCTATCCTTGCTTGCTTGCACCATTTGTCGACAGTAGTGCTATAAGACTTGGTATTGCTTGCTAATTTTCTATATCCCTTATCTTCCTCAACTACATTGTAAGCTCCTTGGGGGCAGAGATAATGCCTTACTTTTCTGCAACCTCCACAGCATCTAGAAGTCTGCCTCATCCAGAGAAATAGCACCACATATTTCTCATGACGGGTTGATATCCATGTGTCCACCATTATCAACAAAATAAAAGGGATGGCAATGAAACCGATTCTTATTAAGCAGTTAGGATGTGCCACAGCCTTATTCAACCATCTAATCTGATGTAAATGGACCACTCCCCCATCTATCACATTACCCAGTTTTGTTCTCGTCATTGCACCTATTGATAGCTGTGATTATCATGTTCAGGTATTTATTTATGTAACAGATGCTTTGTTGTGCTCTCCAGATCTTCCTTTCAAGACTATGGTTCTCACTCCTCCAGGTAGTGGGAGTGATGGCTGCTGAGAGTTCTCAGCTGAGTGTCCCTTCAAGAATTTTCCTTTGATCACACCCCTCCCCTGGGGCATCCTGCATTTCCTCACAGTCTAAGTGGGAGTATAAAGGCCCAAGTACTTGCCTTGCCTGGGGGCAACTCTGGAGGACTATGCTGGTCCCAGAGCTTCTGTGGGGTGGGCCAGAGCCTATGCAACACCCACCTCTCCCCACCAGTGTTTGCTCAGTCTCTCTTCCCTCATTGGCCAACCAGTGTCATCCCTAAGGGCATAATAAACTTCCTGTATGCAGGTCTCCGTCACAATCTGTTTCCAGGGAACCTGATTTAAGATGCCTTACTTGTTCCTTGTCTGTTCTCCTCACTAGAATGTTCCATGAGAGGAGGAACCTTATCTATCTCCCTTATTGCTGGGCCTAGACAGTGTCTGGCACATTATAGGTGCTCAAATATATTTGTGGACTATAAATGAATGAACAAATGGGCTTTATCTAAATCCCATAGCTCTCCTTCATTTTCCACATGAGAAATTAAGCACAGAGAGGCAAGTTAAATCTCTTAAGGATACACAGCTAGTCAGTTGTGGAACAAGGACCATGCTTGTATGAGTCCAGTACCTACACTCTTTTCAAAACCAAGCACAGCTTCTTAATGTCTTCATCCCTGTCGGTAGTAGTACCTTCTGCTTTGGCTCTTGTGGTCTGGCTGACTTCTTGATGTACCTGGCATGGAAATCTCGATTTAGCCTTTATCTCTTCTCCCTCTCTGTTCTCTATCTCACCCACACCACTGGCATCTTCCATGCATTTCTGTACAATTTTACTCCCAAGTTTCTCTTCTCAGATTTCAATGACAGTGTGTTTGTCCAGAGCCTGGTTAGTCCCCAGTTCAATCACTACAGTCCTTGCATTGGTGCCATCACCTCATGTTCTCAGCTCCTTCAGCTGACCCTGTATGTCACTCTCAACATTCTCTTCCTTACAATCTTCTCCACCACAGTCAGGGGCCAAGCAGGACACAGAATTCATACCAGATAATTTAAATGAAAACTCAAAGAGAGAATGACACACCAAAGTACGGGCACGGTTAGGGGAACAAACCAAGTTGATGAGGCACTCTGGAACCAGCAAGAGTGGAGGGCTGCTGCCACTCCTAGGGTTAAGGGAGTGAGGGAAGGAAACACTGTTACTAGAGCCTGGTAAGAGTTGGAGCCATGGAGGAGGGGCCTCTGCATGGGAGGTGTCATCCCGGATGGGTGCAGACACTACCAGACACAGGATGCCAAAGCAGGGAAGAGCAAGGAAGAAATCCCCTGGCTTTCTCTCCTGCCACTCAGAGCTCCTGCTGGTGTTTCCCATCGGCCAACCCCAGCTGCAGGCCAGGTGGCCAGGGAGACTGAGAGATGCAGTGTTTAAGTTCCCGACACACAGAATGGGGTAGAAAGGGGAGACAGACTGGATCTGGGGGTTGAGAGGGGGCAAAAGAGGAACCAGTACACCTCAATTTACCAACAGAACAGTTAATTTTCATGTCCCACCAACACCATCCCACACCTTTCCATTTGTAGATTATACCAGAGATTATGAAGCCCTTTGAAACACAAATATTCTTTGATCCTTGCAATGTCCCCATGAGATAAGTACTAGTACCTACCCATTTTACAGATGAGGAAACAAGCTTAGAGGATTTGTGTGTCACCCAAGATCATCATATAGTTAAGGAATGGCATAGGTGAAACACGAGCCCAGATTTGTGAGTTCAAACTTTTTAACCAAAATCCAGGGCTCAGTTTAAGCACACAGTTGAGGTGTACATTCTCTGGAACATATCTCCATTCCTACCCTCTCCCTTTCTACACACACACACACACACACACACACACACACACACACACCCCATGTTGTCTTAATGCTTCTCATGAATTTATCTTTTGTCCTTGGCCTTTCCCTGCGCTTCACTAATTCTCTCATCATCTCTTTTCCTTCCAATTAACTCAGGCCCATCAGCTCCTTTGTGAGTACCTCACCTCTTCACCAGCTGCCTCTTGCCTCAAATATTGAAATGCAGTAATGTATAGTGCTGCACTATCCGATACAGTAGCTATAAGCCACTTGAAATATGGCTAGTATTACTGAAGAACTAATTTTTATTTAATTTTAATAAATGTAAATTTAAAACTGATACTTGGAGCTTAATCTGCACACGTCCCCCAACATCCTTAAGTATAGGTTGTGCCCAGTGACTTGTTTCCAAGGAAGAGAGTATGGAAAGGGAGAAAAAAATAAACTAGGGTGCAGAAATTTGGCAAACATGAACTCAGCCAGATGATTAAGGTTGACATCACCAGTTGTAAGTCATGTTGATAGCATGTGCCATTGATAGGATGAGATGAGAATGGTACTTTACCTCTGTGGTTTTCCTCCCCCAAACCCATCACTCCAGTCTCATCATGGGGAAAATATCAGCCAAACCCCAATTGGGGGACATTCTTCAAAATACCCAACCAGTACTCCTGAAAACTGTCAAAGTCACAAGAAACAAGGAAAGTGTGAGAAGCTATTGCAGACCAGAAGAGACTAAGGACACGTGAATAAATACAATGTAGTGTCCTGGATTGGATCCTGGAACAGAATAAGGACATTAGTGGAAAAACGGATGAAATACAAATAAAAACTAGAATTAGTTAATAGCACTGTATCAATGCTGTTTTCTGAGTTGTGACAAATGTCCCATAGTAATGTAAGATGTTAACAATAGGGAAATGTGTGATTTGTATATGGTAGCCTCTGTATCATTTTTGCAACTTTACTATAAATGTAAAATTATTCTAATATAGAAAGCTTATTAAAAGAAAAATTTGTTATTCAATTCAGTTATTGGAAAACTTTTAGCTATGTTGGAATGGCTTCGTTGTATTAACTTTTTCAACTGTAAATTTTATGAAATCTAAATACAGATCAAGTATTTCCAATGAAAATTTAGTGTCTGAAATGAGATGTGCTATAAGTATTACGTACACACCAAATTTTAAAAGACTTTATACCAAAATAAAGAATGCAAACTATCTTAATTTCTAAAATATTTGATTACATGTTAAAATGATATTTTGGATATATTGGGTTTATTAAAATATATTACTAAAATTAATTTTACTTGTTTCATCTTACTTTTTTTTTAATATGGCTAGTAGAAAAAAATTACATACATGGCTTCTACTGGAGCTTAAGAATACAGACTCTTGAGCCAAACAACCTGGGTTAAAAACCCAAATCTGCATCTAGTAACTGATGGACTTCGAGCAAGTTAGTTAACCTTTCTGTGTCACAGTTACCCATCTGTAAATAGAGTACCTACTTCATGGGGTTGTTGGGAGGATTCAGCAAGTTCACCTATATAATGTGGTGGGTTACAGCAAGCACTGGAACATAGTAAGCACTCAATAAATGCTAGCCACTATCATTAAGGCAGGGTTGTTAATAGCCAAAGGGTCTTTGGAGCTTCAAGAGTCCTGACGGCATGGGCTGGCAAAGCAGAAAGGGAGCAAGGAAAAAAGATCCTCACTGCTTTCTTTTCCCACCCTCCACCTTCCTGCTAGTTCTCCCATTGCTCAGTCTCTATGGAAGCTGGCCAGCAAGCGAACCCAGATGATGCCATCCACAGGGCTCAACTCCCCAGGCGCAGGGCAAGGCAGCGAGAGTAGGGGAATAGATTTGGGGGATGGGATGGGGGTGCCAAAGGAAAAGAACCAGGACACCTCACTACTCCTATAACAACCAAAAGCCAAAAGCATCTTTCCACACCCACCTCTCTGTCTCCTCCTTGATCCTCAAGATAGCCATGTTTAGTGACTTTCCGTTAGCCTCCCCAACCTCCTCTTTCATAGTAGACTCAGCCCTTGCCATGCTCAGAGCATGAAGAGATGGGCACTTTTTCTCTTTTCACTGATTTCTTGCCTTTATTCTATAAAGGGAATAGCTGATCTTCAAAGGCAAAGAGCAGGTATTCTGAGTATTATGTACACCCCACTGCAGCCTGAACTGACAGAGATGAAGAGAATGATGATTAATGACCTCAGAATTGTGTTTGGAGTGGGTTTTTTTCCCAGCAGGATTCTTCCCAGTGTTCCCAATGTCCACCTTCACTGTCCAAGTCACCATTCTCTGAAATAAATGAAGCTGGGGTGGATCTCCTTTGTGTGTAGGGCAAACATTACCTTTGTGAACCGATCACACTAGCTTTCTTCTGCTGCTGGCCATATGGTCTCTCCTCTGCTCAGTTTTTCTAGGGCACATGTGCAGGGAATCTAATAATGGATTCCAGCCAGCCTCTGGGCTATTATGTAAATAGGAATCCTCTAGCACTCCCCCTCCCCCGCCACACACACACACATCCCTTTGGGAATTTCTCTAATTAATTAAGTTTAAAACACACACACACACACACACACTCCTCTTCATAGTGTTAGGTGGTCTTAACACTACTCTATTTTGGGGTGTGGCTCTACTTTTAGGGATAGGAAGCACATGACTTTATGACTCTAGTTAAGTGGTCAATCTCATTAAGCTCCTAAAGTCATCACCTACTCTTAGGGTCTCCCAAAGGACCGTTCCCCTGCCAATATTTATGCATTTTAGGTTATTTTATTAGGTACATACAAGTTTGGAATTGTTTTATCTTTCTAAGGAATTGAATCCTTCATAATTATCTAGTGACTCCTACTAACCCTGATGCTTTTTATCCTAAAATCTGTATTCCTCAACGTAGCTTTCTTTGGGTTAGTTGCCTGGTGTGTCTTTTTTTATTCTGTTACTTTCTGCCTTGCTGCATTCTTAGGCCTTAAGTGTGACTTTTGTAACGGACTTAGAGCTACATGTAAAAAAATCCCATCTGGGGCGCCTGGGTGGCGCAGTCGGTTAAGCGTCCGACTTCAGCCAGGTCACGATCTCGCAGTCTGTGAGTTCGAGCCCCGCGTCAGGCTCTGGGCTGATGGCTCAGAGCCTGGAGCCTGCTTCCGATTCTGTGTCTCCTTCTCTCTCTGCCCCTCCCCCGTTCATGCTCGCTCTCTCTCTCTCTCTCTCTCTCTGTCCCAAAAATAAATAAAAGTTGAAAAAAAAATTAAAAAAAAAATCCCATCTGATAATTCTTTTATGCTTTATTTATTTTTTAGAGAGAATGTGAGTAGGGAAGGGACAGAGACAGAGGAGGACAGAGGATCCAAAGCAGGCTCTGTGTGGAGAGCAGAGAGCCTGATGTGGGGCTCAAACTCACCAACTGGGAGATCATGACCTGAGCCAAAGCCGAATGCTTAACTGACCGAGCCACTCAGGCGCCCTGATAATTTGGGTTTTTTTAACTGGCTAGTTTAATTCACTTGCATATTTGGTGAGTAAAAGCAATTATTATATTTGGACTTGGTTTGCTACCTTATTTTTTTATTTGTCCTGCTTTTTCTGTGATTCTTTTGCTTTCCCGTTTCTTGCCATTGTTCAGATTGTTTGTGGTGTATTATCTGTGGGTATGTTGGTTTCCTTATTTTATTGTTCCTTTTTACTTATTTGGACTTTTTAGACTCTATTTTTACTCATCCAGTGATTACTCTTGAAATTTTATCATGTATAATTAACTTACAATGTCAGAAATTTAACAATATTTTAACTTTCCTCTAGAAGGAAGATTGGCAGACTATGGCCCAGTGATCCAATATGCCCACCACCTGTCTTTGTAAATAAAGTTTCACTGGAACACAGCCTTGTTCTTTCATTTGTGTACCATCTATGGCTACTTTCACCCCATAATGACAGAGTTTTGTATTCATGACAGGGACTCTATAGTCTCCAAAACCTACTTAGAATATTTACTAGTTGCCCCTTTATACAAAATGTTTGCCAAAGCCTGTTTTCTAATAATACTCTTAAAGCTCTTAGGGGACTTTAACTCCAATCTCCCCTTTCCTGACTTGTATGTGATTCTTGTCCAGTATTTTATCAGTTTTTTAACTTTATAATTCAACATTGGTATTCCTTTTTTTCCCCAAAACATTATTTGCTCATATATGTATGATTTTACATTTTTACATATTTGCTTATATGTATATATGGTTTTTTAAAGTGTATTTATTTAGTAATCTCTACACCCAATGTGGGGCTTGAACTCAACCCCAAGATCAAGAGTCACACGCTTCTTTGACTGAGTCAGACAGGTGCCCCTGTACATGTTTTTTTGCTCACCATTCCTTTTTGCATCTCAGATCATCCTTCTGACATCATTTTCCTTCTTCCTGAAGTATATCTTTTAGAAGATGTTCCTGTAGTGAAGATTTTTGGTAGTAAATCCCTCTGTTTTTGTGTATTTATAAACATATTAATTTTACCCTCCTTCTTGAAATATGATTTTCTGAGTACATAATTCTAGGTTCTAAGTTATTTTCTCTCAACAATTGAAAAATATCATTCCACAGTCTTCTGATTTCCATTGCTGTTGAAGGCAACTGTTAGTCTAATTGTCATTCCTTTGATGATGACCCATCTCTTCTCTCTGGCCCCTTTTAAGATCTCATGGCCGTTGGTGTTCTGCAGTTGAATTATGATGTGTTTAGGCACAAATTTCCTTTTTTGAAAATGTCCTTTTTGGTATATGCTGTGATTCCTGGATATGTATTATTATGTTTTTCATCTGTCTTGGACAAGTCATGCCACTATCTCTTCAAATCTCTCTTTCTCCTCTTATTCTGAAACCCAATTATATTTGACCTTCTCATTCTAGCCTCCAATCACTTAATCCCTTGTTCATACTTTCTATCTCCTTCCCTCATTGTGCTGTATTCCAGGTAATTTCTACTCCTCTCTTCAGCTGGATTTAGTCTACTGTTTAACCAGTACAGTTTTGTGTTTCAATGATTATATTTTTATTTATAGAAGTTCTAGTAAAAAATCTTCCTAGTTATTTCTGCTAACCTATTGTTGCCTGCTCATCTGTGGAAATGCATTTTGTATGTCTTATTTAAAAAAAAAATTGTAACTTTTTTTATTTTATTTTTGAGACAGGGAGAGACAGAGCATGAACAGGGGAGGTTCAGAGAGAGGGAGACACAGAATCTGAAACAGACTCCAGGCTCTGCGCTGTCAGCACAGAGCCTGATGTGGGGCTTGAACTCACGGACCGAGAGATCATGACCTGAGCCAAAGTCGGCCGCTTAACCGGCTGAGTCACCCAGGTGCCCCACATCTTGTATGTCTTTAAACATTTTATACATACTTGCTCTGTATTCTATAATTGAAAATTCCTATATCTCCAATCATTGTGGAGGTCTGAATCTATTCTATGCTATTTATGCTTCCTCTGGCTCATGGTGGCTTGTCTTAATATATTGCAAGCTTATTGCTTGATTTTTTAAAGTTTATTTTTATATAAGTAATCTGTCTATCCAACATGGGGCTCGAACTCATGGCCCCGAGATCAAGACCTGCACCCTCCTCCGACTGAGCCAGCTGAGTGCCCAGCTTATTGCCTGATTTTAATCTGTGGGAATCCTATAGGTCTAAATCAGAGAAGCTTTTTTCTGAACAGGATTTACTTCAACACAAAATCAGAGACACCTCTGATCTAAGAGCACTTCAGCCACTGTGAAGATCTTGGTTTAGTAAATGGGCTCTAGGATCAGCATTCCCACCACAATGCTGGCCCATGTTTCAGTAGTGCTATGTGCTGCTATTGGCACCTACTCTCAGAGCATCCTCCCCACCCCACCCCACCCCCCCCGCCCCAACACACACCTACTGCTTGTAGTTTAAGGCTTCCTGTCTGGTCTAGGTTTGGATTATTTTTTATTTTAGGAGCTGCTGTTGTGGAAGCCTTTGGAAATCTCTCCAACGACTTGACCAGAAATGCCTTGAAGAGTGTTTATATTTTACATCGAGGATATAGCTGCTGTGCAGTGGGAGAGCCACTCAGAGCATTCCTTCCACCCCAACACACACACACACACACACACACACACACACACACACACACACACACTGTCAAACTCTGAAACACAAACATACATTTTAGGTGGAAATTTGGATGACAAAAATGCCATTACATATTGTTTCACTTACCACACCAAATATAAAACTAGCTTTCTTAGTCACCATTTTATCATTCCCTAACGTTCAGAATAGCTATGGGCTTCAAGATGCTTGCTTCTTGATACAAAACTGATATTTTGGCACATGAGACCTAAAGATAGGTCCCATACCATAAGTTAGTTTGCCTTTAGAAGTGGGCACTGATGTGTTGGCCACTTGCCTTGACCTCACATACACATGGAAACTGCTGCTACTTCAACGCTATAGGAAGACGTTATTGAGCCTGTGTAGCTTGTTGGTGATTTGCCACAGGCTTCACAACACACATTTTTGGTAAGTCATTTCCCAAGACCACTCAGAGAGAAAATCAGGTGATCATTCTAGGTTCATCTGTATGTCTCCTGCTATTGATCTTTGTGAGATGACTCAAACCCTCCAAACCTCCATACCTTGGTCCTCTACATTTACTAAGTGGATGAACTAAAATGAAAAACTGGCTGCCACATCCTCGTCTTTCTCTATACCATTTCTTTCTAAATTAGGCATCAGGAAAAGGGGGCTGATCTGACAAATATGAAAATGAACACTGGTATACTGATTTTTCTTTCTTTGAACTCCTGCTCTGGTGCAAGGGGAAAGGCTTTGCATCCTTTATCAGTGCTGTGGACAAGTGCCTCTTTGCAAGGTTCCTTCCATCATTGGGAAAACTATTCCTTGCATTCAAAGGTCCCCCACAGATACAGAGAGTGTGCTGTCACAGAAAGGGCAGGACGACTTTTAAGCAAGTAGCCTTGGGAAAAGTGGGGCAGGTGGCTGGGAAAAGTATGGGAAGCATTGCAGCCATTTTGAAAAGACTATAAGGTCTTTAAGACCATGAGGGAAGAAGAGAAATTCACATTTATTGAATTCCTGTTATGGACATGGTACTTTCTTTCTTCATAAATTATTTTAAAATGTCAAAAATAAGAGAGACTAAGGAGAATAACACCCATTTACCTATCATCTAGATTTAAATCTAGATGTATGAACATTTTGTCATATTTCTTTCATCCATTTTTAATATTTAGAATTATAGACATAGTAATATTTTACCATTAAAAACTTTATCATGTCCTATATAATCACAATGCCATTCTCACACCTAAGAAAATTAACAATAATTTCCTAATATTATCTAACACTCATTCTATATTAAAATTTCCCCAATTGTCTCCCAAATGTCTTTTGCAGCTGGTTGTTCAAAGCAGGGTCCAATCATGGACCACGCACTGCATTTGGTTATTATTATATCTAAGACTCCATTAACCCAGATGGTCCTTGTAATTTTCATATCTTATCTTTTTATCTCCATAACAATCCTAAGAGGCAGTTATCATTATTTCCATTGTGCAAATGCAAAAAAAAAAAAATTGAAGCTAGAGAAGTAGTCAGCCCAAGATCACACTGTCAGTAAGTGTGTAGAGGACATTTCCTGCCTTTTTAGCTGCCAGGCCTCCAAACCTGTCCCTATTTTGAGTGAGTTCTATTGCATCTTGGTGTGTGTGTGTGGGAGGGGGTACTCCTAATGGCCAAGAGGTAGGCACATAATAGTTTATGGCTAGTGCTTGGCAAATTGGATGCCTTGGTCCAGGGTTTTGAGTCTAGACTAGCACAGTCCAATGAAATTTTCTGCAATGATGGAAATGCTCTACATCTGCACTGTACAATATGGTACCACTAAACACATGTACTTGTTGCCATATTGAACAGCACAATTCTAGAAAGAATGATGCCAAGTTGCAGGGACATTTGAAAAATTACACATAGCACTGATGGCAGCATTTAGAGTCTGGTGGTGTTGGCACCTCTCAGGGTTGGGTTGATGATAGTGTTCTGGATAGATCACTTGCTCACTTTCAGAGCTTGACCCTCTACTCAGCCTATCAAATATCTGAATCACCCAATAGCCATCCAGTAAATTCCCCTTTTGCCTAAATTTTCCAAAGTCAGTTTCTATTGCTTGAAATCAAAACCCCATTGGCAGACATTGCTACTTGTCACCAGATTCCTCGTTTTCCTCAGAGATAGAATTTCCATTTTTTTTCAATATATGAAATTTATTGTCAAATTGGTTTCCATACAACACCCAGTGCTCATCCCAAAAGGTGCCCTCCTCAATACCCATCACCCACCCTACCCTCCCTCCCACCCCCTATCAACCCTCAGTTTGTTCTCAGTTTTTAAGAGTCTCTTATGCTTTGGCTCTCTCCCACTCTAACCTTTTTTTTTTCCTTCCCCTCCCCCATGGGTTTCTGTTAGAATTTCCATTTTTATCGGGGCGCAAGTTTTAGCTGGTTGTGGCTACATAACTAAGTTCTGGTCAATGACATAGAGGCAGAAGTGGGGTACACAAATTCTAGAGAGTGTCTTTAAAAATAGAATACTCTTCTCTTTCTCTTTCCAGCTGGCTGGAATATGGATGTGATGGGTAGAGCTCAAGCAGCCATTTTTGGACCATGAAGGAGAAACCAAATCTTGAGGATGGCAGAGCATCAAAACAGAAGGAACTTGTGACCCTAGGTATTCTAAAATCACTACAGTAGACTTGATTGTTTACATTTATGTGAAAGAAAAACTTCTACCTTGTTTACGCCAGAATGGGTTTTTTTTTTTTCTTTCCAAGGTGAACCTAATCCTACTACTACTTTTCAGCTCAAGGTAACACTTAGTGATCAAAAACCCCGAGTCAAGTGTGGCTGACAGATGTAAATTTGATCCCACACCTGGGATGAAAAGGATGGGGAATGAGATAAACTTATTCTTCTCTAGAACCATTGTATACACAATGATTTTCATGTTCCCACAGGCTGAGCCTATAGTTCGTAGGACTCATCCATCATTTTGCCTGTACACAGGGCTATCCTTTACTCCTATGAAGAGGGGCCCTATCCTTGGCCTTGACCATTACAGAACCCAACTCTGGCTGGGCCCCTTCCTACAGGGTGAGGAACCAGCAAGGCCAAAACCTTCTACACCATGGTTTAGATGACAGGAACCCTGGAATTCCCTGACCAAATGACCAAAGCCAGCTTTCAGAGACTGCATGGGCTTCTTCTCTGGGCTCTTCTTCCCAAGGGCAGATTATGTAGCTAGTAGGAACATAATATGCTAGAGAGAAGGCCAAGGGGGTAGCTGTTTTCAGAGATGTGTGACTAGAATTTAGACAGAGACTCCAGCCCACTGGTCCATGTACCCATGGGGCTCCTTACAGTGGGAGATAGAGCCTATGAGGGAAGGGATGGGTAGGTGGGCTACAGGCTGGTGACCCAGGCTTACTTTCCCCATGTCATTATGATCCAGTGTGAAACTCCAAGGAGTTCAGTAATTTTATATTCAAACCTGTTCTTTCAGGTCATACAAAGATATGTTTGTCAAGGTAGAGGGATGGACATGTTTTGGTTAATACTTTCTGAGCTTATTTATACCTTTTAATTATTTGGAGATATGTATCTATATATATATATCCAAATATCTCCTTCCATTTGTGCTTTGGTTCCATGTCTTACAAATATTAGGGGTGAGCCTACTTGTACAAAAGCTTAAATACTACTTCCTAATTCCTACCTCTGAAACAATAAATGTAACAACACAGTTTCATAGCCTTCTTTCTGGGTTGTTTTCCTCTCACTTTCTCTATTATTTTCTTGTTCTCTCCCTAAAGTTCTCTTCTGGTTGTAATAATTCATTTGTAGGCAGGGACCTAGCTCTCTATTTATTTCACAGTCCCCTGGCCCTTTAGCAACAAAGTGTTCTGAACACATTGGTTCTATGTTCAGTAAGCCTTAACCCTAGATGAGCATCAGAATTATGAGGGGAATACTATAAAAATATGGAGTCCTTAGCTCCATCTTAGTAATTGTGATTCTGAACTGGGGCAAAAGGTTTTTGTTTTGTTTTTTTAAGTTTTGGAGATGATTCTGAAGGAGAGTCATGGCTGAGACACTCAATACAGTGACTGATTTAATCACTCATTCCTCCCTACAGACTGATGACCTCAGAGACAGAACAAGGGTAAGGAGAGGAGAATGGGATGAGTTAAAAAGTTGAACCCCCGGGCCTTCCAAGCTCTCCTCCTTCCAACTTCTAGGGCACCACATGTACATCTCATTTCTACTGGCCTCTTGGCTTTGGATGGCTGTCATTAGCACTTCCCGTGGCTCAAATCTTGACCATGGATTTCAAAATCAGGGTGGTAGCTGATGGTTCTCAAATATGTATCCGTACTTCCTTACAGTTTTGGGGTTTTTTTTGAGGTTATACTCCTAATCTCCCACCATAGCAACTGGCATATAATGGATAATTATTAAATGTTTATCAGGGCTCCTGGATGGCTCAGTCAATTGAGCATCCGACTTCAGCTCAGGTCATGATCTCGCGGTTCACAAGTTCGAGCCCCACGTTGGGCTCTGGGCTAAGCGCTCAGAACCTGGAGCCTGCTTCGGATTCTGTGTCTCCCTCCCTCTCTCTGCCCCTCCCCTGCTCTCTCTCTCCCTCTCTCCCCCTCCCTTGCTCACTCACTCTCTCTCTCTCAAAAATAAACATTTTAAAAAAATTAAATGCTTATTAAGCAAAATAGCTTGCCTGAGTTCAAGGCACATCGCATTTGATTCTGGGAAAACAGTGGGATCACTGGAGTTTTATATTCAGATTCCTTCAAACAAATGGCCCAAGTGGGTTTTTTTAGGTTTACATAATGGTGGACAAATGAACTTCTTCAGTAGCCAGTTAGTTAGTAGACTTGAACAATCCAAATCACCTTAAAGAAACACTGGTCAACCCCTCCTGCTTTATCTTTCATGGACATTTTAACCAAGACTTCTGATACTCATATTTTTCATGTTCTCATTATTTAAATACAATCAGGTACAAAAATATGCAATTATAACCTGCTTGAAGCCGTTAAGGGATCGTTCATTTTATGCTGCCTTTTAAGATAAAGGTCAATTCTTTTTGAAAACCAAAAACACATAGCAAAGCTGAAACCCAACAAACATTTAGATAACACAAAACAGGAAAACTTCAGAGCTGGGGGCCAGATGTCTTGAAGAATTTTTCTAAGGAAAAATCTTTGAGATTAACTGTCTCTGCTGGTTTGCTGCCCAGCATTTTTTCATTGGAGCTGCTATTGCACAAGATTGCAACAACAGTTTGATCTTTGTCTTGATCTTGGTTAGTTTTGGCCCCAATAGGTTGGGATTATTTTCAACAACTGCACTGGAAACAGCTCTGTTAAGTGCCTTCTTTGTTTCATGCTGCAGATCTTGACTGAAAATAGTACAATGGCTTCGTTAGGGACTATAAAAGACTCACGCCAGGAATCCTTGGGAAGCCACAATAGAAAGATACCAAGGCAGTTTAGAAGGATGAAATAAGACCAACTATCTACCAGTGGGTCAATTAAACATGCTCTTCCTCCTTTGCTGGAACATGCAAGTGACTGAGCCTCACTGTTTGGGGTCTGCTTCTTGCAATAGCTTCACTGACCCCACAAAGCACCAAGCAGGAGTTGCTGAGGCTTGCCTCAGGGTCATCGGACTTGATGCCTCATCTAAGCCACACTGGGAGATGAGTGCCATTGTAGGTTCCCTTGAAGGAAACTGTTAAATTGAAAGCAACCTCATTGCCAGAGTTTCTCAGAATAAAGGGAGCATGCTAAGTGAGACAATTGTAAAGTATCATCTCCTCCACTCTGCTTTTTGCCAGAATATTCTATTAACTTAGCAACATTCAGAGCCTTGTCAGGATTCCATATTACAGTCTACAGACTTAATTGGGACCATACAGAGAGAATGGCAAGCATGGGCTAAGTTTCCCAGGGGTTTGGATTATTGAAGAGTCACACAATATGGGTTGGGATTGAGGGGGCCCAGCAGGGGGATGCAGGGGGCTCAAAAGCAAGATCTACTGCAGCCTAGAGTATTTTGGTCTGTTTGACTTTTCATGTTAAAACTTTTTAAAATTTAGAATATTAAGCCAGAAAAAAAACTTTAACATCGACAATCCTTTAGGTTTCTTTTTTTTTTAGTTTATTTATTTATTTTGAGAGAGAGCAAGCCAGAGAGAAGAGAGGAGGAGCAGAGAGAGAGGGAAACAGAGGATCCAAAGCAGGCTCTGTGCTGACAGCAGAGAGCCCAACATGGGGCTTGAACTCACCAGCTGTGAGATCATGACCTAAGCCAAAGGTGGATGCTTAACTGACTGAGCCACCCAGGTGCCCCACTGGTTTCTTTAAACAAAATGCCTGAGGCCTAGAGAGGTATAGCAACTAGATGTGAGATTCAAAGTCACAAAACTAACGGTTGTGGCTGACTCATCATGCCTGTTTGTTCATACTCAGCTATTAGAATATTTTTGGTAGCTAATGGTAGCTGCTGAAAAGGTTTGAACTGATGAGGGTTAGCTAGCTACTCCACTGCAGCCGCAGGACAAGATTATGAGGAAAGCAATCCTCAAACCGTATTCTATCACCTTGCACGAAAGGTTCACTGGAAAACAGACACAACAACAACAACAACATAGCATGACTGGAATATGCTGTCATTATAGCCAGCAATAAGAAACCTTCCTAAACCAATGGTTGGACAAGGGCCCATATTATGGGTACCCATAATCTTGGGTACCATGCCTAAGGGTACAAGCTATGGATGTCACTAGGTTCTTATGCCTGGCTCATGTGAGACTAGAAAGTATTGCTAAAATATTTGGGCAGATCCACTTATCTTGAATTCGTGCGATTTTATCAATGAGAACTAATTTCAACATTCATCTTGCTAATTAACAAGTCATTTATTCCAATAATAAAACCTTGTTCTGACATTTGCTATGCTCATTAGCACAACCTAGGTAATCCAGATAGCAGAAATGGATATAGTAGCAGCCTCTGGAGAGTGTCCCCTCTGCTTTGAATGCCCACAGACCAGCCCTGGCGTGTGCATGATTGATCTGCATCTGGGTTATTGCTTAACCTAAATTTGCAGCATGTAAGATCGCTCTATAATTGGTGAGGAATTTTAAAGTCAATTTCAGATATTGTAATACACCGCTTTGTGGTGAATAAGAACTCAAACCCATGTCTTCTGATTTCCATTCCAAAATCTTTTCCCAAGGGCCACCTGCCTCTCTGCTAAGTAAAAATAAAAAATCAGAAAGTTTGGTAAACATATGCTAGAAAAGATGTCAAAATATGAAATCATGCATGCCCGTGAAACCAGGATTCTCTTAAAGCAGTTCTTAGGAAGCCAGACTGGTGTGTCCTACAACTTCTACAAAAAGGTGTGTTTCAAGAGCTGTCTGAGCACCCATCTTAGAGTCCCACGGAGCCATCAGCCGACACACAGGGTGACCTCTCCGTATCATGGCGCAGGGAATTCTACAAAGAACTCGCTCTAGTCCACAAGGTGATTTTGCCTTCGTGGCCTGTCTCAGTGGACCTGGGAGGGGTGTGGTGAGATGGACCCATAAGAGGCAGTGAAGAAATACTTGTCAAGTTAAATTGTGCTGAAAATTCTGTTGGTTTCCAGGGAGCCTGGGTGAAAGGATTTTGGAGATGTCCGTGGGGCACTGATTTAGGCTTAGAACTGTTTGTTTTGAATCCTTCTCTAAGATTTTGTGTAATCCTGTGATTCTCACCCTTGGCTGCATGTTAGATCACGTGAGCAGGTGGTAAAAATTCTCAATGCCTGGTTCTATGCTACAGCGATTGGATCACAATCTCTGGGCTTAGGGTCCAGACATTAATGTTGTTGTTGCTGTTGTTGTTGTTGTTGTTTTAAGTTTTCAGACGATTTGAATGTGTGGCCAAGGCTGAGACCCAACTCAGTGCTTCTCAGACTGTGATTTTCAAGCCACCTGGGGATCTCGGTAAAATGCAGATTCTGAGATTCTGCATTTAAACAAGCTCGTAGGTAAGATGCATGCGGATGCATCGTGGACCACACTTGGAGTGGCAAGGGTCTAATCTCTTAATCCTGAAAGGTTTTGAGAGCAAAATCACTAAAGCAAAATCTGAGATGGGCCAATCCTCAATCCCATAATTTATCCTTCTGGAGGATGTGAGGAATACAGCTTCAGTGGGAATATGAAGCAAATAAAAACGATTAAACACCTAAACATTTCCTAAAAACTGAACTTTGATTCCCATAGACTTGTCTTAAATGCTTAGAATAGTTTTCAAATCACAAAAATGGCATGGCTGTAGTTCTAAAGAGCTAACCATCTAATGTAAAAAAAAAAAAAAAAGTCATTTCCCCATTCTCTAATTATAAAGCCCTCCGTATTTATTGTCTCGGGTCTCACTGGCTCTGGAGTTAGCCCGCTAGAGTGTGATACCTGGGTTGGCTGCTCTTTCTACAGCTCTAGTTGATTCACTGCAGGATCCGGGGAGGGTGTGGAGGAAACTGCTCAGAAACAGCCAGCGGGTCTGCAAACAGAGCAGGCGGCTGAAAAGGAAAGGGCAATCTTTACGTGTAAACAAAGGAGCTGGCTGGGGCTCATTGAGTGCCTTTTTTGCTACATCTGCATAAGCAGATAGTGACTGACATCGGCCACAGCAGCTTGAATCTGAAAGAGCGAGAGAATTTTGCAAACTCAGAAAGAACAGAAAACCCAAGCCCCTACCCACAGAGCCCAAGGTGTGCGCCTGTGAATTATGTTATCAGCTGCACAGCAGGACTGCAGAAAGCACTAACTATGAACAATATATAAATTACAGAGGTCATTCAGTGTGCAGATCAAGTGCAATTAAAATGCAAAAGACTTTTCTTTTTACCTGACTCAGAAATTTTTTTTTTTTTTTTTTTTTTTTTTTTTTGCAACACAAGGGTGCCTCAAATCGTCTGGTAGAGCAGGGGTGGGGAGGGCACAGGAAAGGTGTGAGTGTGTGGGGGGGGACCTGATTACTGGACTCAAAAAGGCTAACGTGCAATTTGTGTTCTTTTTATGTAGATTAAATGCATTGACTGCAGCTTGTACCGCTTAGATACGCAGCAGGGAGTCAAAAGCTTGGGTATCAGTCAACCACAGCCAGCAGCGAAAGCCTGGGCCAAATCTGTTATTGTGCCTCAGATGAGACACTTAATCTAATCTAATGGGAGCAAACCCCCCTGGACAAATAAAAGGGCATTACCAGAAGCAATGGCAGCTGTAATGTTTAAAAAAAAAAAGCACCAAATATTTTTTTGCGATAACATAATTAATGACTCCTCCAGCCTCCTTAAAATCTTGCCTTCCAGCTCAAGGGGGCTCGTGAGGAGTCTCAGGAGGTAAATAGCAGGAGCGATCAGCCTGCCTTCTTCTCAGCCCCTCCGGAAGCCATGTGTCCTAGGTATACCACAATCAGAAAAATGTGGTGTTTTTCTCACTGGAGCCAAATCTAGACCCTCAAGTAGCAAGAAAACATCACTGGGTTTTGATGAATTTGCCTTATTAAAGCAAACAAGAGTGACGAAAGGGGTAGGAAGAAAGAAGACTGTGAAACTCGGGATCTGGACTCCTGGGACAGGTACCGTAGCCTTCTAAGACAGAATGAAACTGGAGACAAGGATCACAGAATAGACCTACAGAATGTTGAAAAGTGGAGTTCATCTTGAGGGACATGAAATCCAACCTCTTCTAATTCAGGAACCAATTCCACAGCATTCCTGTTAGTTAGGGATTTTATTTCCAGAAAAAGAAAACCCTTTCTAGAAGCAATTCTTTCAGAATGTGTTCCTTTCAATTCCCAAGTCACTACACAAATCATCCTTTAGTTAAGTGCTCCCCAGACTTCAAAGTGTACATGAATCCCCAGGGGATCTCGTTAAAATGCAGATTCTGATTCAATATGCCTGAGGTGGAGCATGAGATGCTAAACTTCTAGCAAGCTCCAAGGTGATGCCAAGTCTGCTGGTCCACGGAGCCTGCTGTTCCACGGACTACGCTTAGAATAAAGCAGCTCCGGTTATCTGACAATACTCTAAATCAAGCTTAAACCTATTAGCTTGGTTGAGTCTGGTGCTAAGAGCGTCAAGATTTCTAGATTTAGTCTCACATGGGCCATTCTCCTTCATGATCACATCCTCCTCCCTGTTCAACTACCTCACACACGGTCTGTGGCCACCACTCCAAAAAGCAAATGCAGGTAGGGAAGTTTCCCGCACAATAGACAGCCCATTGCTACAGGTGCTTCTCTAAATGACAGACACATAACCATTTTGCCAAATGTATTCGTTGTCTATTGCTATGTAACAAATGACCCTAAAAGTTGGTGGCTTAAAACAATAAACACTCATTATCTTCCAACACGTCTATGGATTAGGAATTCAAGAACAGCTTGGCCAGGTGGTTCTGGTTTGGGATCTCTCATAAGAGTACAGCCACATTGCCTGAGGCTACAATTATCAGCAACGCTTGACTAGGGCTGGCCAGTCTGCTTCCAAGGTGGCAGGTTGGTGCTGTTGGTGGCAGAACTCAGATTCTTTCCAAGTGGGTTTCTCCCCACCAGGCTGCTTGAATGTCCTCATGCATGATGACCACTTCTCCCAAAGCAAATGATCTAAGACACCAAGACAGAAGTCCCAAAACTCTTTTAGATTTACCCTCAGAAGCCACACAACAGACACTTCTGCCATATTCTCTCGGTCACACAGACCAACCATGGATTCACTATGGGAGGAAACTACATAAAGGTGTAAATACCAAAAGGCAAGGATCACTGTGGGCCATCTTGGAGGCTGGCTCCACACCAAATAAGCCAAGGCTCTCTATTTCCTCCGCAAAACACGCCAATTGAGGTCCAGGGCACACTGGATGCTCAGAGCCACGCTCCAATACCACGCACGCTTCTGCTTCCATTGTTTACATTTACTAAGAGTTGACTGTGTTTGCTTCCAAGCCTGTTTATGACAATTGTTCCAGTTGTACTTGTTATTACAATTAATTTATACAATGTGTGAATTACAAAATATGAATGCAATAGTTGCTTTCATGGGAACAAAATTGGAATTTTGGAAGATGTAATAGGAGCAGGTAGCTAAAAATGCTGTTGAATATGTGTCTGCCAAACAACTGTAAGAGACTGAAAAATCATTAAGAAATTAGGAGGATTATGCACTGAGCTCACAAGTGTCTTAAAATCTTGCTGCACTTCCAAAACTAGGAATCATAGACAGTGCATTTTAGATACAGATCATGCAAGAAGGAAAGTCTGCAACTCCCATCAGCTGATTTTTATTCAAAGAGAACGACTTGGCTGTACACCAAAAGTTTAGTGAATGAATGTTTATTTACATGTTCTAAGTTAAATAAAATGTTTACGGTTTTAACATGTATCCTGGTTTTAATTATTTTTTCAATTGACCAACCAAATTCTGGTTCAGATGGATGGGTATGAAAGCATCCATTATAAATGGGAAATTGCTCCTGGAAATAGCACTTTCATTTAGAAGTACGAGGAGGGGTGCCTGGGTGACTCAGTTGATTAAGCATCCGACTCTCGATTTCAGCTCAGGTAATGATCTCACGGTTCGTGGGTATGAGCCCCGCAACAGGCTCTGTGCTGACAGTGTGGAGTCTGCTTGGGATTCTCTGTCTCCCTCTCTCTCTGCCTCTCCCCCGCTCTCTCTCATGTGCGTGCACTCTCACTCTCAAAATAAATAAACATTAAAAAAAAAAAGAAGAAGAAGTAGGAGGAAAGTATAGAGCTAGAGAGAAGGGGGAACTTCACCATCTGGTTCTAGAAAATTCTGAGACTGGAAAATTTGTCTGTAACCTCAATTACATCCTACCAACAGATGGTCTACTCTATACATGCTTGGGGCTTCAAAATATCTTTTGGTGGTTTCTTCTCCCTCTCATGGCAATGCTTACCTTTTATTTTAACCGGATTTTACATGCATGCAGTGGTTAGGGAAAGATATACCTTTCTGGCCACCAAAAGTTTGTACTCCCCTTTGGAGTTGTCGCTAAGGAATGGTTACCCAGACAGTGAATACACTCTCCAACCCCACATGCAGATGTGGCCCTGAAACCAGTTCTTATCAATGAAATATGACTGGAAGTGATAGGTAGCACTTCCAGGCTGGGGTTTTGAAGAAGAATATGAACTTCACCTGTGGTCTTTATCCTTTGGCTGGCTGTTTGCACAGGACCCTGAGATTCTGGGGCACAGCAGAGCCACGAGGTGGAAGAAGCCTGAGCTCCTGAACCATTCACTTGCCTTGGGAAAGTCACTCTTGCTGACCAGGACCACCCACAAAGGACTGTTGTGTCAAGACGCTTGAGTTCGGAGAGGTTGTTATAGCAGCTAGTGTTATGTTGCTTTAACTAATATAGAACCGCTCTCCCTGAGACTTGCCCTTCTTCCCATTCTGCCCCTCCTCCCCCTCCTCCTTCCACCTTAGCCTCTTCTTTTCCATTGGGATCATTCTTCTTTAGTATGAACTGTGGATTCTTAAACTGAGGTGTCCACATGATCGTATGCAGAATTCTGTCCATCGGTACATTTTCCTGGGAAGAGGGTCCACAGCTTTTGTGGGCTTCTCCTAGGGGTCTGGAAGCTCCTCAAATTGTTAGGGAAAACTGCTCTAAGAGATTTGTCTTCGATGTCTTATTCCTAATTTAATCCATGGCCTTAATTCAGCCTATGATTTAGAGATCTGAATATGTGTGGGTAATCCACAGATGCAAATTAAGGTGCAAGTCAAAGTAAAGAGCTCAAGTCAGATTGTGAATGCAAATGTGGAAGCACAGTCCAGTCAGAACAGACTTGAGTAGGTGGGCTGAGGAAGCTGAATGAAAGCCTCCTTTGGGATTTATGAAGTAGCTGCCTTTCTACTGGTGCAAAAGTCCAGCCACAAAGCACACCTTGGTGACCTCAAAGAGTTGCCATGCTCCTCTCCAACAGCCTAAGTTAGAGCCTAGAACTGAGGAGGTTTGCTTCCGTGTATTCTGAGAAGGAATTCTCCTCTGGCTCAACTCTTATTTCCTGAGATGTTTATGCCCAGAAAAACCGTGTTAATGCCAAAGCAATTAAAAAAAAAAAAGTTTGACCTGTGGGCTTCTGCAAAGGGGCTGGAAATATCAGATGGTGGATCATGCCTGTCCCAACATTGAAAATTACTGGGTGGAACTAAGGGTCCCCAGAGAGTTCATTATTCACATGAACGCGTCTGGTCTCCTCTTCAGAGGCCAGGAATGATCTGATTTCTGAACCAGGGTTGGACACAGAACTTCCCATTTTGCCTGGAGTGTTTTGCTAGAGCAGATAAGGGTATATCATCTTCATCTTGAAGGAGCGTGGAGGGCAAGGACATGAAGTCCTCTTTCCCCAAGAAGGAAGCATACAGGTAGGAGTAGAAATGTCCATCTAAGGTAAGGGGGTATTAATGTTTTAGGATCCCTCCATCATGTTTTTAACTAGGGTCTGTTGATACCTTCTCTTGCCCAGTTTTTAGACAAAGCTTCATATCCTCTGTTCCTTGGACATCCCAGACCTTGGTCTAAACCTTCGATCGTGGTCTAACCCAGTGGTTCTCCAAGTATGACTGCCAGAGCAGCAGCAGGAGCAAGTCCTTGAGCCCCACCCCAGACCTACTGAATCAGACACTCAAGTGTGTTTTAAGCCCCCCTGGTCACTCCAACACACTCTCAAGTGTGAGAAGCACTGGACCAATCTCTACCAGAAGTCTGTCCTTCACTGCCTAACTTGACACATGCAGTCTCTTAGTAGGTCCCCCTGAATTTTCCTCCCAGACCGAAGTGGTATGAGCAGCTCTGAAGGCATTTCAGTTTCATCTGTTTTGTTTTTTTCATTGATTTTTGTTTTGTTTCTGCAGTCACCAAGGTAAAGCTGTGTTTTCAGCTCCCCTAAGAACCCTACAGCAGAAAGAAATTCACCTTTTGAAAAACGGATGCTTTTGTAACCATGAAATACATTCAGTCCAGTCAGGCACTTCAGGTCTTCTCTTTCCCCAGGTGTTTTTCTGTCGGCGGCTCCCTCTTTGTTGTAACGGCTGGGAAGTCCTGCTGGGTTGGCAAGACCTGTCTCATCCTGATCCAGCCCTGCGGAGAGGAGACTTCTCCCTAGCCCAAAGATCTCCTGATACTCTCTCTTACTTAAATCTACTCCCTCAGATCACGTAGCTTCGACTCCCTTAGATCACATAGCTTCGAAAACTCATGTTTGCTCTGAGAGTTTATCAGAAGGAAGGCTGCTTCTTAGCGTTCGGGACTTGAAGGCAATTATTTGAGGCAGCAGGCCCTCACACTCCTAGCCACCCACCCCACTGGAAGTCTTCACACGTCTCTTCCTCCTTTCATGCCTGTGAAAGTTCACCTCTTCACTCTCTGCCTCTTTTCCCACCTCCTGTGTGCTTCCTCTGTCTGTGCCCAGTAGCTTCTAAGACTGCACTTCTCAACACTTATTTTGAATCATCTGGGAATCTGGTCTAAAATGCAGATTCCCAGCTCCCAGTCCAGGCCTCCTGAATCAGCATCTCAGGAGTGCAGCCCAGTAATCTGACTTTTAGACATGTGCCCCAGGGGATTCTAAGTCTCACAGCACCGGTCCTAGGCCTATGAGGAGCGGCAGCTCTGGAATGTCTTAGGCCTTACACGGGGTCTGGGGTGGGCCAGGTGACTTGTCTGGCTGCACTTGCTGACAGTCACCTGGCTTCTTGGTGGTCTCGGTGTTTCTTCAAAGAGGCTCTGGAGAAAGGCCGATGGAAATTACGGGGATACTAAAGCGTGCCCCTGGCCAGGCCACATAATGGTACTACCTTCCAGTCTACCCGTGTACAGGCTGGAAAAGATGCCAGAGCCCAAGTGATCATCTGATTTGTGCTTTGAATGAGACACAAAGCTAATTTTTTTTTTAAACTCAGGCTCATAACACATGCACCCCAATACCCCATAAGGAAATGGCAATGCATTTCCATTAAACCTCAGTGTTTGTCATGCCCACTTTCCTCCCTGAACTCGGGACTGAAGACTCTCCCTGGGGTGGACTTGCATGCCCTCCCTGTGCTTGTGAATGTCTGTAACAGATCCTGTGGTCATCCTGTACAGATCCTCCTCCATCTGCACGCCCAAGGCTGTTTACTGCAAACATCTCCAGGAGAACACCCCTAGCAGGTGCTCAGGGCAAGAAGGAAGTACTGGAGAGTCAGTGCCCCTGGAAACTGCCCTCAAACAACGGCAGATGGGAGTTGGTAGACAGATATCCCAGATTTCTCATCCTACTAGTGGGATAAGTCTGGAATGTCTCCAACACTACCCTTGAGAGTTCCCTCCTGAGAGAGTGGGATTGATCTCCAGGAGCTCACATGTTAACTTGCCTACCCATCACATGCAGTTGTGGCTCCCTTCTGTTTCCTTCTCATGCCTCCACTTTCCAACCAGGGTTTCATGGGACTGCCTTCCAAATAAATGACTTGCATTTGACTCTCTGTCTCGGGATCTGCTCCTAGGGGGTACTCAAACCAAGACACCCCCTGCCAACCCAGGACTTAACAGACGCAAAAGTGAGCTAACAGCTCACATGGGACCCTGGAACTAGAAGAGACAGGAGTAGAAGACAGCGGCAACAGGTAGGTCTGTAGCATTGTGGCCTCCTGGTGAAAAGCATCTGACTGATTTTTGCTCCCTCGTTTCTGACCTCCATACAAAATCTGTGGATGCCGGGGACACTTCATGGCGTGATTCCACGGCCCCTCCTAAATAAGGAGCCTTTGCCACCTAGAATGACCAGGGAAGAGCAATGGCCCTGGTTTGCCCTGTTGCAGACTGAAGCCTCCACATTCTACATCAGGAGGTCAAGATCCAAGGACAATTCGGGGTCTTGCAAAGTCTCTGCTGCTCATCGCGGGAGTCCTCGGAAGGTAGAACATTCCACATTTGTTCATTTCTTCAACAAATGTTTATGGAGGACTTAGCACTCATCAGGGTCTGGGGGATCCAGAAGGGGTGTGCATAAGTTCAATCCGATCAGGCTGTGGCCACATGGAACTCCACCAGCATCCGTCCTGCGGGTGCCTGCCACATGGAAGACCCCATCCCCTCCTGCCTGGATGAGGCCAGAGCCTGCTGAATGGTCTCACTGCATCGAAATTCAGACCCATTTGCTTTACCCTCCACCCTGGGAGCAGCACTATCCTTGTAAAATAAAAAACTGCATGTCACTCCCCTGCTCAAGAACCTTGAGAAGCTCCACTTTGCCTGTGGAATAAAGTACAACTTCTAGATTATATATGGAGCCAAGGGTCTCAAGTCTGGCCCCCAATCATTTTACTAACTTCATTTCCCACCAGGTGCTTTGTGCTCCCCCAAACACTCCATGTTCTTTCAGACTGCTGTCCTTTTCTGCATGTGCTCATCCCCTCGGCCTGGATCCCACTTACTGCTTTAGCCAAGCCTTACTCATCGCTGAGTGCCCGGTATGGATGCCACTTCTTGTGTAAAAACTTCCTAGCCCCTCCCTCTACCTCTGACAGCACCAACAGCCACATCTTCTATGTCCCCTGTTATTGTCACACATGTGGCAAATTCAACCTTGATCCCACTGTACTGTCGTTGATTCTGAGTCTGCCTCCTCCCTGAACACTATGAGCTTGTAGAAAGCAGGTCCATCACCATTTTGTTCATCTCTGTACCCTACCTGTGGGCTAAAGATAATGCCTGGAACACTGTACATTTGTAAGAAAAGTTCACGAATGACCACATGGGCCTGAGAACTAAAGGAGATTTAGCCTCTTCTTTCTGGTGATTGGCACCATTCCTGGCATAGGAGCCAACCCACACACCTGGATGGGAATGTTAGCTTGGGCTGTCCGTTCAACTTCCTTCTGTGCTGGGCCCTCAGCAGTTCTCTCCCCTGCTTGATAGCTAAGCTCTGGAGCTTGCCGCAGGATGTGAGGTCACCAAGGCACTCTGAAGTGCCAGCAGCCAGAGCAGAACAGGTGGATTATTATTTCCCCTAGAGTGCATTGCGCCACCTCCCTGGGCATGAGGAGGCAGAAAGCTGCTCACACTGCAGCCCCTTCCAGACACCCTCAGGGAGCCCTCAAGTACGAGGGGCGACAAGGAGGATTAAGGTGGGAGGAAGGAATTAGATGGAGGTGCATCAGGGTCTAGAGGAGTTGAAATGTCATTCACAGGTGGAGGGCAATGTCGCAGAAGGGACAAGCCAGTGAGTTCTCTGTCAGCATCCAGGGAACAGAGGTGATGATGCAGCAGCCTCACAAGCGCTCAGCTGACACCAGCAGCCGCTTCTCCAGAAGCCTGGCAGCAGCGCTGGCCTGCGCCAGCATCACCTTCAAACTAGAAAAAAAAATGAACCAAACTTTCTCACTCAGCCCAAAGTGCACTTCTTCAAGGCATAGCCTAAAGTTGTCATTCTAGAGTGATCTGAGCTTTATAAGTGCTTACTACAGACCACACCAGGCATGAAGTTATGTTTCTGTGTATCATCTCAATTAACAGCTGTAAGACACCCTGGTTGGTGAAGTGTCGTAATTACCCCTCCTTTTACAGATGGTAAATCAGAGGCTCAGTGAAATCAAGTAACTGGGCCACATTCACATAGCTAGTAAGTAGCAGAACGGAGATTCTCCCCAGTTCTATTGGACCCCGTGATAGGTGCTTGGAATGCCTACATGATGCCACCTGGAGTACAATGCCTTCCCTGATGTTCAAGGGAAAGAGGCTGTATAGAAACGAGACAGGGACCCTGTGTCCTGGCACATGGCCACCAGCTGGCTGTGTGGCTCTGGATAAGGCACCCACTTTTTTGGACCTCAATAATTTCCTCAGTGGGCAAGTGTGTGTGAATTGGATCAGATGATCTGTAAATCTCTTTTAGATTTAGCATTGCATGAGTCTATGGTAGACTCAGATTTTCCTCAATGCATGGCTATCATGGGTTGGTATCTGTGCTCTAAGAAAAGACAGACTGGTGGGAAATGAAATTGAGTTTAAGAAGTTGGCACATCCCTGAATCATGGTATAAGGAAGGCCTGTAGTTGCCATTTTTAGGTTGCTGCATTGATAAAGCTTCTTCAAGGGCTAGATTTTTGGCCCCTTTGACACATTCTGGTTAAGTGTTAAGCCCCTTGGGTTGAATCTGCCCATCTCAGGCTATCAACCTCTTGAGGGCAGTGACTCTTTAAATTGTGAGTATCATGAATGGGTGAATGAAGAACACCTCTAGGGATGAGGATCATGGTGGTAATATAATAACTGTGTTTTCAGGGTTATTTGGGATTTTAATGATCACTAGAAAGTGTTCCAATTATTCCTACTACATAGCAAACCATCCTAAAGCTTAGTGATATAAATCAACACTTTTATTATGCCCATGGATGGATTCTGTGAGTCTAATTCAACCAGAGCAACAGCGAGAATGGCTTGGCTCTGCCCCATGTTGTTCGGGACTTAAATTAAGAAGACTCAGTGGTTGAAGGTGACTGAACAGCTCATCTGCAAGTTGATCCTGGCTGTTGGCCGGGACATCAGCTGGGTCTGTTAATCAGAAAATACACACATGGCCTCTTCATGTAGCTACTTGAGATTCCTCACACCATGGTGGCCTCAGGCAATCAGATTTCTTTCATGGCAGGTCAAGGCTCTAAGTGTGAATGTTCCAGAAAGCAAAGCAGAAGCTGTACCACTTTTTTTTTGTACCACCTTTTATAACCTAACCTTATACATCACTTTCACTTCATTCTATAGGTTACAGGTGAGTCATTAAGGCCAGATAAGATTCAAGGGGATCTGGATGGGGGGATGTGTCTAAGCTGGCACTATATTTTCATTCTTCCACAGGGCAGGAAATGTGTCTTAGTTATCTCTGAATCCCTATCATCTACCATGGGCATGGCAGGTAACAGGTGCCTACTGAATGACTGGCAGATAAAGCAATGGATAAGTGAATGAAGGAAGGAAAATTCCCCCCATTGAAGAGTGTCTTTCTGAGAAGTATAGACATTTAGTCTTTTTCAACTATTTTTTGTTTGCATTGTATTTAGTTATGCATTTCAACAGGAAATAAGTCACGGTTTGTGTGTGACCCTGCAGAGTGGAAAAAAGGTCAACGGCGCTATGATAGTTTGGCTTTTGAGGAGCATTCTATGGTCATTAATTTTTCCTCAACCCAATATTGTCTTCTGGTTTTGAATTTGTTCCATGCTTTTCAACAGGATGGTTTAGAAATCACCTTTTACCATAACAGATTGAATACTTCATGGCGAAGTCTGAGCTGACTTCCCCAGTTGGCCTGCCCAAGTCTTCCTTGCCCGCATTCCAGTTGAATCCTAGCCTTTCCCTCCCTTTTTCCTCCCTGCTTCCTCTGACTTTTCTCCCCTCTTCTTGCTCCTCTTCCCCCCCCCGCCAGCTCACCCTGACTCTCCTGCCACCCCTCCTTCTTTCATTGCTCCCTCCCTCCCTTCCTCTCCTCCTCCAATATTTCCTGGCCCCTCCCCTGCTTTGTCACCCTCTTCCCATCCCCCAGTGCCACCAACTCTAGCTTCTGGATAGGAGTGTTTCCAGCAATGTCAAAGAAGTCAAGGACCTGGGAAGCCAAGCCACTCACCCCCACCCAAGGGAGAAGGCCTAGATTTGGATTATAACCGGTGACCCTTGGAATTTTTTGGTATATAGCATTTCATCATTTTTATGGGCACCAACTTATGATGTCATATGAGAGGCTTAAAGCTCCTTTGGCTGCAAGCTAGCACAAAAAGCCCAATCTTATGGAGACACAACAGAAAATAATTCTTTAAAAAGAAAAACCATGACAGTGGGAATGTGCCATTCCCAAATTAGCATTTGGAAAATACTAGTCACACAAACATAAGCCAGCAGAGACCTCAGAAAGCATCTTGCCCAGCATCTCATTTTACAAACAAGGAGCTGAGAGCCAAAAACAAAAAAGAAAGAAAGAAAGAAAGAAAGAAAGAAAGAAAGAAAGAAAGAGAGAAAGAAAGAAAGAAAGAAAGAAAGGAAGAAAGAAAGAAGAAAAAAAGAAAAAAAAAGAAGGAAAGACAGAAAAGAAAAAGCTATAACAACAAGCATTTACTGGGCACTGACTCTGCCCCAGGCGCTTTATTACTTTATTCCAGTTGTGCAACAACGAGATGGATTAGAATCATTAACCCCATTTCTAAGATGAAGAGACAGAAGCTCAGAGAGGGTCAGTAACTTCTGCAAGGTCACGCAGCCAGAAAATGGCAGAGCAGAGATTAGAATCCAGTATCTAAGATGAGTCCAAAAGTTATGCTCTTTTTTAAAAAAAATTTTTAATGTTTATTTATTTTTGAGAGAGAGAGAGAGAGAGACAGAGACAGAGACAGAGCACAAGCAGAGGAGGGGCAGAGAGAGAGGGAGACACAGAATCTGAAGCAGGCTCCAGGCTCTGAGCTGTCAGCACAGAGCCCAACGCAGGGCTCGAACTCACAAACCGCAAGGTCATGACCTGAGCCGAAGTCAGAGGCTTAACCAACTGAGCCACCCAGGCGCCCCCCCAAAAGTTATGTTCTTAACCATTAGACTTAACTGTGGCTGTGAGTGACCTTTTATCCTCTCCACAACCAGGGTCACACATATGAGTAGCTAATAGTTACCAATTTCAGAAAGGTAAATTGAGGAGTGCTTAGAGTTCAACAAGTGATGGTACAGTTCAAGTCAAGTTCAAAGTCAGACTTTGTTAATCTGAATTCTGAAAGAAGAAACTTGGAGCAGAGATCCCAAGAGATTTCGAGGATGGCCCTTTGTAGGAACAGCTATGAGCACAGAGTGAGCAAGGACATGACAGTATGGTTTAATGACTGTAAGACTCAGACTTGAAACCAGTATCCCAAGGTTCAACACTAGCTCTGCTGCTTCTTAGCTTAACTGCTTTGTGCCTCAGTTTTGTCATCTGTAAAATGGGAAATAGTTATCTGCCTGATAAGATGGCTATGAAGAACAAATAAGATTAATAAGCATAAAGTTGTTACAACTGTGTCTGACACATAGCAAGCTCTTCAGAAGAATTTGCTCTGTTATTACTCAATGCTGTATCACCAGAACCTAACATAGTCCTCAGCACATGGAAGGTGTTCAATAAATATTTGTTTACATGAAGAGAAAGATATTAGTAGTTCTAACGGTCCTCATCTGTTCTTCATCCTCTCAAACAGAAAACAAGAAAAAATTAGGTTCCCCTTGATTTTACCTTACACTTTTTCCATATGTCAAAGGCCTGATTCTTCAGTGATTGAAACCCCTTTGCCTTGGCAAAGCAGCTGTTTTCAACTTTAATCCTTTCCTGAGGCCCATTTTACCATGCAAGTGAAATCTTAAAGATGTAGAAGACCACAGCCTCAGGATTCTTTCAATTACAACTGTCAAAACCCCAATCCAATCTAGAAGAAACCAACAGCTGAATTTATACACTCATTTAAAAACTATAAGGATGACTTCAGGCATGGCTAGATCCAGGGGTTCAAATGATGTCATCGGGACTCTGTCTTGTTCAATCTCTAGCTCTGCCTTCCTCAGTAATGGTTTTTTTCCCAGGCAAGTTCTCCTCTGTGATGGTAAGATGGCCACTAGCAGTTTATATCCCCAAAGCTCCAAAACCAGGAGAAACAAAACACTTCTTTTTATGATCACTCCAGCCAAAGTCCCAGTTTTAGCTCTGAGTGGACCAACTCGGCTCATGTGTTCATCCTTGAACCAATCTCTGAGACTGTCCAGACACTTTGATTGTCCAGACTTCCTACATGTGTCCTTCATCTTGATTTTCACAGGGTAGAGCCAGCCCCACACAAGCTATCAGATGACTGAGGGACACCCCGCTGGCTCAATCAGGAGAGCACATAACTCGTGACCTTGGGGTCCTGTGTTCAAGCCCAACATTAGGCGTACTTAAAAGAAAAAAAAGACTAATATTGGGATGCTATTCCCATGGAAGAGAAAGTGGAGCAGGCAGGCACAAAGAACACACTCCCACTACAACCAGCCATAAGTAGGGTGCCTAGCAAGTCTATATTGAAAAAGGTATTGGATATGCAATCCTCATCTTACCTAAAGCTTCTTGTATCACACCCCCTCACACCCAAAACCTCTTCCCACCTTTAAGGCAGTGGCTTTCAAACTTTTCACCTATTCCTCCAGCAAAAAATAAAATTTATATTGAGAAGTAGTATACATAGGACTTGAAACAAATGCTTCACCAAATTTACTTTTTATTACCTGCAATGCACCCTGATAGTTTCTATCCGATTGTACTCTACTCTGTCGTATTTTAACTTATTCCATTATATTCCTTCCTTTCCACGTCATTCCATTTTATTCTGCTATTTTTATTATGGCAATGCTTACTAGGTGCTGAAGCAAACAGCCCTTAAATCTCAGCAGCTTAACAAAATACAAGTTTATTTCTTGTTCATGGCCTAGACCAGAACAGATTTGTCCCCCCCTCCCCCCCAGTCACTGGAGATCCAGACTCTTTCCATGTTATGATGCCACCACCCTCAACACAGGATCATGGCAGAAAGGAGAGGAAGAGAGGAAGAGAGGAAGAGAGGGAGAGGGAGAGGGAGAGCGAGAGGGAGAGGGGGAGAGGGAAAGGGGGAGGGGGAGAGGGGGAGGGGGAGAGGGGGAGGGGAGGGGGAGAGGGGGAGGGGGAGAGGGGGAGGGGAGGGGGAGAGGGGGAGGGGAGGGGGAGGGGGAGAGGGGGAGAGGGGGAGGGAGGGAGGGAGGTGAGCTGGGAGAGAGAGTCACTGAGAAGATTTTACGAATAGGCTCATAAGTGGTTTGTATCTCCTTTGCCTACACTCCATGGCCAGATGCAAGTCACACGGCTCCAAGCCAACTGTAAGGGTCCCAGGGAAACAGTCCGAGGGCCAGGCAGGCTACAACACACCATTCTATTCCGGTTTGTTAAGGAAAAGGAAATGCTGGTTCTGACCCACTCTGTGGAATTCAGGACTCTGTAATGGTTGCAAGGCCTTAGTTGGAATAACCTGGCCTTCACAACCTGCCTTGATTTTTCTGCCTTGTGGACACAAGCCTTTCTTTGCTTCTGCCTTTCTATTCTTATGTGTCACGGGACCTGACTTTGTCGCTGGTGAGGAGACGGTTACACCTTCCTAACCACCTTCCTCCCCATCCACTTAAATCTGTCCCTGTCTCTGACTCTTTGCCTGACAACCTTCCGCCTTGGATGCTAAAGTCCTTGAAGCAGACTGTGGCCACTGTGGCAGCGATGGCTCCTGTCCTCTATCTCATGCTGTCCTTCTCCATCTCTCTCGTCCTGTCTGTCTGCTTTCTTACTCTTCCCATACCTGGGGCCTGTGGTGAGTCTTTGCTTCCATTTCCTGTCCTGACACAGTAAATGACCAGGTTCTGTGGGGCAGCTAATGGTCCTTCCAACCACGAGGCTTTGCCCTGGGCCGGTTGCAGCGTCTGCCTAGGTCAGGACTGAAGTAAGTGAGCCAGCAAGGCACGTAATGAGATCGCTGTCTTCCCCACTGCTACTATGGTGAGTAGCCATGGAATCTGATTCTAGCAGCATCTTTATCTCCCCACTAGGCCTCAGGGTTCATTGTCTAAAAAGCACTGGCTGTTAGCACAGTAGCAAATCTGTTACCATAGAGAGGAGCTGTCTCTTTAAAGCCAAGTTGGGGATGGAGGCTAAGATCCTGGGCTTCCCAGTTAAAAGGCCTTCTGGCTCTGGAAGAATTGCTGGCTCACTGCCGTTTGTGTTGATAAACAATTTCAGTCAGTAGTAAAAGGCGCTTACCGTTGGGGCGCCTGGATGGCTCAGTCGGTTAAGCGTCTGACTCTTGATTTCTGCTCAGCTCATGATCTCAGGGTTCGTGAGTTCCAGCCCCACATCAGGCTCTACACTGACAGCTCGGAGCCTGCTTGGGATTCTCTCTCTCTTCTCTCGCTGCCCCCCCCCCCCCCCCCCCCCGTCGTGCTGCCTCTGTCTCTGTCAAAATAAACTTAAAAAAAGGCACTTACTGTGCACTAGACACTGTCCTGGGTACTTTATAATATTAACTAATTTAAGCCTCGCAGAAACTCTATAGATGAGGAAACTTAGGCGAGAGAAGACAAGGATCTGCCCACGGTCACAAAGAGAATAATTTTTGTTTGTATGTAATATTTACATGCTGTTTACAGGTCTTGAAATGCCTCCACATACTTTCTGACCCTCACAGGAACACTGTGATCTAGATACTAGAAGGCAAAGGAGTATTTCGATGCTGTTTTAGTCAGCTTCCAAGGGCCAATTGTTAAATTTTCAAGAATTCGGCATGCCAGTCGTAAACAATGGTCTTTATTTAAAACGAAATTCTAGAAATGTACAATTAAATAAATTATATTCAAAGGTAACAAATACTCGAAACTCATCACTTCCTAATTCTTTTGCTACATATTACTCTTATCCAGGCGCTCGAGATTATCTGGATCTTGTCGTACGTGTACGGGTGGGAATAATGTGTGACAGGTGCCACTGAGCAGCTCCTCCCAACCCCGCATCGCATCTGGTGATATCACATCGGTAGCACTTATAGTCACAGTAGGACCAGCAAATTCTATGAAGGAGCGCCCTCCCCATCTGCCCTCCCAAAGGGGCCGGGTGGCAGATACTTAACCAGCATGGCCCTGCTCCCAGGGTCTGACCCTCTCTGCTCCATGCTCATCTCAGGGGTGTG
Organism: Felis catus; assembly: GCF_018350175.1. NCBI lineage: Eukaryota > Metazoa > Chordata > Mammalia > Carnivora > Felidae > Felis > Felis catus. The sequence continues at coordinate 14,372,810 of NC_058386.1, forward strand.
CTTCCTGTGGCTTGTTTTCCTGTGCTTCTCAGTGTTCTGTCCCCAAGGCCTAACCTGGTCTCCTTTCTCTCAAATTCCCCATCGAGACCCCACCCTGGTCTCCTGAGCCTCCAACTCCCTCTCTTTGCGCCCCGCTTTCCAGAAGGGCCTTCCGAAGCAGCCCACGGCTACCCGCGCTTGGCCTCGGTCCACTGACATCCAGCCAGCCCCAAGGCCCTCATTCCCAGCGGGGCCAAGTTCTGGCTTCGTTTTTGCAACTTCTAAGCATAAAGACCCACCCACCCTCCTGTTTTCCTTCTCAGACATGGGAGTCGGTGAGGCCCGAAAATGTTCCTGCTCCAGACTTCTCTCCCACGGTCTGACCCAGCCGGGTGGGCAAGGGGATGGTTAGCTTCTCTGTGTGTGTTCTCTGGGAGCCAGTTGCAGATCAAAGAATGAGAACGGTCCTTCCCTAGTCTTAATGCAGAACACCCTTAACCATGCCAAGCGCTCCTAACCATGCCAAGCGCTCCTGTCGGCAGCCTGGGCCCTGACTTATGGGCATCCAAAGGATGCGGGGATCCTGGTCCCTGAACCATCTGACCATCTAATAAGTAGCTACTAAGAATGAATATATGTTCATCTTCATTCTCTCTGAAATGCACTTAGATTTTTTTTAAATGTTTATTTATTTTTGAGACAGAGAGAGACAGAGCATGAGCAGGGAAGGGGAAGAGAGAGAGGGAGACACAGAATGTGAAGCAGACTCCAGGCTCTGAGCTGTCAGCACAGAGCCCGACGCAGGGCTCGAACTCACGAACCGTGAGATCATGACCTGAGCCGAAGTCGGATGCTTAACCGACTGAGCCACCCAGGAGCCCCAGATTTTTTTTAAGGTTAAGGATTCTCTTTCATACAGCATTTCCTTTACAGCTCCACGGACTTGTGGGAATTCTAGAACATTCTCATAATATATGAACATATGTAGGGCTCATTACATGCCATGCACTGTCCTAATTGCTTAAATAATCTGAACAGTCAGGTACTATTATCACCTCCATTTGAAAGATGAGAAACTAAGGCACAGAGAGATTAAGTAATTTGCTCAAGGTCACACAGCTAGTAAGGGTGAAGGCAGGTCTTGAAACCAAGTGGTGTGGCTTCAAAGCCTAGGCTCTTAATAGAAGTGCAGAAGTGACCTTAAATCTAGCTGGTTGTCCCTCTAGGCTTTGACAGTATCCTGTTTATACCAGAGTTAAGAACTTATGGCATTTTATTATCATTATCTGTCTACAAGTTTGTCTACACTCCTCCACTGTCTACACCCCTCCCTGCACCCCTTTACCTCGAACCCCCTAAGGAAAGGAATGTCTTATTTTTATTTTGTCCAGGATCCAGGACAGAGTCCAGTATGTGCTAAGTGCTTACCAAATGTTAGTTCAGATGAATGGCCCTTCTCACTTTCAAGATGAGAAAAAATCATTTTCAACTGAGGCCCAGAGATCTGATAGGAAAGATGACAGAGGCCAGGCAAGAACCCAGGTCTCATGCTGCTAGTCTGGCACTTATTTGACCTGCCTCACTGTTCTCCTTGGCTTGGAGGTTTGGGGGCCAGATTATGGGGACCTGGAGCAGGCCTACTCACTACACTGGAATGCTGGTCAGTGGCTTCTCCCAGAAAAGAGTCTGCTTGTCCTAAAGCCACCCCCAGAAAAGACGGAAAAAAGACAAACAGCCATTGCTGTGGTAATCACTCACTGCCAGTGCAGGTGGGCAGAGCCTGGGCAGGAGCCCAGCCTCCAGCCTCACCTGATAAGACTTAAAGATGCACAGAGCACCAAGGACTTAATGAAATCTGGAGACTCCTCATTCACTTTTTATGTGCATCAGGATTGCTCTGATCCAAATCCTATCAAGGAAAAGGCAGAAAGACCCTAAATCACAAATCTGCTGCCTACCACACACACATTTTGTCAGAGTCCCCTGAGCAGATTACCCGAATCTTATCCACTTTTTCTTTAAGCCTTGGGTTGCAAATGGCTGTTTTCATCCTTATCCTTAGGTATAGAGGAGAAAACTCCTGTTTAACCTAAATGCCAATAGTCAGAAAAAGAAAGGGGGGGAGGTGTCAGGTTCCATGTTATTTTACAAAGCATAAACAAATGGCAACAAAATAATACCAGGGATTTTAAAAATTCAATCAACCTCTGAGATATCACCAGGTCTGCGTAATTCTTAACAACTATACAATGAAATGTTGATAGTGTCACTAAGGTCCTGGCAAAGCTTAAAGTACCTTTGACAGATCAAAGAAAAAATAAAACATTACTCCATTTAGGTGCAGTGTTATGGATAACTTGGCATTATAGTTCTTTGGAAATGATTAACTCCATGTGGTATTGATGGTAACGATCCATTTTCTGGCATAATGAATTAGGCATTCCTCCATTGTTCTGCAGCTTGGCTGCGTTCTGTGTGTATATATCAATGGTAACTTTTTAAAAATACCTTTCAGTTTCTCTCTCTCTCTCTCTCTCTCTCTCACACACACACACACAATAAAAACACGCCCTATAGGCTGCCAGAAGAGAGAACACGAGCCTTGAAGCTGATTTATTTCTATCACCCCGAGTAACCTATTTCCTACCTGAGACGTGAAACCACATCAAGAGGGGAGGGAACGTTTTCATTTCTATGAACTGGGAGGGAAATTGCTCCTCTTCAAGCTGAGAGCTCAAAAACCTTTGCTGAAAAGTGTCCATTTTATCTATCACTTTCTCCTTCTGAAAAGCCCTTGTTTTTAAGGAATAATTCTTCCAACAAAGGCTCACCCATCAGGCATCCCACTCATGATTAGTTACTCTGTGAAAATGAGAAACAACCTCTAAGTGGCTGATCTACTTTAGCAGCAAGAGATAATCACAGCCACTAATTTCTGAAACTTGCAATTGTCTTAACGACTGGGGGATTTTTAAGCTGTGGAAACACCAATAGAAATGAAGTCAAAAGAAAAGTCAGCTAGTGTGATATCTTGATTCAGTTTGTCCCTTAGGTTTGTTTTGTTTTCTTCTGGTTGTTTTTTAATGAAGAGCTGCCTCCGAGAGTGCTAATCTATCTTTAATATCATTGCATTTCCGTATATTATGCTGCACCATCTCCGTGGCATTTAAAAGTGAAATATTTGCTTCAGAAATAAAAAAAGATAGGCAATAAAATGTAGCTGTAAACAAGCCTTCATGGCTTTATTTTTCATAGATAAATACACAATAAGTTCAAAGTCGAATTGAATTCCTAAAGCAATACTCCGCTAATCTGTATTCGGGGGTCTCAAGCGTATTATCTGTAATTTACAACCAATTTAAATGGCATTAACAGTCTTCCCCTTCTGGGAATTTAAATTTGCATCCTACCATTGAATTAAACAGTGATTGCATATTTTCTATAGGGGACGGAATGCTCTTTGATGCTTGTTTTGAATAATGAAGCATCTATTCATGCACAGGGTGCAATGTGCTCCTTTGTCCTCAACGTAATTGAAGCAAAATGTGAGTTAAAGAGATTTTTCCCCTTAGCCAAAGGTTTGTTGATTGGTGTCTATTTTCATCTATTCAAAATTAAGAAAACAGTCATCTCTCATTGCACTGGAAAATCATTTACCCAAAAAGGCCCTGAATGAAGGGAGGTCAAGTTTTGCCTTATTTGATCTTTTCAAAGATGGAGCAGGATGTCAGAAAATCTTGCAAACTAACCTCTGGGGGAATGATATTGTGGAATACTTTGCAATTCTTTTCTAGGACCAAGAGAATTAGAAGTGGAAGACAGGGAGAGAAGAGAGACTGTTTCTAAAACAAAACAAAACAAAACAACAACAAAAAAAACCCCACTTCAGTAACCTTACTCTGTGACTCCAAACTATACTCAGATGGGAGATTTCTTGCAAATCACAGAATCCGAGGCCTTAGAAATCCAGGGATGGCACACTCATTAGGGTGCCATCAGTTTCCTATAATGCACCCATGCCAGACATAAGTAATCAATTATTGCGGTCTTTGCCACTGAGTGAAGACAGAGCCTCATAATCAAGTACTCTGGGCAGCCAATAGCAGTTGATGTGAGTTGGCACTAAAGGCGAAACCTATTTGCCATTTCAGTTATTCCACCGATCTCATTTAATAGATGGCTCTAGAAAGATGAAGTGACCCTTTAAAGCTCTCAGACCTGGTCACTGACAAAGCCAGAACTAAGAACGCGCTGCTACTGATTGCTCAATAGTGCCCTTTCCACCTACCACCACCCATGCATCACTACATCCCCAGGGCAGAGCACCGAGTAGACACTCAATAATTACTTTTTTAAACCGAACAAATGAGGGGCGTCTGGGTGGCTCAGTCGGTTAAGCGTCCACTTCGGCTCAGGTCATGATCTCACGGTCCGTGAGTTCGAGCCCTGTGTCGGGCTCTGTGCTGACAGCTCAGAGCCTGGAGCCCATTTCAGATTCTGTGTCTCCCTCTCTCTCTGCCCCTCCCCTGTTCATACTCTGTCTCTCTCTGTCTCAAAAATAAATAAACGTTAAAAAAAATTTTTTTTAAATAAACCGAATGAATGAATGAGAGAGATACACAATGCTAAACCTTGACCATTATGGAAAAGTAGTTCCTTCTTTGAAAATAATAATCCCCTCTGACCCACCTGGACATAATTAGACAAGGTCCAAACAAAATTTGAGCATCTGTTTACCAAAGCCTTCCCTCAGAGATAGGGAAAGTCACACATGTCAATGTTATCAACAAGAAGAAAGCGTTTATGAGAAGAAATCGTTTCCAAAGACCTTAAAACCTCTTGAGAATATCTATTAATGTATAACGGATATACAATTACAAGCCATTATTCAGCAGAGGTGACTGAAGAACTTACTCTGCTGAATTTGAAATAAAATCATACTGAAAAATTGAGTAATTCAGACATTTCAAGAATTGAAAGGGGACTTTCTATTTATTACTCCATATTAGTATTTTAGTGTATTTCCATTAAAGAAGTAAAAGACAAGCTCCTGACACTTGTCTAGAGATTACCAAAGTTCCTTGATATGAAATGTTAGCCTTTTTTGCTTTATAATAGGACCCATCTCCAGGATTTAAAATGAGGGAAAGTATAAAAATCCAACCATCCCACATTCTTAAGTATATCCCAGTGGTTCAACCAGGGACAGTTTTGTCCCTCAAGGGACATTTGGCAATGTACAGAGACAATTTGGGCTGTCACAAATGGGAGGTAGGTGGTGCTATTGACATCGACGGCTAGAAGCCAGGGAAGTTGCTGAACATCCTACAATGCACAGGACAGCTCCTGACAACAGAGAGTTAGCCAACCCAAAATGTCAACAGTGCCGAGGCTGAGAAACCCTGCTCTATGCCCTCTCCCCACGACAGTTCGTATCATTTCGGCCCTAGGTTGAATTTAGAATCTATCGATCTGTGGTAAATAGGACATTTAACTGTGGTTACCAGAATATTTTATTCCTCTCCCCTTTTTTTTAAGGCTATTCAGTTTCCTTATGTGGAGGGACAGGTAGCTACTGAGTTTCCTCTTGTTTGCCTTCTTCCAGACACAAACTAGGGATTAACTCAGGTAGTTCAATTCTGGGGTTTTTCCAGAGCACAGAGAAGAGCTGCAGGAGCTCCCTGGAGTCTCACATACACTCTAATATACTGCAAGCTGGTCTCATAAAGGCAGGCAGGGGCGTGAACAGCTTGCTACTACGTAAACCTGAGGATGGCTTCCCTTTGAAGGTTTAGGTCTCAGTTGTAGAGAGGGAAGAGTGGAATGTTGTTGTCTGCGTCGTCTTAATTTTTATCTGTTGTTGTTGTTCCTCTACTTATTCTAGTTGTGCTAACTTGCTTTGTGATCCTGGAGACTATGAGCTCATTGCTTATACTTTCTGCCCCTCAGCTCTTCAGTCAGTTAGGTGGCACTCACACTGTTCCACTGGAAGGTGAAAGGGGGCATGAAAGCCAAGATGTTTCAAGTGCTATCCAGTGCGGGTAACATTTCTAACTCGGTGGGGTAGGGACCGTGTCCTATTTGGCCTCTAGCCCCAGAACCCATAGGCTCCATGCTCAACACAAAATAGATGCTTAATAAGTAAGCACTGGCAATACTTCGGAATCTGTTTAGCAATACTTACTGATGCTGAACATTGATCTACTAATTTCACTCCAAGATGTGTGCCCAAAAGAAATGGGTGCATATGTCCTGCAAAGAATGAGTACAAAAGGCTTCATAGCAGCTTTATTAAAAACAGCCAAAAAGACTAAAGAACTCACAGGTCCATCAAGAGGAGAATGGATAATAGTGTTCATATAATAGGATGAGAGCAATAGAAAAGATTCAACAATTGCACACAGAACCCTCAGCAGAGTGCCTGGTAGTAAGGGATACTCAAGTCACAATAACAATGATGACAGTGATAATAATAATTATTGAGCATTCACCATCTGCCAGACGCTTCTAGGGGGTTTACACACACTAATTCATTTTACTCTCAGAACGACCTGATGGAGTAGTTTCTATTTCTATTACCATTGTACAGAAGACAATAATGAGGTACAGAGAGGTTAAATAAAATGTTGTTGAACGAATCTGAAATACAGATACCGTTGGACCCTTTTTAAAAAGTACCATATATTAAGTGAATATAAAAAAAAAAAAGTACCATATATAAAGCAATATTGGGGAAATTAAAAAGCAACAGTTTGCCCTGTACTTAGTATGCACATATCTTTTCTCCACCATGTTTTAGTGTTTTGTTTTAGGTCTTTCCATCTTGTACCTTTTGGCCAATCTTACTTTTCAAACTCCAGAGCCCATGCAGATGCTACTTGTGGGATTAAGGGCTACTATTCCATTCGCAATGCTCTGGTTACTGGGAACGTGATGGGCCATTTTGCCTTTGATTTGTCTCGCCTGCCCAGAGACAGCGCCGCCTCTGGACTCCTGTGGGGCAGTCAGTCGATGAAAACCTGAGGGTGACATTTTGAGGCAGGCTAGGGGGAGCCAGGGGACCTCAGCTTCCCTGCCTGTCAGATACCAAAGGCCACATCCTTCCAGGAGCCCAGAGGAGCAAAGGGGTGACAGAACGGGCTGCTCCTCCCACAAGGCAGTTTCAAGATCTCCACAGTTAATATGGTGTCCATGCTTCGCAGCGGGTCATGGAAAAATGATTTAGACTGTTGTATGCTTTGTAGTGCCCCAAGTAGCTATCTTGTTTGCTGTGATGGTGAAGAAATTGGGGGGCGGAGGAGTCACCAGAGTAATGAGCACTGAGGTCGTGTTTCAATTGTTCACATCATATGTTTCTGCACATTACTTTGGACTTACAAAAATGTCTTCATTAGGAAAGGAAATAAATACAGGTGACAAAGGAATACTCACTCCCTCATCCACCCCCTCCCCTTCCCACCCCATCATACTGGAAAAAGCTGCCACTGGTAATGACAAATTTGCACGTGGTGGGGGGGTGGGGAGAGCATGGAGAGTCACAATCACATTCCATCCTACCCACAAGTTTATTTATGGTGTGTTCAAGGTTTATTCCCCACCCCCATCCCTGCATCCCCAATGAGACAGTGCTGAGAGGGCAGAGATGGGACCATTAAATCCCCTCATCTACAGCTCATCTCCACTCTCAGCGGCAGCTGGTGCCTCCCCTCCGCAGAGTTGGCCCCAGTGGATGGTGGATGTCATTACTTGAGGAGACAGGAGTTCTGGCCAAGGTGATGGACGGTGTCGACCCTGCTTTCTTGGGGGCTATTCTGGACACTGGCTGAGAGTACCTCAAAAATTCAGTAGGTTCAATGCTTTTAACATGAGCTAATTGGCTGTTTTGTGGGGTCCAAAAGAATAAATTGCCAAAAGAATGTTAAAAAAATTTTTTTAATGTTTATTTGTTTTTGAGAGAGAGAGAGAGAGAGAGAGCGTGAGTGAGCGCACAAGCAGGGGAGGGGCAGACAGAGACACACACAGAATCTTAAGAAGGCTCCAGGCTCCAAGTTGTCAGCACAGAGCCTGATGCAAGGCTCGAACCCATGAACCGTGAGATCACGACCTGAGCCAAAGTTGGACGCTTAACTGACTGAGCCATCCAGGCGCCCCAACCCAAAAAAATGTTTTAAAGAATCAGTTTGAGAGCAAAATGTAGTAGCTTAATTCTGGAATTCTCAGGACATCGAGTAAAGTCCCTTTCTTAAGGAAAGCTCCTGGGACTTTTTAAATTAAAAATATATAAACATGAATTTTTTTATTAGTTGACTTTTAAAATTATACAAGTAATGGTCACTATAGATCTTATAAAATAGAGGGAAAAAATTAAAAGAACACTCAAACCAAAATTTGCCACTAATTTTCCAGTTTTCCCATATGTATATGTGTATGTTGCTATAATTATTTTTTAAATGGAATACTAA